>NC_041383.1:623792449-623819679 GCF_002162155.2 Triticum dicoccoides
GAGGCAGCAGGGTTCGATCGGCTCAAGTTAGCAGCAGTAGCGAAGGAATCACTCGGGTTTAGTAACGTAGCTAGCGCAATCGCCCAGGTTCAGTTAGAGCCCAATGCCTCGCTCAGGTTTAGTTAGATCCCAACGCCTCGCACACACGCATGTATGTGTACGAGAGAAACGTGCATCGCTCGACCCCCGACCACCCACCATAATCGGGAACTCCCCAAAATTTTCCTCGCCCTCACTTCTACCATGGTTTTTCCCATCATGGACGGCCCAAAGAATGTCATGCAGTTGCGTCTCCAGCCCGCCCAGGACGAAAGGCCCATTTTCTGTCATGATTTTTTGTCATAGAAGTAGGAGCCCACCACATCTATGATGATATCGGGTTTTGTCACAATTATCATCATAGAAGTCTCATAAGTATGACAAAAAGAATTGGTTCGGCCGAAAATGTCACAGATGTGTCTTTTTTTTGTAGTATTTGGATAATCTATAATGACATAATATCATAGCTAGCTAGGGTGCTTGACCCACCACCTCCTACTTTGTGTTAGCAGGGCGGATGCACGTAATGATACTTTGGTCATACATGCATGCCGCCATGACCTACAATAAGACGGACCAGTGAATCTATCGTTTGGTCAAATGACAGCTGTTGTTGTTGATAAACTGCTTGGGCCAATAGATTGAACCATCATAAAAATCGCACGAGAGGGACCACAAAACCAACACCTCTTGCATGCGGCCCAAAATGATGTACGTTGGAAGGGGTGATGTGTATTTTCAATATAGAATAATGTACAATTTAGACGTGGTTCCTACCTCTTGACACAGACAACAACCATGAAGGCCGGGTAGTTAAGGACGAGATACGCAGGGTACGGTGTAGGTCGAACCCAGCAATCCGGGCATGTGGGAGGGTATCCTGACAACGCATGAGCTCGAGCTTTGGTTGAACGACATGTGACGGTGACCGGTCCTAACACAAACTAGGAGGTATCCATTCATGGCCAACACATACCCCTCGTTATCAGTCAAAGGGATGATATATATACACTCGGGGAGCCCACAGATATGTGTGTCGTCACAAAAAACCGCACAAGGGGGACGTGGTCGATCAGAAGACCCTGCATACACTAGGTGCGGCCCGAAAATATGTATGGGTATGGTGGTGTGTGATGTGTTTAAATCCCAAATGCACAACTTTGATGGGCCACCAACTACATTATAAATCAAACACCGTTCCCGACCCCAAGTCTGGTTTCAATACGTACGATGTCGGTTTCCCAACTTCGAGGCGGCAGGGGAAGGGGTGTCGTACAACACATGCGCTCAAACTTTATTTGGTCTAACATGGCACACATAGCAATAGGAAACCATCATGGTCAAACACTTCTCATTGTTGGGTCAAAGCGATAGATTGTCTGGGCCCCCTCATTATCGGTAAAGGATAATATATACACCTCGCGGAGCTCACAGATATGTGCAGCGTCTATAAACCGCACAAGGGAGACATGCTCAACCAAAACACCCTTCCCCCTATACCCTGCATGCGACCTAAAAAAGGTTTATATAATCTCCATGACAGGTCACTATAGAGTCAATCATTCTTTAGTTTTTTAGAGAAAAAAATAACCAATAAAAACATAGTCTACAAATTAGCAAAACAAGGATGCCAAGGTTTATATAATTTCCATGGTAGGTCACTATGGAGATATTTATCTATATAATGACCGTGTCATGGCATTTAAATGAAGCTTGAGATATGCAACTTCCCACCGGGTCACCCATCCTTAGACTACTCCAGCCTGAGCACGCTTAACTTCTGCATTTTATTTGACTAGGCTAGCGGATGGGAAGCCGCCCCTTGCTGATAGGAATTGCCTCCTTCCCTTTAAGGTGTTTCATGTTGGTGACCCTATGGGACCTACTCCCTCCTGTCACACACATTTGTGCTTTTAGAAATTGTGTGCGATATTTACATGGTCGGTGTGTCACCGCCTAGTCTTCAATGAGCACTGACACTAGTAGCGGGAAACGATAGGAGAAGAGGCGGGAAACCAATGACAGGAGTGGTGGGAAACGGTAGCCAGTTTGGATATATAACAACATTAATATAGAAAACTTAGTAGAGAAGGAAGCGTGAGCTAGCACGATGCATGTGCATAGTGCTTACCCATATACTGCATGTGTTGTTGAAAGGGCTGAGGATTCTCGTTCGATCTAGGATCATCCAATGATGCAGACGTACGATCCTTGGGGTTTGGGTTCTGGCCAATCAGAACACATGATTCAGATCGCGTGCGCAGCAGGGGGAGGGGGCATCGGCCATGGTTTGGCAGTCACACGACTTTCATGAGTGAACCGTGTGCTATTTGAAAACATTTCTTGAGAAGAATCTCGGTTTTTAAATCCCTATAAATCCAAAACTCACTTGAAAATCGTGAAACTTGGCATGGTGTCACGATATGGCACATATATGTCGAGGAAATTTTTTTGTCCATTTTAGCGCAAGTTTTATTACAAGCCTCTTACAAACTGGAGCTTCTCTCAAAGAAGCCTCATTGGTTCCGATAGGGAAACATGTCCCCTTGTGGGCGAAATGATAATCACTGCCTCTTTTCGCCTTGTATTTTGTTCTACAGGCAACATGGAACGATAGGATATCCGTGCTGAAATTTAAACTTATCCAGGGTTCGTTTGTCCTTTTTATACACTAGCTGAGTTTCCTAGGCATTTAGTGTCCATAATTCAAATTTGAACCACAAATACATACTCCAGTTCACCAAAATGGCTAGAAAATTTATACATGTGTCCTTGGGTGCAAGTTTAGGTCCCATGCCAGGAATGGGAACGAATTACAACCGTACCGGCGTCTTGGCTCATCCTCAAACATTTGGAATCTCGGTTTTTAAATCCCCGTAATTCCAAAACTCACTAGAAAGTCATGAAAGTTGGCATGGTGTCATGTCATGGCACATATATGTCATGGTAAAAACATTGTCCAATTTGGGCCAAGCTTTATTACAAAACTCTTACAAAACGGAGCTTCTCTCAAAGAAGCCTCATGGTTCCTATAGGGAAACGTGTTCCCCTTGCGGGCGAAACATAATCATTGCCTCTTTTCGCCTTGTATTTTCTTCTACGAGCAACATGGAACGACAGGATATCTGTGCTGAAATTTAAACTTATTCCGGGTTTGTTTGCCATTTTTATACACTAATTGAGTTTCCTATGCCATAATTCAAATCTGTATTACAAATACATGCTCAAGTTCACCAAAATGGCTAGAAAAATTATACATGTGTCGTTAGGTGCATGTTTAGGTACCATGCCAGGAATGGGATTGAATTAAAACTGTACTGGCATCCTGGGTTGTCCTCATACATTTGGAATCTCGGTTTTTAAATCCCCATATATCCAAAACTCACCAGAAAGTCATCAAAGGTGGCATGGTGTCACGTCATGGCACATATATGTCGTGGTAAAAATATTGTCCATTTTGGGACAAGCTTTATTACAAACCTCTTAAAAACTGAAGCATGTCGCAAGAACCCTCGTGATTTTGATAGGGAAACGTGTCCCCTTGTGGGCAAAATGATAATCGCTCCCTCTTCTAGCCATGTATTTTCTTCTACACGCAACACGGAACAATGGGAGATTCATGCTGAACTTTGAAATTACTTAGGGTTCGTTTGACCTTTTTTATGAGTTTTCTAGGCATTTAATGTCCATAATTCAAATCCGAACCACAAATACATGCTCCAGTGCACTAAAATGGCTAGAAAAAATGTACATGTGTCCTTGGGGTGCATGTTTAGGTCCAATGGAATGAATGGGAATGAATTCAACCGTCTCGGCGTCCTAGCTTGGCCACAAACATTGTGAATCTCGGTTTTTAAATCTCTGTAAATCCAAAAATCACCACGAAATCATGAAACTTGGCATGGTGTCACTACATGGAACATATATGTCATGGTAAAATAATTGTTCAATTTGGGCGAAGATATATTACAAGCCTCTTACAAACCGAAGCTTCTCACAACCCTCGTGGTTCCGGTGGGGGAAACATGCCCCTCTTGTGGGCGAAACGATAATCGTTGCCTCTTCTCACCTTGAACTTTGTTTTGTACAGGCAACATAGAATAACATGAGTGTCATGCTGAAATTTGAAACTGTTCAGGGTTCATTTGGCCATTGTATTTATTAATTAAGTTTTCTAGGCATGTAATGTAGTCCATGATTCAAATTTGAACTACAAGCACATGCTCCGGTGAAGCAAAATGGGTGGGAAATCATACATGTGTCATTGGGTGCATGTTTAGGTCTCATTTAAGGAATGGGAATGAATTACAAACTTCTCATCGTCCTCTGTTATCAAATCCCAGTAAATCAAAAACTCACCCAAAAGACATGAAACTTGGCATGGTTTCATGACATGGCACATATATGCTCTGGTAAAAAAATCGTCCAGTTTGAGACAAGGCCCACACATTAATAGCCAACGAAGTCCTTTTGAAACAAATAGCTCACACGTTAATATCGCAAACGATCGTATTATATGAACCATGTGTTCCCGTAACCATTTAAATGTGGCCACTACCTCTGCCAAAATTTAACCATACTCGGTGGCATGCGTGTAGTTGTTTGATTAGATGGGACGAGCGCGAGAAGTCCCCCGTGCAGGCTTGATGAGACGCGTGCGAGCAGTCCGCTGCGCAGGCTCAATAGGACGCGTGCATCCTGTCCATCTCGCAGGCTCGACAAGACATGTGCGAGCAGCAAGGCCGCCCATGCTCACCGGGAGGCGAGCTCTTTGACCTCCATCCGCCAGCCGCCCGCCTCGCTCACAACTTCTCCATTAATGGCGACTGAGCCGCTGTTTAATAGGTGGTTAATTAAAGCACCTGGACAGAGGGTGTTTGCTTGTGATCCCTCGACAGCATTTGCTCTATTCGTGTTTTCAACTCGTATTCTAGCCTAATTTGAATTGCCACATAGGGCAGCGGATAATACGATAACAAATAAAATGGTAGCGGATAATACAGTGACAAAATTACAATGGCGTGGATAATAATTGTCTTACATATTCCAGATAATTTAAAATGCCACATGCGGCAAAGCACGGAAGACACGGGGGCAAGAGAAGAAGGAAATTGCAGACAACAATCTGGGTCGCTACTGTCTCTACTCGTCGATGGATCGCCGGGCGATGACATCCTCCAGCTCCTTCAATTCCTCATGACTTTGCTTGAAAGCAGCCACGGATTCCTCCACCTCTTGCTCGCGCTCGATCCAGAGCTTCCTCAAGTCACCCATCAGTTCCTTGACGACCGTTGTCAGTGTCATCCCCGATGCACTTCTCTGCTCATGCGGCATCTTCCAGCCGGCGGCTTCCTCCTCCTTCTCAGCGAGCGCCTTGAGGAGCTTCGCAATGTCACCCATGAAATGCTTGACGAGGCTGGTTGCCTTGTCAATCAAGGCATCAATGATCTCGAGCAGCTTCATCAAGCCGTCGACCAGCTCCTGCTGCTTAACGAGGCCAACAAGAATGTCGTCGTCACCGGCCAAGGACTTCAGCAACGCCAGCTCATCGTGATCGCCGATGCGGCGGGTGCGCTTGTGAGAGCCCTTGTGTGCCCATGAGAGCTTGTTCAAGGGCTTCGCGGCGCTCCGAGACATCTCTGTTGCGACTGCTGCTTCGCAGCGGGACCTCTCTAGTGCTTCTGCGGCCTTGGTCTTTGTTGCCTGGTTATATGTCCACCCGAAACTCCTCCTACCGGTCATGGCAAAACAACTTGATAGGAAAGACCAATTTTGTGCGTGATGAGGAGAGGAACTATGAAGTAATTTTCGAGTGGGTAGTTTTTATAGCCCGGTGCTAAGTGTGAACACATATTAGTTTGATAGGTGTGAACAGATTTGCAATTACTTATTGCGTTGTAATCTACAATGTGATGATAGACAATGTCAAAATTTATTGATGGTTCTGGGCCTACAAAGCCTGTTTCTGTTGTTCTAGCTCATCGCAAACATTTCTTTTGGATCAACCGTATGCCACGCATCGGAAGCCTGAAACATGGGCCCGCGTTCTTGGATGTACGCGTATGTGTCTGCCCACTATCACACACAGTCAAGATATCACCATCGTGTCCTATGGATGCGCCGTCGCCCCTCCAACGAGGTGCCATAACGTTGACCGCATGGTTGCTCGCCATTGAGGCGGTCGCGGCGTGCTCTGCTCCTCGTTGAGGCGGTCGTGGTGCACTCTGCTTGCGTCCGTCCGCGCGTTTTGCTCGCCATTGAGGCGGGCACGGCGTGCTCCGCTCTGGCGTCCCTGCACACGCTTTACTCGATGTTGAGAAAAAATTATAATGGCAATGGTTAATAATTGTCTTACATATTCAGGATAATTTGAAATGCCACATGCGTCAAGGCCCAAAACACTCATGGCCTACATATGCATACAATTATAATAAATTATAGGATAAAAGGCTTAGTTGGCGGCCTTCTGACGATTGTCTTCTTGGACTCCATGATTAGCACAGCACCCTTGCGGCCATTCAGTCCAAGTGTCCCAACCTGCCTCTGCTTATGGAGCTGCTGGCTCTGGGAGGCTCTTGGGGCTGTTGGGCCTCTTCCAGAAGAGCTTGTCAGCGTGCAATCGCGAGCATGATATCTCCGTGGAACCTCTCCATTTTGATGTCTCTGGCCTGGTAGCAAATTCCGTTCATCACCGGCATCCTCAAGATATCACGTTGGTGATGTTCTACTTCGTCGGGACATCAATTCCGCCAAGGATGCGCTCGAGCCTGGCCACCATATCGTTGGGATCGTGGTTGACACGGCCGCTATGGGAAATGATGAAGCCGTAGGCTGCCTCTGTCTTGACTGAATCACAGAGGTCCTCTGCCCATTCCTTGCGGGGCATTAGGTGTTGGGAAACATAGCATACAATTTCAAAACAAATCCTACGCTCACGCAAGATCTATCTAGGAGATGCATAGAAATGAGAGGGGGAGAGTGTGTCCTCGTATCCTCATAGACCGAAAGCGGAAGCATTTGCTTAACGCGGTTGATGTAGTCGAATGCCTTGTTGTTCCGACCGATCGAGTACCGAACGTACGACAGCTCCGAGTTCTACACACGTTCAGCGTGATGACGTCCCTCGATCCTGATCCAGCAAAGGGTCGAGGAAGTAGATGCATTCTGTCAGCACGAGAGCATGGTGACGGTGATGTGATGTGATTCGCGCAGGGCTTCGCCTAAGCACTCTGAGAATATGACCGGAGGCGTAAACTGTGGAGGGGGGTGCCGCACATGGCTTGGAACAATTGATGTGTGTTCTAGGGGCTCCCCCCTTATATAAAGGAGGGAGCAAGAGGAGGCCGGCCCTAGGCACGCCCCCAAGTAGGAGGAGTCCTACTTGGGGTCCTAGTAGGATTCGCCCCCCCCCCTTCCTTTTACTAGAGGGGGGAAGGGGAAGGAGAGAGAGGGGGAGAAGGAAAGGAGGCGCCGCCCCCTCCCCTTGTCCAATTCGGAATCCTCCCTAGTGGGGGGCGCGCCACCCCTTTGTGGGCTGGTTTCCTCCCTCCTATGGCACATATCTTCCCTCGGGGAGTTCCGTAACCCCCGTGGTACTCCGATATGTACCTGATACATTCCGGGACACTTCCGATGTCTGAATACTACCTTCCAATATATCAATCTTTACCTCTCGACCATTTCAAGACTCCTCGTCATGTCCGTGATCTCATCCGGTACTCCGAACAACCTTCGGTCACCAAAACACATAACTCATATAATACATATCATCATCGAACATTAAGTGTGCGGACCCTACGGGTTCAAGAACTATGTAGACATGACCGAGACACCTCTCCAGTCAATAACCAATAGCGGAACCTGGATGCTCATATTGGTTCCCACATATTCTACGAAGATCTTTGTCGGTCGAACCGCTATGACAACATACGTTGTTCCCTTTGTCATCGGTATGTTACTTGTCGGAGATTCGATCATCGGTATCTTTATACCTAGTTCAATCTCGTTACCGGCTAGTATCTTTACTCATTTTGTAATGCAACATCCCGCAACTAACTCATTAGTCACATTGCTTGCAAGGCTTCATATGATGTGCATTACCGAGAGGGCCTAGAGATACCTCTCCGATACTCAGAGTGACAAATCTTAATCTTGATCTATTCCAACCCGACAAACACCTTTGGATATACCTGTAGAGCATCTTTATAGTCACCCAGTTATGTTGTGACATTTGATAGCACACACAAGGCATTCCTCCGGTGTCCGGGAGTTGCATAATCTCATAGTCGGAGGAATATGTATTTGACATGAAGAAAGCAGTAGCAATAAAACTGAACGATCATTATGCTATGCTAACGGATGTGTCTTGTCCATCACATCATTCTCCTAATGATGTGATCCGGTTTATCAAATGACAACACGTGTCCATGGCTAGGAAACTTAACCATCGTAGATCAACAAGCTAGTCTAGTAGAGGCATACTAGGGACACGGTATTTTGTCTATGTATTCACACATGTATCAAGTTTCCGGTTAATAAAATTCTAGCATGAATAATAAACATTTATCATGAATAAGGAAATATGAAATAACAACTTTATTATTGCCTCTAGGGCATATTTCCTTCAGTATCCCACTTGCACTAGAGTCAATAATCTAGATTACATTGAAATGAATCTAACACCCATGGAGTCCTAATGTTGATCATGTTTTTCTCGTGGAAGAGGCTTAGTCAACGGGTCTGCCACATTCAGATCCGTATGTATTTTGCAAATCTCTATGTCTCACTCCTTGACCAAATCTCGGATGGAGTTGAAGCATCTCTTGATGTGTTTGATCTTTTTGTGAAATCTAGATTCCTTCGCCAAGGCAATTGCTCCAGTATTGTCACAAAAGATTTTCATTCGACCTGATGCACTAGGTATTACACCTAGATCGAATATGAACTCCTTCATACAGACTCCTTCATTTGATGCTTCTGAAGCAGTTATGTACTCCGCTTCACACGTAGATCCCGCCACGACGCTCTGCTTGGAATTTCACCAACTTACAGCTCCACCATTCAATAAAAATATGTATTCGGTTTCTGACTTGGTCATCCGGATCAGTGTCAAAGCTAGCATCGATGTAACCACTTACGACAAGGTCTTTGTCACCTCCATAAACGAGAAACATATCACTAGTCCTTTTCAGGTACTTCAGGATGTTCTTGACTGTTGTCTAGTGATGCACTCTTGGATTACTTTGGTACCTCCCTACAAAACTTATAGCAAGGCACACATCAGGTCTGGTATACAACATAGCATACATGATAGAACCTATGGCCGAGGCATAGGGAATGACTTTCATTTCCACTCTATCTTCTGTAGTGGTCGGGCATTGAGTCTGACTCAACTTCACACCTTGTAACATACGCAACAACCCTTTCTTTGACTGATCCATTTTGACTTCTTCAAAACTTTATCAAGGTATGTGCTTTGTGAAAGTCCTATCAAGCGTCTTGATCTATCTCTATAGATCTTGATGCCCAATATATAAGCAGCTTCACCGAGATATTTCATTGAAAAACTTTTATTCAAGTATCCTTTTATGCTATTCATAAATTCTACATTATTTCCAATCAACAATATGTCATCCACATATAATATTAGAAATGCTATAGAGCTCCCACTCACTATCTTGTAAATACAGGCTTCTCCAAAAGTCTGTATAAAACCATATGCTTTGATCACCTCATCAAAGCGTATATTCCAACTCCGAGATGCTTGCACCAGTCCATAAATGGATCATTGGAGCTTGCACACTTTGTTAGCACCTTTAGGATCGACAAAATCTTCTGGTTGCATCAGATACAACTCTTCTTTAATAAATCCATTAAGGAATGCAGTTTTGACATCATTTTGCCAGATTTCATAATCATAAAATGCGGAAATTTCTAACATGATTCGGACAGACTTAAGCATTGCTACGGGTGAGAAAGTCTCATCGTAGTCAACTCCTCGAACTTGTTGAAAACCTTTTGTGACAAGTCGAGATTTATAGAAAGTAATATTACCATCAGCGTCAGTCTTCTTCTTGAAGATCCATTTATTCTCTATGGGTCACTGTCGATGTCAAAACCGACGGATCTCGGGTAGGGGGTCCCGAACTGTGCGTCTAAGGCTAATGGTAACAGGAGGCTAGGGACATGATGTTTACCCAGGTTCGGGCGCTCTTGATGGAGGTAATACCCTACTTCCTGCTTGATTGATCTTGATGATATGAGTATTACAAGAGTTGATCTACCACGAGATCAGAGAGGCAAAACCCTAGAATCTAGCCTATGGTATGATTGTGGTTGTTGTTGTTGTTGAGTCCTACAGACTAAACCCTGTGGTTTATATAGACACCAGAGGGGGCTAGGGTTACACAAGGTCGATTACAGAGAAGGAGATCTATCATCCGGATCGCCAAGCTTGCCTTCCACACCAAGGAGAGTCCCATCCGGACACGGGACGAAGTCTTCAATCTTGTATCTTCATAGTCCAAGCCAAAGTATATAGTCCGGTTGTCCAGATACCCCCTTATCCAGGACTCCCTCAGTAGCCCCTGAACCAAGCTTCAATGATAATGAGTCCGGCGCGTAGATTGTCTTCAGCATTGCGAGGCGGGTTCCATCTCCGAATACTCCAAGATAAATTCCGAACACAAGGACCGTGTCCGGCTCTGCAAGACAAATTTCATATACCACCGTAGAGGAGATCTACATATCCGTATCGCCAAGCTTGCCTTCCACGCCAAGGAATGTCCCATCTGGACACGTGACAAAGTCTTGAATCTTGTATCTTCATAGTCCAGGAGTCTGGCCAAAGGTTATAGTCCGGCTATCTGGACACCCCCTAATCCGGGACTCCCTCAGTAGCCCCCGAACCAGGCTTCAATGACGATGAGTCCGGCACGCAGATTTGTCTTCGGCATTGCAAGGCGGGTTCTTCTCCAAATCCCATGTACCTGTCGAATAGTGTCCGGCTTCTGATGAATGTTGCGCTCCTTGGCTTCTGCGCCCAATAATGGACATCTTCCACGTGTCAAAAGAATGCGAAAAGATAGGGTGTTTTTTTCATTTACCCCCCTAGTTGCGCAAATGGGCCGCCTATAAAAGAGGTGGGGATTTAGATCCAAATCACGCCATCTTCCCTTCGCGAGCATTCATCGGAGCGCATTTGACAGAGATCCATTCCATCATGGCCGGTCAACACAGCTCCTCCTCTCGCCCCTCCAGCCCTCGGCCCGGAGATTGGGAGAGGTGTTCCGTCCCGCACAGCGAGCTAGTAGCACTCCAAACAAAGGGGCTCCTCCCCCCAGCATACATGGTCCCAGTTCGAGCCGGGCTTGCCACCTATAATGGCGGAGAGCAAGCGGAGAGCATCCCCAATCCCTCCAAAGGAGAGCAGGTATGCCTTGTCCCTTATTTAATAAGAGGGACCGGATTTCCAATTCATCCGTTTCTCCGGGGGCTCCTGGAGTTCTATGGCCTCCAGTTACACAACCTCGCGCCTGCCTCCATATTGCATATTGCGGGCTTCGTAGCCCTTTGCGAGCTGTTTTTGGGCATCGAGGCCCATTTCGCGCTGTGGAAGAAGTTGTTTTGCCTCGTGCCCCGTTCTTAGGAGGGGTCGATATATCAAGTGGGCAGAGCCGAACTATGGCACATCACCGGGACCGGATATCTATCCAGAACCCCAAATAAGGTGTCCGAGGACTAGCCTTCAGATTGGTTTTATATAGAAGACGTCCCCCTGCCGGACCCTGTACGGATCGGCCTCCCTGAGTTCGATAATGCTCCCTTGAGGAAGCGCCTGAGCTGGCGTCCATGGAGCCCTCAGAAGGAAAATGACAGGGACGTCCTTTACGTGATGAGCCGGATAAGGTTGTTAGCTCATTCCGAAATGACCATGATCGAGGTCATGGACACATGCATTACGCGGGGGGTGCAGCCGCTTCAGTACAGAGGCCACCCCATGTGGGATTTCAACGGGGAGGACGACGCCACCCAGTGTGGTCGCAAGGGGCCGGACTCGGCTGCCACTCTAACGAAGATCTTGTCTGCTTTGTACAAGGGAGAAGAGGAGGAATTCCTCCGTGTCAACCCACAGGGTGATTTTCTATGTACAATCCTCCAAGCTGGGTAAGCGAACACTTTCACTTGCCTATCCATTTTCATATTCCCATAGTTAAGTACTTAGTCTAGCAATTTTAACGCAGGAGCTACGCCAGACTGTAAAGGAGATAAACAGCCCTCCTCCACAACCCGAGGACCCGGAACGGTCCCTCGACCCGGAATTATATGTGGAGCTGATTGATGGGGTGTTTCATCAATTGAGCAAGGATAACACCTTGGTGGCCATTACGGCCGATTATCCCGGACTACTTCCAGCCTCAAAGGTAACCGAGACCGAAGTCCCAGTACTTTCAAGAGGATCCTTCCATGCTTATTTTTTATCACTGTTTACCAATGGCGTTTTTTGCAAGGGAAGTCCTTGAGGCGGAGGGCCGAGCCCGTGGTGGCTAGCCAACAAGGGCCATCGAGGCCCAGCAGGCTAAAAAGAAGTGTGGACCGGATCGAGACGCCGGCGCAATGGTACGGCGTGCAATTTTAATGCCCAGGGTTTATGCCCTCAAGGCATACTAACACTCATGCTCTCTTCAGGAAGAAGAGAGCCCGCCGGACTATATTCACCGGCCAGGCTTCAAGGCCGGGTCCGGAAGCAGAGGCGAACACGGGGCATGCACTGGACGCTCCTTCGACAGAGGATGCGGACGGGCTGTCTGCCACCAATTCCGAGGTGGAGAGTGCCATGAACCATAGGCGTCAACAGACTGTTCTTCGTGACGCTTGTTTTTTCCAAGAGGCGTTGGACGCCTTTAATACGGGAGATGCGTACCTCCGTGCCACTCAAAATGGTCTAGCCAGAGCCACAGAACAGTATGTAAAAGACATACAGGTGAGAAAATTTGATGGTTATATATGTCAGTAGCCCCCGAGACTTGAAACAGTTAGAATAACTGATTTAAGGATCATTTGTTATGCAGGATCTTACAGAAAAGAATACCCAACTATCCCAGGAGCTGGAAGAGTGCAAAGCCCAACTTGAGGCCGCACTAGCCACAATAGAGAAGGCCCAGGAGGCCCCCCTCTGGTAATATATGCTTCGACAGATAAGTATGTTGTGAAGTGCGGCATGTGTGCAATTCTGACAATAATAGTGCAGATGGCACCGGAGTTGATCCATACAAGCAGCAACTCTTGCGCCAGTTAAAGGCCGGTGAGAGCGTGCTTATGAGGGTGAGGCAAGAGAAGAACAAGATTCAAGATGCCAACACCCAGCTAGGCGATGAACTAAAGGATGTTCGTGCTCAGCTATCGGACTCCGTAAAGGAGAATCAGCGGCTTCGACGCGGCATTTTTTGTAAGTGCTTGAACAAACTTTCAAAAAAGAGTTCAGCGAGGAAGTCGATTGACAGAGTTATGTCTGTAGGTATGCTAACAGGTCGGCCTGCGGAGGAAATGCCCGGTTCACGGGTGACCTTCTTCCCGAGCTATCACAACTGCACGAACGAGTTCGGCAGGTGATGCAAGGCGTCGCCCAGGCTCTGTGGCCATCCGTCTCCATGCCCGAAGGCCTTGGAGAGCTTGCAGAGAAGCTGAAGGGAGCGCGGCGGCGCTTCCGATTATGGAAGATATCGGCCTACCGTTAAGGCGCCAGGGAGGCCTGGGCCATGGTGAAGACGCGGTACATGAAGGCTGACCCAAACCACATGGCCGAGGTCGGACCTATGGGGCCCGATGGGAAGGAAATCCCTGTCAGTTTAGTGTATGGCCAGGTAGAGCTGGCCGCCAAGTATTCCCAACAGGACTGTAAATTAGACAGCATGTTGGATGGTATCGAAGAAGAATATACCCAGTCAAACTGACTATATAATTTAAAATGGCATGTAAAATGCCTTCTAGCCGGATTGTAGATTGTTTGTCATGGCAGACCTTTTCGCTTCAACCTCGGGACCCGATAGTCCAGAGTGTGTCCGAATACCCTCTCGGTTATGTAAGAACCGGGGCATGCGTGGAGACCAGGCGTAGGGGTCATTAGTGCTTTATCAGACAAGTGCCCAACTAGTTATGTTATATTACATGGTTAGTAAGAAACATCTTCCAGGGAGAATAGTTCCGTTAGGGGTTCCTTTCCCTGGGAGGCATGCCCTAAAGTGCATGTCTGGACTGCGAAAAAATCAGAAAAGCATTTGGGGGCAGATAAATAAACGAGTAAGAAATCATCTTTTAGTTCACCGACCGAATATTCCCTTAAGAATGCTAGCTTTCGGCTTCACCCAGTCTGAGGTACACATCTGGCTGACCCGGCAGTAACAATAGCAGAGGTGCTCCCTTTACGACCTAGCCGAACAATCAGGAACGTAGGGGTAAGCACAGGAGCCAGGCAACCCAGCTTGGCCAAAACTTAAGTCATATCGATGCATATAATGGTGAATAAAAGGTACATGCGGAAGTGTGACACATGTGTTGGGCACGAGGCCCGTATAAACAAGCTTCTGTTAAAGGAGCCCCCAGGTATAATGAGCGCGAATAGCGCGTCAATTGTGTGCAAATGAGGCGCAAACGAGCCCTTAAAAAGCTGTAAGAGAAAAGGAGGGAGAAGGAGAGAAATATAAGACAACTAATGTGTAAAAAATGGATAGAGGAAGGAGACGAACACAGAGTCCGGTGCTAGGCGTAGAATCTTCGTAGACGGGCTGCGTTCCATGGGTTCGGCTCGAGTCGGTTATCCGATGCATTTCACAGACGGTACGCTCCACCAGTCAGCACTTGGTCGATTATGAAGGGACCTTCCCATTTGGGCTTGAGTTTGTCCTTTTTCTTGTCCGGCAGGCATAGAACTATTTCGCCAACATTGCAGGTTTTGGCCCGTACTTCTCTGCTTTGATATCTTCGAGCCTGCTATTGATAGAATGCGGAACGGGCTTTTGCCACGTCGCGCTCCTCCTCCAAGGCGTCCAAACTGTCCTGCTGATCAAGTTTGGCTTATCTTTCTTCGTACATGCGCACGCCAGGTGAGTCATGAATTATGTCACAGGGCAGAACTGCCTCTGCGCCGTATACCATAAAAAATGGTGTGAATCCGGTAGTGCGATTCGGCGTGGTCCGTAGCCCTCAGAGTACGGAGTCGAGCTCCTCTACACAGTGCGTGTTAGATTCCTTGAGGGACCGCACTAGTCTGGGTTTGATGCCGCTCATGATTAGACCATTTGCCCGCTCGACTTGACCGTTAGTTTGTGGGTGATAGGCTGAAGCGTAATCGAGCTTGATGCCCATGTTTTTGCACCAGAGTTTTACCTCATCGGCCATAAAGTTCGTTCCGTTATCAGTGATGATGCTGTGGGGACGCCGTAACGGTGTACGAACCCTGATATGAAGTCTATCACGGGTCCGGATTCGGCCGTCTTAACAGGCTTGGCCTCTATCCAGTTGGTGAATTTGTCAACCATGACCAATAAGTATTTTTGCTTGTGGGTTCCCCCTTTAAGGGGTCCAACCATGTCAAGCCCCCAGACCACGAAGGGCCAGGTGATGGGTATAGTTTGGAGGTCGATAGCTGGCATATGGCTTTGGTTAGCGAATAATTGGCAACCGACGCATCGTTGGACTAAGTCCTGAGCATCTGCCCGGGCCGTCGGCCAATAAAATCCAGTACGGAAGGCCTTGCTTACAAGGGCCCAGCCTGCGGCGTGGTGCCCACCGAGTCCGGCGTGAATTTCAGCCAAAAGGTTCCGCCCTTCCCCTTCGGAGATACACCTTTGAAGGACTCCGGTGGTGCTTTTATTATAAAGCTCTCCTTCGTGGACTTTATAGGCTTTAGATCGCCGCACTATGCAGCGTGCCTCGTTTTGGTCCTCGGGGAGTTCCTGCCTAGTTAAGTAGGCTAAGAATGGTTCTGTCCATGGGGCAATGACTGCCATTATTACGTGGGCTGAGGATGTTACTTCATTGGCAGAGCCTCTCGTTGTGTCAGAATGTTCGGTGTCAGGTGGTGCGGCTGGATCCGGGTTGTTATTTCCGGATTCCCCTTCCCATTGTACGGATGGCTTGAATAGCCGCTCCAAGAAAATGTTGGGGGGGGGGGATGCATCGCGCTTTGCGCCGATGCGTGCCAAGACGTCCGCTGCCTGATTGTTTTCCCGGGCTATATGGTGAAACCGAGCTGACATTTTTAGGACGGCGTTGCGATAAACTGTCATTTTCGGATCCTTGGCATCAAAATCTCCATTTATTTGGGATATCGCGAGGTTCGAATCCCCGCGCACCTCTAGGCGCTGAATGCCCATGGAGACTGCCATCCGGAGACCATGTAGAAGGGCCTCGTATTCGGCTGCATTGTTAGAGTCCGTATACATTATCTGGAGTACGTATTGAATTCTATCTCCTGTTGGGGACATCAGAACGACGCCAGCCCCCAGACCCGCTAACATTTTGGAGCTGTCGAAGTGCATAATCCAGTTGGAATATGTGCCGTACTCTTTAGGGAGTTCGGCTTCAGTCCATTCGGCGACAAAGTCGGCCAAAACTTGCGACTTGATAGCTCGCCGTGGCTTATAGGTTATGTTGAACGAGAGGAGCTCAATGGCCCATTTGGCAATCCGGCCCGTCGCGTCGCGGTTGTTTGTAATATCATTAAGAGGTACTTCGGAGGCTACTGTTATTGAACACTCTTGAAAGTAGTGTCGTAGCTTCCGGGACGCCATGAATACCGCGTACGCTATCTTTTGATAATACGGGTACCGTGACTTGCATGGAGTGAGGACAGTGGACACGTAGTAAACTGGTTTTTGAAGGGGGAATTTGTGTCCGTCCGTTTCTCGTTTGACGACGAGCACTGCACTTACAACTTGATGAG
This sequence comes from Triticum dicoccoides, assembly GCF_002162155.2. Classification (NCBI taxonomy): domain Eukaryota; kingdom Viridiplantae; phylum Streptophyta; class Magnoliopsida; order Poales; family Poaceae; genus Triticum; species Triticum dicoccoides. The sequence goes on from NC_041383.1 coordinate 623,809,431, forward strand.
TTGCCGCAATGTATAATAGCATTGGTTCGCCGATGTTAGGCGCGGCCAGGACCGGGTCTGTTGCCAATATGGCTTTTATTTCTTCGAGTCCGGCCATGGCAGCGTCCGTCCACTTGAAGTGTTCGGTGCGCCGGAGGAGGCGATAAAGGGTAATGCCTTTTCTCCCAAGCGGGAGATCAAGCGGCTTAAAGCCGCCACGCATCCAGTCAATTTTTGTATTTGCTTGAGATCCTTTGGAATATCCAATTGTGGAAGAGCTCGGATCTTGGCTGGGTTTGCTTCAATTCCTCTACCGGATACGATGAAGCCCAAGAGCTTTCCGGCTGGTACGCCGAAAACGCATTTTTCTGGGTTAAGCTTGATGTCATATGTTCGAAGGTTATCGAATGTGAGCCTCAAGTCGTCGACTAGAGTTTCGACATGCTTGGTTTTGACGACCACGTCATCCACATATGCTTCAACTGTTTTGCTGATCTAGTTTGCCAGACATGTTTGAATCATGCGCTGATATGTTGCACCAGCGTTTTTGAGCCCAAAGGGCATTGCGTTGAAGCAGAATGGGCCGTATGGGGTGATGAATGCCGTTGCGGCTTGGTCTGGCTCTGCCATCTTAATTTGATGGTAGCCAGAGTATGTGTCGAGGAAACACAATGAATCGTGTCCTGCGGTAGCGTCGATGATTTTATCGATGCGGGGGAGGGGGAAGGGATCCTTTGGGCAAGCCTTGTTGAGGTCCTTGAAATTGACGCATAGGCGCCAGGATTTGTCCTTCTTTGGTACCATCACCAGGTTTGCTAGCCAGTCCGGATGTTTTATATCTCTGATGAATCCGGCTTCCAGTAGTTTGGCTAGCTCCTCTCCCATGGCTTGTCTCTTAGGTTCAGAGAAACGCCAAAGAGCCTGCTTAACAGGCTTGAATCCTTTTAGGATGTTTAGGCTGTGCTCGGCCAGCCTGCGTGGGATTCCTGGCATGTCTGAAGGATGCCAGGCAAAAATGTCCCAATTTTCGCGTAGGAATTCTCGTAGTGCGGCGTCTACATCAGGGTTTAATTGCACCCCGATGGAGGCCGTTTTTGTAGGGTCCGTTGGATGGACTTGGAATTTGACTATTTCGTCCGCCGGTTTAAAAGAGGTGGACTTGGATCTTTTATCGAGTATCACGTTGTCCCTGTTCACCGTGGAGCGCAGCGCAATCAGTTCTTCGGCCGCTAGGGCTTCGGATAGTGCCTCAAGGGCCAGTGCGGCTGTCTTCTTTTCGATGCGGAGTGCTATGTCCGGATCACTAGCAAGAGTGATGATTTCGTTGGGTCCGGGCGTTTTGAACTTCATGTACCCGTAATGGGGTATAGCTTGAAAGATTGTGAATGCCTCTCGCCCTACCAGAGCGTGGTATCCGCTGCTGAACGGGGCCACCTGAAATGTGACCTCCTCGGACCTGTAATTATCCGGCGTGCCGAACACCACATCCAGTATGATTTTTCCTGTACAGCACGCTTCCCGACTGGGGATAATTCCTCTAAAGGTTGTGTTGCTTCGTTAAATGCGGCTCCAGTCTATTTCCATTTCTCGAAGGGTTTCCTCATAAATGAGGTTCAATCCGTTGCCACCGTCCATGAGTACCTTGGTAAGTCGAAAGTTGTCCACTATTGGACTGAGGACCAATGCGGCTGGTGCTCGGGCTGTTCGGAATTTAGGTTCATCACTGACATTGAAGGTAATAGCCGTGTCACTCCATGGATTTATTGTTGCTACCTGGTAGACTTCGATAAGGCTGCGGAGTGTTCGTTTTCGCATATTGTTTGATGCGAAAGTCTCAAAGAATGTTGATACCGTACTGGTATTCCTGGGCTGGTGCTCTGCGGATCTGGAGTTAGAAGCTCCTCGCCACTTCTGGCCACCTGCCGGAGTATCCAACATGCTCTAAGGCTATGAGTTGGTGTGACGCCCTCTGTACTATGAATTTTACAGGGTCCATTGAGCCATCCCTCCAGTACGGTTCCATACCCTATAGAGGGTTTTTGCTTTTTGGTGTTTAACCTAGGTGCCTGGCGATAATGCGCCCTTTTACTTCGGACTGGGGTTGTATTCAGGGCCGGATCGTCCCAGAATTTTATTTCGGTTTTCCGGACACTTTCATCACACAGTATCTTCGTACCATGGATGCTAAGTCAGCGAAGCGTGTAATGTCACGGCGACTTATGTCGTTAAGGATTCCGATATTCGTGCAATTATTGCAGAAGAATGAAATTGCATCCTCCTTGCGGCAGTCCTCTATCCTGCTCATAACCAGGAGGAATCTGGCCCAGTAATGGTGTACTGTTTCTGTGGGCTCTTGCCGAACTTGGGATAGATCCCTTATGTTAGGGTGGGCGGGTGGAGTTAAATCCGTAACCTCGCCCAATCTGGGGCTCAGGGGCCCAGGACTTTCCGAATTCGGAAGCTTGGGTTCTTGGATGTTGTCCAATGAATCTGGCCTCCTGCCTGACTTTAGGTTCAGGTCTTGAGCGATGTCCTCCCCTCCGCGGATATCCGGCTTGGAGGGATCGGGAATCCGGACATATTTGGTCCTTAAGATGGGTGAAGATTCGCCGCATTGTTCCTCCACCACTGCGACGTGGTGGATGACCTGGGGAGAGTCAATTTCTGTTAGATCGGGTTCAACCCAATCTGATCGTAGTCTATAGCGACTCCCAGGGCGGCGATGCGATCCAAGAGCTCGTTTAAGGAAGAGAGCTCCATCGGATCCAATTGCTCGGCGGGTTTTGAGTTGACGTGGAGATTGCTTTTGATGACCCGAGAAGTCATCATCGGCGCGGCGGCCGAACAGGCGGTCATAAGAAAACTGCCTAGCCGGAGAGTTTGGCCGATAGCCAAAGCTCCTTTAGCGACAGCGCTGTCTTTAAAGACGGGATGCGGCATCCTTCCTGATGGCGACGGCACAACGGAACTCTCAATGAAAGCACCAATGTTGGTGTCAAAACCGGCGGATCTCGGGTAGGGGGTCCCGAACTGTGCGTCTAGGCGGATGGTAACAGGAGACAAGGGACACGATGTTTTTACCCAGGTTCAGGCCCTCTCGATGGAGGTAAAACCCTACTCCTGCTTGATTAATATTGATGATATGGGTAGTACAAGAGTAGATCTACCACGAGATCAGAGAGGCTAAACCCTAGAAGCTAGCCTATGGTATGATTGTTGTTCGTCCTATGGACTAAAACCCTCCGGTTTATATAGACACCGGAGAGGGCTAGGGTTACACAGAGTCGGTTACAATGGGAGGAGATCTACATATCCGTATCGCCAAGCTTGCCTTCCACGCCAAGGAATGTCCCATCCGTACATGGGACGAAGTCTTCAATCTTGTATCTTCATAGTCCAGGAGTCCGGCCAAAGGTTATAGTCCGGCTATCCGGACACCCCCTAATCTGGGACTCCCTCACCTTGGCTGAAAAGAAGGCAGCCGCGGAGCTAGCCCTCCGCGAGAAGCACGAGGCCAGGGTCGTGGAAGCTGAACGAGAGCTTCAGGAGGCCGTGAAGAAAAGTGAGACTTTGGAGCAGAGTCTATTACTGAAATAATCCAAACTCATCCAAGCTCTCCAGACCGCAAATGATGCTCGGGAGGAAGCCCAGGCTGCTCTGAAGGATATTTAGGAGGCGTGGAAGATTGCGGCTGGTAAGGGTTTTTCTTATTCAGAGCGTTTTATGCCATTGCAGGAAAGATTCATGGTGACCCACTGAATCCTGATTTTTCCAGGGGCGTTCGCGGATCTGCCACGCAGCATATCTGATGCTGCCCAATTCTGTTGAGTTGAGGAGAAGGAAACTGCCGAGAAGCTCTTCTAGTCGCAGTATTTGGCGCTGAATTATCCGGTGCCATTTGTCGACCAGCTGAAGCAGCTGATCGAACTGCATCAGGCGGCCGAACTAGCCATGAAGGATTTGGTTATTAGGCTATGGCCCGCCGAGCCCATTCCGAGCAGTTTTCTTTGGGCTCGTGAAGCGAATTGTGAGTGCCTGCCCTCGGCTGGACGTGACTAAGCGGTCGGTTTGCATAGAAGGAGCCCAAATGGCATTTGCCCATGCGAAATTGCACTGGGGGAAGCTTGATGCCGAGAAGCTGATGACCGAGGGGCCGCCGGAGGGGAAGGAGCACCGCAAGCCCGAATTGTATTATGATGGTGTCCTGAAGGGGGCCTGCCTTGTGGCAGAGCAAAGTGCGAAAGACATTATTTTTCCTTAAAGGCAGTTGTGTTGTCCTTTGTAAGGCGGAACAGAGTCACTTATATGCATGTACCTGTTATATTTAAATTTTATTCCTGCGCGGCCGTTTTTATATGTTAGTCTTAGAGAGTTGGCCAGTCGTCGGCTTCTGCCCCCACGTAGGAACTACGGGGGTGTTCGGGATACACCTGAACACTCTTTATCCCATTCTTGGGTCCGTGAAGGAGGTGTTCAGCACAGCGAACTAGGCAATCGGACTATAGGGCTTTATTACTCTCAATTAGCCATAGGAATTCGATATGGGAGGCGCAGCCCCTGGTGTTCTGAAGACCGCACAAGGGGCTCTAATAGCGCCTGATCGGTGGACCGATCCTTCGCACGCTGCATTTTATTATGGCATTATGCAGAATAAATCCTTAAAGATTTCATAACCTCTCGAACAGCTGACCAGCTCTCGCCTTATCATGACAGTTAGTTTTCGGCTTTCTCTACTGAGGTGTTCATCCGAAAGAACCGGGACACAATCGCAGTAGTTCTCCCAGCGCTACCTTAGCCGATATTGCGGAACATAAGGTACCAAAACATGGGAGCCGGGCAAACCAAACCAATGACCCAAGACATGATTCGGAGCCGATGCATATAATGCTATAACTTCGGGGTGCCGAATGACCGAGAAGGTGGTCGGACTTTGTTGCCATAGTGCAGGTGCAATGAAGCCCCTGTCGTTTTAAGGCATAACACGATGTTCGGATGCCGTTATGACAAAATGTCGTTGAGGAATAATAGCAGATAAGCGACAAATGACTCTACATGTTGTATTTAACTAATACATCTATGCGTATGAGTACAGTGCATGTTATAAAAGAGAGGCATGACGGCAGAACCTGTTGGACCGGGCGGTAGGGAGCTATGCGCAGGTCCGGAGTAATATCCGAATTGTATTTGGGTGGGGTGAAGATCCCCCCTATGTGCGTCTGAGCTGATTCCAAGTCGCCGGTCCAGTTATGCGCAAAGGCGAACCTGCAAATAATGCTAAAGGCGTGTGTGAGCAGCGGCTGAGCCGTGGGATGTGGCCCGTCCAGCTTATGCCGGAGGATCTATATGAGCCATGATCAGGCTGGGATATCATGAAGTAGTTCGGACTCCTTTATCGATGTCTGGGAGTTCGGCTGTCGAATCAAGGTTCGATTGAAAAAACCGTGACTCGCTGCTTCTGTTAATAAAGTGGCCGAATACTCTTCGGCGCCGAGGCGAAGCTCGGTCTTGCCCGCGATTGTGACTACATCACGTGGGTCTGGTTTTTTAAGACTGTCATGGGCATTGGGTAATAATGCGTTGAGTCGTAGTGTATCCTGGCGGTGCTGAATAGCTACTGCCTAAGGGTGTAATGGCGACAGTTAGTTCTTTGGTATGGAAATTTCTTGGCGATCCGAAGACCATCTCCAGAGTGACGGGGCCTTAAGTGGCCTTCGCGCCTAGTTATGACACTCCAAAATTAGTTTTTTAGTGGGTCTGATCCTCGAGTGATCGATCCTTAAGCCTAATAATCTAGGCTACTTGCCCTGGGAGCTCTTCATGCTGTTTCCGGTGTTGGCCTGCCGATCTGTTTAAAGACCCAGCATTCTCTACTGGTATGATTGGCTGCCGCTCCAGGGGTACCATGATGTCACACCCAATATGTGACCCTATCCAAAAGAAACTCGAAGGTCCCACCGAGGATAGACCCGCATATTGAAACGCTTTTGCAAGGTGGATATCATTACATCAACATTACATAATAGATGGGGATACATACATCAGGCATACATTGCCACACGAATACAACATCACAATACATAAGAGCACCATCCGACTAAGGATGAAACACAAACAAAAACTCAAACGACATCCACCCTGCTAGCCCAGGCTGCCGACCTGGAACCTATCCCCTGATCGAAGAAGATACAGAAGAAGAACTCCAACGCAAGCAAGCATCGCTCTCGCGTCATGATCATCGCATAAACCTGTACCTGCAACTGTTGTTGTAGTAATCTGTGAGCCACGATGACTCAGCAATCCCATTACCATGGGTATCAAGACTAGCAAAGCTTAAAGGGAAAGGAAGGGGTAAAGTGGTGAGGCTGCAGCAGCGACTAAGCATATATGGTGGCTAACATACGCAAATAAGAGCGAGAAGAGAGCAAAAGGAATGGTCGTGAAGCTAGCAATGATCAAGAAGTGATCCTGAACTCCTACTTACGTCAGACATAACCCAGAAACCGTGTTCACTTCCCGGACTCCGCCGAGAAGAGACCATCACGGCTACACATGCGGTTGATGCATTTTAATTCGGATCTGGTGTCAAGTTATCTACAACCGGACATTAACAAATTCCCATCTGCCTATAACCGCAGGCACGGCTTTCGAAAGATTATACCCTGCAGGGGTGTCCCAACTTAGCCCATGACAAGCTCTCGCGATCAACGAAGGAATAGACCTTCTCCCAGGAAGACCCGATCAGACTCGGAATCCCGGTTTACAAGACATTTCGACAATGGTAAAACAAGACCAGCAAAGCCGCCCGATGCGCCGACAAATCCCGATAGGAGCTGCACATATCTCGTTCTCAGGGCAACACCGGATGAGACTAGCTACGAGTAAAACCAACCCTCAAGTTACCCCGAGGTGGCCCCACAGGCAGCTCAGTTCGGACCAACACTTAGAAAAGCACTGGCCCGGGGGGCTAAAATAAAGATGACCCTCGGGTTGGCCGACCTAAGGGAAAGGATAGGTGGTGGTGAGGCAAATGGTAAAACCAAGGTTGGGCCTTGCTGGAAGAGTTTTATTCAAAGCGAACTGTCAAGGGGTCCCGTAAATCACCCGACCGCGTAAGGAACGCAAAATCCGGGAACATAACACTGGTATGACGGAAACTAGGGCGGCAAGAGTGGAACAAAACACCAGGAAAAAGGCCGAGTCTTCCACCCTTTACTAAGTATATAGATGCATTAATAATATAAGAGATATTGTGATATCCCAACCAAAATCATGTCCACCATGGAGAAATCTTCAACTTCATCTGCAACTAGCAACGCTATAAGAGGGGCTGAGCAAAGCGGTAACATAGCCAAGCAACGGTTTGCATAGGAAAGGTGTCAAAGGTTAGAGGTTCATGGCAATATGGGAGGCTTGATAAACAGGTTATAGGTAGCGCAGCAAAGCAATAGAACGAAGCAACTAGCATAGCAATGATAGTAGTGAGATCCAGGGTAGCGGCCATCTTGCCTGAAATCCCGCAAGGAAGAAGAACGAGTCCATGAAGAAGACGAACGGATGAAGCCAAACCAAGCGTAGACGAATGAATCCTCACGATCGCAACGAAACAGGAACTATTGAAAAGAAGCACACAACATAGTAAACACACCACACATGAACAAGACATGATGCACAACAAGCATGATGCATGACAAAGCTACATGAAGCTACTCATGGCAAGAGATGATGCAAACAAGAGCAACACATCAAGGCAAGTTTAAATGAGGCCGGGAACAACATATAACAATTCCGGTAAGTCCTCATATGCATATTTCGAAATTGGTCCAGATATGAACAAACATTAAGTTGAAATGGTTAAACAGCAAGTTAAAGAGCACCATGATGTTCTACATGAGATTCTAGTCAAGTTACATATAAAGTTAATTTAGTTCGGAGCTACGGCCTAGAAGATATGAGCAAAACAAGTTAAACATGGCATTGATGCAAAATGCACCCAAACATCAAGCAAACACCTCAAAACAAGGATGCAACATGATAATATGAAACTACATGCAAAATCAAGCAAGTTTCATATAGAGCACACTCAAAACGGAGCAACGGTTCAACACACACACATGAAACAAGTTTAAAGGACAAGCTGTCCAAAACAGCAACTAGGCATATTGCAAGCATCAAAACAACATGCTACAGCACCCCAACATGAAAACAAAAGGCATGGGCATGATGTACAGGTAAAGCATAACAAAACATGAACACTGAGCTATCTCCAGAAATCACTAGAACATGCTCAAATACGCATGGTAAGATTGCAAGTTATAATAGTTTCAGACTTTGCAGAAAATAACATCAGGTGGCAATGTTTAGAGCTATCAAACAACATATTACAGGAACTTATAATGGCAAAAAAAGGCATGGCATGAATCTACTAATTGCATAGTTCAAAAGTCCCTTACTGACCATAAGCCAAAAAGGATCACAAGATATGATGGCACCCACGTAAACATAGCAAGTTATAATACAGATTCAAACATGGCAGGAACAGAATTATGAAGGCATGTAAATGAGCTTGTACCACTCACTACAGAGCAATACATGGCATGGCAATGCACCCAACAGTAAGAAGACATGTTTGTGAAGCTAAGCATGGCAAGAACAAGTTCATAGGGTGCATGGAACACTAGGAAAACACATGGTAACAACTGAACTTAATGTTAACAGGCTGACAGCAACATTATGAAGCAACTTTGGAGCAAGGAAACAACAAGCTACAGCAAGCTATAAATACTACCAGGGCATGGATGGATATATCATGACATGTAGACCAAAACATGTTTAATGATCATCTCCAGATTATGCATAGAATGATTAGTAGCAACATGTTTATATAGCATCACGAAATCACAGATTCAGCCTAGCAAAACAGCAACATCATGTACACTACTTGACAGGCTTGATTCACTCACCACAAGTCATTACATGACAATATAAGCATAACATCATCAAGAAGACATGTTTATGTAACCAACCAAGGCAAGAACAAGTCCATAGCATGCAAGTATCAACTACAACAAGCTTGGCCAAATTGAATAACATGTAAACAATCTGCCAGGAAACATTTTGAAGCAAAAGTAGAGCACTCAAATGACATGCTAGACTACTCCATAATTGCAACAAAGGGCACGAATGGATAGACAATAACCACTTGTTCAAAACACCCTTACTTAAGTATCTAAAATATGCATGGATCTCTCTGTAGCATCATGTTTACATGGCATAAAAATAACAGCAGAACAGGGACTAAAATCAGCAACATCACGATGCCTAGTTTGCATGCTTGTGCTAGTCACCACATTGATCACAAAAATACATGGTAAGCACCTCTGTAAGGAAGACATAGCATAGTTCGAAACACATGAAGACATCAACCTCATAGGATGCACGCATCAATCATGGCAAAAATGACAAAAGAGCTCGTTCTGATAACAGACATCAGAAAACATCATGAAGCAATCTTGCAACAAAGATTCAGGCATCTAGATGACCTCAAATGAATATGATGCAATGGAATGAAACGATGTACTCGTAGAGTCGAACAATTTGACATATTACACGCATGAAACGGAGCTACGGATGCAGAGATACGGCATGACAAGCATGGCATGATTATGTGCAAAATCTGGGACTTAGTCGTTTTCAGGAAAAAAAATAGGGTGAGCGCGATTTAGCTATAACGTGCACCGGGCGGGGGATAGACAGGTGGCTCACCATGGGCCAAGGCCCAGAAGGGGGAGGAGGCAGGCCGACTTGGGAGAGCTGGGCCGCGGGCCTGGCGCTGCTGGGCCGAGGCCCACGTGGGCGCGGACGAGGGAGAGGCGGGCGCTCGTCGTCCTTCCCGACGAGGACGAACGAGGCCATGGCAGGGCGGCGGCGACGGCACCGGAAAGCGGCACCGGCGACGTGGCAGGGTTGGGGATGGCGGGCAGCGGCGCGGGGAGCCGGATCTGCCGGATCTCGGCCAGATCCGGGCGGTGAGGCAGCGGCGCGGGGCTCCTGCTCCTGGAGAGAGAGAGAACTCGTGAGGGCAGGAAGGAGAAAGGGAAGGGAGAGGGAGGTCGGGCGGCAGCGACCTGGACGGAGGTGGCGAGACGGCGGCGCGATCCGGCGAGGCCGGCGTACGGCGGCGACGAGGAGAAGGCGGAGGGCTGGCGAGCGCGGGGCTCCGGCGGGGAGCTCGGCGAGCTCGGGTGGAGGCGGCGGCGCGGCTACGGGCCTC
>NC_041383.1:623820104-623845558 GCF_002162155.2 Triticum dicoccoides
TACGGGCCTCGGGCGCCCAGATCGGGCCCGGGCGGGCCTGCTGCGGGCTGCGGGCGGGCCGGCGGCGCCCATGTGGCGCGCGGGGAGTGGAGGAGGGAGGCGGCGGCGCTGAGGTGTCGGCGTCCTATTGGACAGGGTGATGTGGAAGCTGGACATGTCCGGTCGGAGTGGACATGTCCGGTGGCGGCGGGGGAAGAGGCTAGGGTTCATCTGCGTGAAAAATCCGGGAGGGACACATATTTATAGGTAGAGGGAGCTAGGAGAGTCCAAATGAGGAGCGGTTTTCGCCCACACGATCGTGATCGAAGGACCGAGAGCATGGAGGGGAGTTAGCTGGGTTTCGGGCCACTTTGGAAGGGGTGTTGGGCTGCAAAGAGAGAGGGGCTTTACGGTTACCCGGTTAACCGTTGGAGTATCAAACGACCTCCAAATGGCACGAAACTTGACAGGCGGTCTACCGGTGCTATACCAAGGCCGCTTGGCAAGACTCGGTCCATTCCGAGAAAGTTTAACACCCACTCACAACGAGAGACAAAAGGGGGACGCCGGAGGGCATAGGAGTGCCGGATTGCAAAACGGACAACGGGGAAAATGCTTGGATGCAAGAAACGAACATGTATGCAAAATGAAATGCACATGATGACATGATAAAATGCAACACGCAAGAAAATGACATGGCAAAGACAGCGAATAACTGACGGACACCTGGCGCATCGAAACCGGGGCGTTACAACACTCCTCCACTAACAAGAGATCTCGTCCCGAGATCTTAGGACCGAGACGGAAGGGAAAAAGGGATGATGTGAAATAAGAACTCAAGAGAAGAAGCAAAGAATCGAGAGTACTCGAGAAGAAGGGAGGAACGACAAGAATGACGAGAATCAGATAGACTATGAAAGTACTCCGGTTAGAAGGAGATAAGAAACGAATAAGACTGAAAGAATTTAGGCAGCACTCCGGCTGAATATGTAAGGATTAGAACATGAACTCCACAAGATGGGATGGCACTTGACGAGATGAACAACGCAAAGCCTCCGGAAGAATTGAAATAGAAATGAAAAGAACTTAGAAGGAAGGATTGAATGGAGTTGTTGAGAAAATCAACAACGAAAGAATAAACTTGTTGTGGACTTATGGAAAACATCTCAAAACTATGAGGTGATCACCGAACACAAGCGAAAAAGATTAAATAGCTGAGTAGAACGAAGAAATGCAAAACTCTACTTTAGAAGAAAAAGAAGTATTAATTGCACTTCGAGATGCAAGAAGAAAAGATACTTGAGATCCTTCGATAAGAATCTTGATAAACACTTGAAGAATGAATTAAATCATGAAGAACCACCATGAAGAACTCCGGTAACAAAAAGGATGATGAGATAGAATGAAGGATGAAAGAATAAGATGAGCATTGCAATGATTTCGATTGGGGGGTTCCGACGAGATGGCCGAGGAAATTTTAACTCCGGAAAAGAAAAGATGAAAAACACTTGGAACTAGATTTTATTCATCAAGAACAAACTCCGAAGGAAAGGATTAATCACTTGGATGAAATAAGAATAAGATTTATTGTATACTTATCCTTCATCAAATTAAATTGATGACAAGCAATGGATTTTGCATACTACTTATTCTTGTTGAAAAAGGATTAAGGGGAAATATGGCGCAAAACTTGAGAAAGTCTTCATGAACCACCGGTAGGATTGGAAAGAACGAATGGGTTAAAATCATAATCAAAGAAAAAGAATCTTGATCGAACCACCGTTAGAATTCGAAAATGACTGATGAAAGAGACTGAATCACCGGGAAGAATTAGAAGAACAAATAAGAAAGAGGGGATTTAGATACAAAAGAATAAAGAGATCATGAGCTGATTAAAGAACACTTGAGCGAAGCACCGGGATAACAGAGAACGATAGCTGGAATGATGGCCTCCGATGAAAAGAAACAGAAATCAACTTCTGACATACTCCGGATGGGTAAGAATAGAATATCTGATGAATGGAATAATTCAAGAGGATGATAACATGTAGCTAGAACCACGAAACTTCGGGAGAGCGGACAAGGTTGAGAGGGAAAACTTCTTCTTCGATCTTCAAAAGACAACGAGAAACACCACAAAAATTACGGAGATACTCCGGTAGAATGAAAAGCGAAGAGGTTGAGCCAACAATGAAAATGATTTGAATCGATCTTGGAAAAGGCATGTGACTGATGAAATCCATTCTTACATCACACTTTGAAAAGAATTGAGAATAACTCCGGTGAAATTAGAAGAGTCGGGTAAGATCCTGGGAAAAAAACCTGTGGGTTAGGGCCCACTGAAGAGATAATACCGTTGAAAACGATTATTGAACAAATAGATGATGCACCGGAACAGTTGAAATATTTGAATGAGGTGACAACCTTGAATTAATTGGAACACAGACGAATCTCCTGAGATGACTTCCGAACTCCGGAATGATTGAATGGCGAGAGGCAAACGAGCAAGGAGAACACTTGATCCAAGGAAAAGAATGTAATCACTACCGAAAATGGAATTGAATCCACCGGAGAAGAAAAGAGATGAAGAATGTCCACCGAGACGAGAATTCACCGATTGAAATAATTAACGAAAGACTGAAGAGGCTCCGCACGAATGAGATAGATGGTCGAGAGAGAGTCAGACTCCGAGAAGAAAAGGGTGGGAGGGCGAGAAAACAAAGGTAACTTGGAAGGGGAAAACGACTCATATCTTGAAGAGAAAACACCAGTTGAAATCATTGGGGAAAGAATGCAAAGACTTCACACAAGTAGGAAGGATACTCGATTACAGACTCCGGTTCCGAGAAGAAGAAGGGTGGGCAGGTGGGAAAGAAAACAACTGAGGATTGAACTCAAAGATGAAGAGGCTCGAGTCGACTTGACGAGAAATTCACCGGATGAAAAGAGCTGAGAACCAATGATCGGAAAACCAACTGCGTGATCCTAAAGAAAAATTTGAAGGGGAAGAGGAGTAATTCAAAACACCTACGTCAAGATTCCTCACCAGAGCGACGAAGGGGCTGAGGAGTAAAAAGAATTCCTACTCTCCGATATAACTAGACTCTGAAAACAGTTTTCTTCTAGACTCAGCAGCGGCCAAACTAAACGATCAATCAAGGGGGGCTCCTAGGGTCGGTCGAGGCTCTGATACCAACTTGTCACGCCCAATATGCGACCCTATCCAAAAGGAACTCGAAGGTCCCACCGAGGATAGACCCGCATATTGAAATGCTTTTGCAAGGTGGATATCATTACATCAACATTACATAATAGATGGGGATACATACATCAGGCATACATTGCCACACGAATACAACATCACAATACATAAGAGCACCATCCGACTAAGGACGAAACACAAACATAAACTCAAACAACATCCACCCTGCTAGCCCAGGCTACCGACCTGAAACCTATCCCCTGATCGAAGAAGATACAGAAGAAGAACTCCAACACAAGCAAGCATCGCTCTCGCGTCATGATCATCGCATAAACCTGTACCTGCAACTGTTGTTGTAGTAATCTGTGAGCCACGAGGACTCAGCAATCCCATTACCATGGGTATCAAGACTAGCAAAGCTTAAAGGGAAAGGAAGGGGTAAAGTGGTGAGGCTGCAGCAGCGACTAAGCATATATGGTGGCTAACATACGCAAATAAGAGCGAGAAGAGAGCAAAAGGAATGGTCGTGAAGCTAGCAATGATCAATAAGTGATCCTGAACTCCTACTTACGTCAGACATAACCCAGAAACCGTGGTCACTTCCCGGACTCCGACGAGAAGAGACCATCACGGCTACACAGGCGGTTGATGCGTTTTAATTCGGATCTGGTGTTAAGTTATCTACAACCGGACATTAACAAATTCCCATCTGCCTATAACCGCAGGCACGGCTTTCGAAAGATTATACCCTGCAGGGGTGTCCCAACTTAGCCCATGACAAGCTCTCGCGATCAACGAAGGAATAGACCTTCTCCTAGGAAGACCCGACCAGACTCGGAATCCCAGTTTACAAGACATTTCGACAATGGTAAAACAAGACCAGCAAAGCCGCCCGATGCACCGACAAATCCCGATAGGAGCTGCACATATCTCGTTCTCAGGGCAACAAGAGTGGAACAAAACACCAGGTATGATGGAAACTAGGGCGGCAAGAGTGGAACAAAACACCAGGCAAAAGGCCGAGTCTTCCACCCTTTACCAAGTATATAGATGCATTAATAATATAAGAGATATTGTGATATCCCAACCAAAATCCTATCCACCATGGAGAAATCTTCAACTTCACCTGCAACTAGCAACTCTATAAGAGGGGCTGAGCAAAGCGGTAACATAGCCAAGCAACGGTTTGCATAGGAAAGGTGTCAAAGGTTAGAGGTTCATGGCAATATGGGAGGCTTGATAAACAGGTTATAGGTAGCGCAGCAAAGCAATAGAACGAAGCAACTAGCATAGCAATGATAGTAGTGAGATCCAGGGTAGCGGTCATATTGCCTGAAATCCCGCAAGGAAGAAGAACGAGTCCATGAAGAAGACGAACGGATGAAGCCGAACCAAGCGTAGACGAATGAATCCTCACGATCGCAACGAAACAGGAACTATCGAAAAGAAGCACACAACATAGTAAACACACCACACATGAACAAGACATGATGCACAACAAGCATGATGCATGACAAAGCTACATGAAGCTACTCATGGCAAGAGATGATGCAAACAAGAGCAACACATCAAGGCAAGTTTAAATGAGGCCGGGAACAACATATAACAATTCCGGTAAGTCCTCATATGCATATTTCGAAATTGGTCCAGATATGAACAAACATTAAGTTGAAATGGTTAAACAGCAAGTTAAAGAGCACCATGATGTTCTACATGAGATTCTAGTCAAGTTACATATAAAGTTAATTTAGTTCGGAGCTACGGCCTAGAAGATATGAGCAAAACAAGTTAAACATGGCATTGATGCAAAATGCACCCAAACATCAAGCAAACACCTCAAAACAAGGATGCAATGTGATAATATTAAACTACATGCAAAATCAAGCAAGTTTCATATAGAGCACACTCAAAACGGAGCAATGGTTCAACACACACACATGAAACAAGTTTAAAGGACAAGCTGTCCAAAACAGCAACTAGGCATATTGCAAGCATCAAAACAACATGCTACAGCACCCCAACATGAAAACAAAAGGCATGGGCATGATGTACAGGTAAAGCATAACAAAACATGAACACTGAGCTATCTCCAGAAATCACTAGAACATGCTCAAACACACATGGTAAGATTGCAAGTTATAATAGTTTGAGACTTTGCAAAAAATAACATCAGGTTTCAATGTTTAGAGCTATCAAACAACATGTTACAGGAACTTATAATGGCAAACAAAGGCATGGCATGAATCTACTAATTGCATAGATCAAAAGTCCCTTACTGACCATAAGCCAAAAAGGATCACAAGATATGATGGCACCCACGTAAACATAGCAAGTTATAATACAGATTCAAACATGGCAGGAACAGAATTATGAAGGCATGTAAATGCGCTTGTACCACTCACTACAGAGCAATACATGGCATGGCAAGGCACCCAACAGTAAGAAGACATGTTTGTGAAGCTAAGCATGGCAAGAACAAGTTCATAGAGTGCATGGAATACTAGGAAAACACATGGTAACAACTGAACTTAATGTTAACAG
Source organism: Triticum dicoccoides (assembly GCF_002162155.2). NCBI lineage: Eukaryota > Viridiplantae > Streptophyta > Magnoliopsida > Poales > Poaceae > Triticum > Triticum dicoccoides. Next base: position 623,825,827 of record NC_041383.1, read on the forward strand.
GATGACAGCAACATTATGAAGCAACTTTGGAGCAAGGAAACAACAAGCTACAGCAAGCTATAAATGCTACCAGGGGCATGGATGGATATAGCATGACATGTAGACCAAAACATGTTTAATGATCATCTCCAGATTATGCATAGAATGATTAGTAGCAACATGTTTATATAGCATCACGAAATCACAGATTCAGCCTAGCAAAACAGCAACATCATGTACACTACTTGACAGGCTCGATTCACTCACCACAAGTCATTTCATGACAATATAATCATAGCATCATCAAGAAGACATGTTTATGTAACCAACCAAAGCAAGAACAAGTCCATAGCATGCAAGCATCAACTACAACAAGCTTGACCAAATTGAATAACATGTAAACAATCTGCCAGGAAACATTTTGAAGCAAAAGTAGAGCACTCAAATGACATGCTAGACTACTCCATAATTGCAACAAAGGGCATGAATGGATAGACAATAACCACATGTTCAAAACACCCTTACTGAAGTATCTCAAAATATGCATGGATCTCTCTGTAGCATCATGTTTACATGGTGTAAAAATAACAGCAGAACAGGGACTAAAATCAGCAACATCACGATGCCTAGTTTGCATGCTTGTGCTAGTCACCACATTGATCACAAAAATACATGGTAAGCACCTATGTAAAGAAGACATAGCATAGTTCAGAACACATGAAGACATCAACCTCATAGGATGCACGCACCAATCATGGCAAAAATGACAAAAGAGCTCGTTCTGATAACAGACAGCAGAAAATATCATGAAGCACACTTGCAACAAAGATTCAGGCATCTAGATGACCTCAAATGAATATGATGCAATGGAATGAAATGATGTACTCGTCGAGGCGAACAATTTGACAGATTACATGCACGAAACGGAGCTACGGATGCAGAGATACGGCATGACAAACATGGCATGATTATGTGCAAACTCTGGGACTTGGTCATTTTCAGGAAAAAAAACAGGGTGAGTGCGATTTAGCTATAACATGCACCGGGCGGGGGATAGACAGGTGGCTCACCATGGGCCAAGGCCCAGAAGGGGGAGGAGGCAGGCGGACTTGGGAGAGCTGGGCCGCGGGCTTGGCGCTGCTGGGCCGAGGCCCACGTGGGTGGGGACGAGGGAGAGGCGGGCGCTCGTCGTCCTGCCCGACGAGGACGAACGAGGCCATGGCAGGGCGGCGGCGACGGCACCGGAAGGCGGCACCAGCGACGTGGCAGGGCTGGGGATGGCGGGCGGCGGCGCGGGGAGCCGGATCTGCCGGATCCTGGCCGGATCCGGGTGGTGAGGCGGTGGCGCGGGGCTCCTGCTCCTGGAGAGAGAGAACTCGTGAGGGGAGGAAGGAGAAAGGGAAGGGAGAGGGAGGCCGGGCGGCAGCGACCTGGAAGGAGGTGGCGAGACGGCGGCGCGATCTGGCGAGGCCGGCGGACGGCGGCGACAAGGAGAAGGCGGAGGGCTGGCGAGCGCGGGGCTCCGGCGGGGAGCTCGGGCGGAGGCGGCGGCGCGGCTACGGGCCTCGGGCGCCCAGATCGGGCCCGGGCGGGCCTGCTGCGGGCTGCGGGCGGGCCGGCGGCGCGGGATGCCAGCGGCACCCACGTGGCGCGCGGGGAGTGGAGGAGGGAGGCGGCGGCGCTGAGGTGTCGGCGTCCTATTGGACGGGGTGATGTGGAAGCTGGACATGTCCGGTCGGAGTGGACATGTCCGGTGGCGGCGGGGGAAGAGGCTAGGGTTCATCTGCGCGAAAAATCCGGGAGGGACACATATTTATAGGTAGAGGGAGCTAGGAGAGTCCAAATGAGGAGCGGTTTTCGCCCACACGATCGTGATCGAACGACCGAGAGCATGGAGGGGAGTTATATGGGTTTTGGGCCACTTTGGAAGGGGTGTTGGGCTGCAAAGAGAGAGGGGCTTTACGGTTACCCGGTTAACCGTTGGAGTATCAAACGACCTCCAAATGGAACGAAACTTGACAGGCGGTCTACCAGTGCTATACCAAGGCCGCTTGGCAAGACTCGGTCCATTCCGAGAAAGTTTAACACCCACTCACAACGAGAGACAAAAGGGGGACGCCGGAGGGCATAGGAGTGCCAGATTGCAAAACGGACAACGGGGAAAATGCTCGGATGCAAGAAACGAACACGTATGCAAAATGAAATGCACATGATGACATGATAAAATGCAACACACAACCAAATGACATGGCAACGATGGCGAATAACTGACGGACACCTAGCGCATCGAAACCGGGGCGTTTACACATGAATTTGACATGGGCTGTCAAGTATGTGGTTCAGGCTGGAGGGGTCTGGATTATGATGTTGAAGTCTCTTCTCCCGATTGACGGGTTGAGGACTACGGGCTCCTGTGTTGACTGTCGTTTGCTAGGCGTCATTCTTTGCCTTGGGACGCTTATATTTGTGGCACCAAGGTTTGCGGACTCTGTTTTTGGCTGCCGATGTGCCCAGGGTGCTTGCTATGTTGTTGTTTGGTATGTAATTCTAGTCTTGCGCGTAGCCCCTTGCCGCAGTGTGCTGCCGGTGGGGTGTAGGCCTGCGTTTGGTTTTTAGTGTTGCCTCCTCGAATTGAGGCAGTAGCCTGCACTTTGGGTAATGTTTGGTTCGGCGCTCGAGTCCATATTCCTCGGATGCCCGGGCCTTAGTCCGTCTGTCTGCGAGCAGATCTTGATCAGCTTGGAGCTGTTGCTGCTTCTTTTTCAGGCTTCCTTGAAGCGCTCCTACTCTATGGGATCCTCCGGTATGCCGAATTCATCGTCACCGAGGCTGACCTCGTCTTCGGAAAGAGGCATATAGTTATCGTCCTCCAAGTATTCGTCCGTCGCCTGTTCATCTGTTCTGACCTGCCCGTGTTCTTGTTCGGCCTGCTCGAAGGTAGGCTGATCACAATTGTATCCCTCTTCGGTGCCATCTGGATTATTTTCTTCAGTGCCGGTATTGCTGTGGCGGGGCTTGGAGCGGCGCCGATGACGCCCATGCTTTGATTTCTTCCTTGAGGGGTTATCTCCTATTGCCTCATCACCATTGTTTTCTTTGGGAGTATCCACCATGTATATATCGTATGAAGAGGTGGTTGTCTGGCGCCCTGTGGGCGGTGGTTCTTGTTCCTCTCCCGCATCGTCGTCTATACCGTCGATGTCTTCGGAGTCGAAGTTAAGCACGTCGGTCAAGTCATCGACCGTGGCTATTAAGTGGGTGTTGGGTGGGTAACGAATTTCTTCGTTGCTAGCTTCCCACTCGAGCCGAACATAGTTCGGCCAGGAATCTCCTGACAGAGAGAGAGACCTAAATAAATCTAGCACATCTCCGAAGGGTGAGTGCTGAAAGATATCCGCGGCGGTGAACTCCATAACCAGAGCCCAATTAGATTCAATGGGCACGGATGCGCGCGGTCTGGAACACACGGCCGGAGACAAGTCCGGGGGTACGGAGATACAGATTCCTTTAGGAGAGGAGTCTGTGTTCGGCTCCAATGCCGCTGAGTGTGCGGCCTCCAGGGCAGGGTCCATCCACCCATCCTCGGAAGGCACGACCTGCTCTGGAACAAAGTCCGGAGCCATAGCAGGCGCGATGTTCCGAATATTGTCTGACTGTAGATCTAGGTCATGCACGTCGTGATCGTTCGGCGCTCCTCACATGGGCCATAATCCATCGAAGATCAAGTCTCCGCGGATGTTGGCAGTGTCGTTTAGGTTTCCAAACCTGACCTGATGGCCTGAGGCGTAGCTATCGACCTGCTCCAAATGGCCAAGCGAGTTGGCCCGCAGTGCGAAGCCACCGAACACGAAGATCTGTCCGGGGAGAAAAGTCTCACCCAGAAAGGCGTTGTTGAAGGTTGGAGAAGCCATCAAGCCTTATAGCGACGACACAGAGGAACTCTCAATGAAAGCACCAATGTCGGTGTCAAAACCGGCGGATCTCAGGTAGGGGGTCCCGAACTGTGCGTCTAAGGCTAATGGTAACAGGAGGCTGGGAACACGATGTTTACCCAGGTTTGGGGCCCTCTCAATGGAGGTAATAACCTACTTCCTACTTTTTTGATCTTGATGATATGAGTATTACAAGAGTTGATCTACCACGAGATCAGAGAGGCTAAACCCTAGAAGCTAGCCTATGGTATGATTGTTGTTGTTGTTGTTGAATCCTACGGACTAAACCCTCCAGTTTATATAGACACCGAAGGGGGCTAGGGTTACAGAAGGTCGGTTACAGAGAAGGAGATCTATCATTTGGATCGCCAAGCTTGCCTTCCACACCAACGAGAGTCCCATCCCGACACGGGACGAAGTCTTCAATCTTGTATCTTCATAGTCCAATAGTCCGGCCAAAGTATATAGTCCGGCTGTCCGGATACCCCCTTATCCGTGACGCCCTCAGTCAACGATCATTGGGCAAACCCACCAAAGTCCACACTTTGTTCTCATTGATGGATCCTATCTCATATTTCATGGCCTCAAGCCAATTATCGGAATATAGGCTCATCATAGCTTCTTCATAGTTTGTACGTTCATCATGATCAAGTAACATGACTTCTAGAATAGGATTACCATACCACTCTGGTGTGGATCGTGCTCTGGTTGACCTACGAGGTTCTGTAGAAACTTGATCTGAAGTTTCATGATCATTATCATTAGCTTCCTCTCCAATTGGTGTAGGCATCACGGGAACAGATTTCTCGGATGAGCTACTTTCCAAATTGAGAGAAGGTACAATTACCTCATCAAGTCCTACTTTCCTCCCACTCACTTCTTTCGAGAGAAACTCCTTCTCTAGAAAGGTTCCATTCTTGGCAACAAAGATCTTGCCTTCGGATCTATGGTAGAAGGTGTACCAAATTGTTTCCTTAGAGTATCCTATGAAGACGCACTTCTCCAATTTGGGTTCGAGCTTATCAGGCTGAAGCCTTTTGACATAAGCATCACATCCCCAAACTTTAAGAAATGAAAACTTAGGTTTATTGCGAAACCACAATTCATACGGTGTCGTCTCAACGGATTTTGACGGTGCCCTGTTTAACGTGAATGCGGTTATCTCTAATGCATAACCCCAAAATGATAGTGGTAAATCGGTAAGAGATATCATAGAGCACACCATATCAAATAAAGTGCGGTTAAGGCATTTGGAAACACCACTACGCTGTGGGGTTCCATGTGGCATGAGTTGTGAAACTATTCCACATTTTTTAAATGAAGGCCAAACTCGTAACTCAAATATTCACCTCCATGATCAGATCGTAGAAACTTTATTTTCTTGTGACAATGATTCTCCACTTCACTCTGAAATTCTTTGAGCTTTTCAAATGTTTCAGACTTGTGTTTCATTAAGTAGATATACCCATATCTTCTCAAATCATTTGTGAAGGTCAGAAAATAACGATACCCGCCACGAGCCTCAACCCTCATCGGACCGCATACATCGGTATGTATTATTTCCAATAAGTCATTAGCTCGTTCCAATGTTCCGGAGAACGGAGTTTTAGTCATCTTGCCCATAAGGCACGGTTCGCAAGTATCAAATGATTCATAATCAAGTGATTCCAAAAGTCCATCTGCATGGAGTTTCTTCATGCGTTTTACATCGATATGACCTAAGCAGCAGTGCCACAAATAAGTTGCACTATCATTATAAAATATGCATCTTTTGGCATCAATATTATGAATATGTGTATCACCACGATCGAGATTCAACAGAAATAGACCACTCTTCAAGGGTGCATGACCATAAAAGATATTACTCATATAAATAGGACAACCATTATTCTTTGATTTAAATGAATAACCGTCTCACACTAAACAAGATCCAAATATAATGTTCATGCTCAACGCTGGCACCAAATAACAATTATTCAGGTCTAAAACTAATCCCAAAGGTAGATGTAGAGATAGCGTGCCGACGGCGATCACATCGACCTTGGAACCATTCCTGACGTGCATCGTCACCTTGTCCTTAGCCAATATTTGTTTAATCCGTAGTCCCTGTTTCAAGTTACAAATGAGCAATCGAACCAGTAACAAATACCCAAGCACTATTATGAGAATTAGTAAGGTACACATAAATAACATGTATATCAAATATACCTTTGTTCACTTTGCCATCCTTCTTATCCGCCAAATACTTGGGGCAGTTACGCTTCTAGTGACCAGTCCCTTTGTAGTAGAAGCACTCAGTTTCAAGCTTGGGTCCAGCTTTGGGTTTCTTCTCGGGAGTGACAACTTGCCTGCCATTCTTCTTGAAGTTCCCCTTCTTTCCCTTGCCCTTATTCTTGAAACTAGTGGTTTTATTAACCATCAACACTTGATGCTGCTTCTTGATTTCTACCTCTACAGCCTTGAGCATTGCAAAGAGCTCGGGAATAGTCTTTTCCATCCCTTGCATATTGTAGTTCATCATGAAGACTTTGTAGCTTGGTGGCAGTGATTGAAGAACTCTATCAATGACACAATTGTCTGGAAGATTAACTCCCAGATGAGTCAAGTGATTATGGTACCAATTCATTCTGAGTATGTGCTGACTAACAGAACTGTTCTCCTCCATCTTGCAGCTATAGAACTTGTTGGAGACATCATATCTCCCAACTCTGGTATTTGCTTGAAATATTAACTTCAACTCTTGGAACATCTCATATGGTCCATGACGTTCAAAATGTCTTTAAAGTCTCGATTCTAAGCCGTAAAGCATGGCACACTGAACTAGCTAGTAGTCATCAGATCGAGCTTGCCAGACGGTCATAACGTCAGCTTCTACTCCTGCAGCAGGCCTTTCACCTAGCGGTGCATCAAGGACATAATTCCTCTATGGAGCAATGGGGATAATGCTCAAGTTATGGACCTAGTCTGTGTAGTTGCTACCATCATATTTCAACTTAACTTTCTCTAGGAATGCATTAAAATTCAAGGGAATGGTAGCACGGGCCATTGATCTACAACATAGATATGCAAAAACTATCAGGACTAAGTACATGATAAATTAAGTTCAATTAATCATATTACTTAAGAACTCCAACTTAGATAGACATCCTTCAAGTCATCTAAATGATACGTGATCCAAATCAAGTAAACCATGTCCGATCATCATGTGAGATGGAGTAGTCATCAATGGTGAACATCTCTATGTTGATCATATCCACACTATGATTCACGTTCAACCTTTCTGTCTCAAGTGTTCCGAGGCCATGTCTATACATGCTAGGCTCGTTAAGTTTAACCCGAGTATTCCGCATGTGCAATACTGGCTTGCACCCGTTGTATTTGAACGTAGATCTTATCACACCCGATCATCACGTGGTATCTCAGCACAAAGAACTTTTGCAACGGTGCATACTCGGGGAGAACACTTATACCTTGAAATTTAGTTAAGGGATCATCTTATAATGCTTCCGCCTAAGCAAAATAAGATGCACAAACATAAACATCACAGGCAATCAAAATATGTGACATGATATGACCATCATCATCTTGTGCTTTTGATCTCCATCTCCAAAGCAACGTCATGATCTTCATCATAGCGTCGTGGTCGTCTCGCCAACTATTGCTTCTATAACTATCGCTACCACTTAGTGATAAAGTAAAGCAATTACATGGCGTTTGCATTTGATACAATAAAGCAAGAACCATAAGGCTCCTGCTAGTTACCGATAACTTTTATGAAACATGATCGTTGTCGGAGTTCTGGGAACGGGGGTCCTCAGACTTGCCTGCCTGCGGCCTGCGGCGTGGCTCAAGGGGCAGCCCGGCGCGGCCCATCTTCCTCAGCACAAGCTCAAGACCCTCGTGAGGGGCCAAGCCTCGCGGGGTGGACGACAAGGAGCCTCCTCAGGCACGACCTCGTCAGGCTGGCTCGCGAGGAGGCGGAGAGATCAAGGCGGGGTACCTCACGAGGTGCCCATAACGCAAGCCATGACGACCATGGGCGCCAGGCGGGCGCCAGCCCGCACAGTGTCCTTCTTTCCTCTTTGGTGCAAAGGGAGCAAGCGCAGGCGAGAGCATCAAGCAAAGGCACCAATTTCGGTGCAACAAGACCAAGACCAGCAGAACGGCAGGAAGGAAGTCATCGTGGAGCCCAGGAAGGCGTCACCACCAGAGCCTTTGGCAGGCGAGGACCAACTTTAGTCAGGATAATTGTACTAGATGTTTCCCTTCAAAATGGCCAATTGTTGGCGCCCTTCCCGCTCAATATTTGGGAAGAGGCCCAGGGCCTTTGCCTATAAATAGGACTAGCCACTCCCAGGGCAGAGGCATCGGATCCAGAGGGCGACTGAACTCCCCCTAGTAGTTCATCGCACCAGCCAAGAATAGACCCTCGCGAGGCTGTTCTTCCTTGTACTATTCATCATCAACCCAAGAGGCAATTTACCACACCACACACTGGAGTAGGGTATTACACCACAATGGTGGCCCGAACCAGTATAAACTCTGTGTCTCTTGTGTTGTTCCTTTGATTTCTTAGATCATAGCGAGGCGGTGAGCAGCAGGTAGGTAGTGGGCGAAATCTCCACGCGCACCCCAGTGTTCGAATCTAGAGGGTCTGCCGGAACACGAAATCCGACATTTGGCGCTCCAGGTAGGGGTGCGCCGGAATTCGTCTTCCGCCCCCCTGTTCTTCACCGACCATCGCGTCCATGTCAGACGCTCGTCAGGCCCGCGTCGAGTGCCGAGCCGCTCTCGTTTCCCGCATCACCCAGATGGCCCCCGTCGGCAGCCACCCCCGTCGTTCCCCATCGCCTGCCGTCAACGCCGCCACCGGCCCGGCAGGGAACGAGAAGCAAGCTTCATCCCAGCATCCGTCCATGAGGCGAGACGGCCGCACTGCCACTCCCTCGCTTGCCCCAGCTGGTTCTTCGTCCCGCGTGCCCCGCGCAGCCATGGAGGGTCGAGCTGCGCTCATCGCGGCAAATGAGCTCCTGCGCTACCGCCCAGTCGACGACGTCTACGAAGAGTGGCTAGACCGCGTCGCCGAGCTCGTCTGCACCGCAGGGGGCTCCCCCGCGCCGTCCTTCTCGCTGCACCGCGCCCCGCCCTGCGCGGGCAATGAAGCTCCGGGGGCGCCTCAGCCGCCTCCCCCTCAAGAAGGTCCCCTGGCCCCAAGGCGCGTGGCCCCTGGGTGGAACCGGCTCCGTCCGGCGCCAGCATAGCAAGAGCGGAGGTGCCAAGAGGTCCCTCGCCACCAAGAAGCTGCCCGAGTGCTCCCTGCTCCGGTCCGTCATGATCACGCTCCTATTCCAGCACGCCAAGACCCCGCGCTGCTCCCAGCTGCAGCGCATGGGGACCCGCAAGACCGAGCTCTTCATCACCAGAGGCCTCCCGTGGCCACAGCAGGCTGCCGTGCCTTCACCACCGAGATGTGCAGCGTCGCGTGGCCCTGCAAGTTCAAGCCAGACCTGCCTCCTCGCTACGATGGCACGGCCGACCCTGCAGAGTTCCTCCAGCTCTACGAGCTGGGCATCGAAGCCGCCAACGGGGACGAGAAGCTCATGGCGAACTGGTTTCCCATGGCACTCAAGGACGGGGCCCGCACCTGGCTCCTGAACCTGGCTCCTGGCACGATCTCCTCCTGGGGCGAGATGCGCACCCGTTTCATCGCCAACTTCCAAGGTACTCGCGACCGGCCACCCGCCGTGACTGACATGCGCCGCATCAAGCAGCAATCGGGGGAGACCCTGTAGAAGTACATCCAGCGCTTCAACAACGCACGTCTCAAGATTCCCAAGGTGACCGAGGAGGCCATCATCTCAGCCTTCTCCGATGGCGTGCGTGACGTCAAGATGAAGGAGGAGCTGGCGATGCATGAAGATCTGTGCACTTCCTTGGAGCTGTTCAACTTGGCGACCAAGTGCGCCAGGGCTGAGGAAGGACGCCTTTCCCTCCTCGAGCTTCCAGCCGCAGACCGAGAAGAGAAGAAATTCAAGGCCAAGGACGTGAAGCGCAAGGGGGCTGCCGTGCTCGTGGCAGAACCAGACACCAATCGGGGCAGAGATCAGCCAGAGTCTTTCAAAGGTAGACGGTACTGTGTGTACCACGACCTCCACACCCACAACACCAACGAATGTCAAGAGCTCTGAGCTGTGAGAGAAGGGAGGATCGGCCGACGCCCCGACCGCAACGATCGTGGCTACGGCCCTCGCCAAGGGTGGCGCGATCGACCTCGCGAGGATCGCTGGTAGGATCAGCCTCACGAGGGAGACTGGAGGGATCAGCCTCATGAGGATCGTCCACAAGGAAACGCAGGCCTCCCTCCACTGCCGCTGCAGCCAAAGAGAAACGAGGACCATCATCAGGACGAGGGGGCTGGGGGCTTCCAGGAGCCGCGCGCGATCGCCTGTATCCTGGGCGGAGCTCAAGCCCCAGCCTCTCAGCGCATCTTCAAGAAGTTTGCCCGCGAAGTGATTGCAATCCTCCCCAAGCTCGAAGCCATGCACCCTCTCAGGTGGTCGGCGTGCACCATCATGTTCACCTCAGCGGATCAGCTCAAGTGCGCGGCCACAGCTGGAGTCCTCCCGATGCTTTGCTCCCTAGTCATCAGCAACGTGCAAGTCACCAGGACCCTCATCGATGGTGGGGCAGGGCTCAACGTCCTGTCCGTAGAAACATTCAACAATCTCCAGGTGCCTTACGATCAGCTTCAGCCAACCAAGCCTTTCTCCGGAGTCACCGATGGCTCCACGGTTCCGATTGGGCAGGTCCGCCTCCCTGTCACCTTCGGGGCGCGCAACAACTACCGCACCGAGCTCATCGACTTCGACGTCGCCCACATTCGCCTGCCGTACAACGCCATCCTCGGCTACCCAACTCTCGCCAAGTTCATGGTCGTGACTAATCACGGCTACAACGTCCTCAAGATGCCAGGAAGCGGTGGAGTCATCACGGTGCCCTGTGAAGAAAGAGACGCAGTGTGCTACCTGGAGCGAGCTTTTCAGACCGCATCACTTGAAGACCCATATCGCGGGAGCGGGAGGCTCCCTGAGACCGCTCCCAAGAAGAAGAAGACATCGCGAGGCCCGACCCCTCTGGAGGAAAGACCCTCAGGGTCTGCGCCTGCTCAGGGGGCACCTTTTTCTGTTGCATAGGAAGGCGCACCCGGCGCCCTCCTCAAGCAAGGGTCGGGGGCTCCCTCCTGGAAGGCCACCGACCTTGCTAAGGTCGCGAGGGAGGCGCTTGGGCACCACTTGGAGGCGTGTTTCAAAACACGTTTCCCTCAGGAAGGAGCAAGGCAAGGAGGGCCAAACCCTCAGGAGTTCGTAAGTCATATCACGCAGGAGTTACAGGAGTCAAGAGTCATGAGTGGCAGCCGCCGCTTACCCGCCGCAGCTCCTCATCCAGGTGAGGATGGAGGGCTGCGCGTCTGCATCGACATCCCAGGGCTCAACCGAGCCGCCTCTCAGGAGCGCTTTTGGCCCTCACGCGTGGGGCGCTGCAAAGGCCCTCCCCATAGCTATGTTCGCATGCCCTACGGCTTGCCGAACGCGGCTGCTGTGCGCCAGCGCCTCATGAGGAGCATCCTGGAGGCTTAGGAGGCCAGGCGTTCCACAGTCCTGTCGGAGATGGAGACGATTCGCGAGGAGCCACCAGCACCTCCGGAGCCTCCCGGGGCTCCTGGGCCTGGGGGCTCGTGAAGATCGGTTTCCGCGGCCCACGACGTCCGCTACTCCAACACCCCTTCATATTCAATGCTATCAGGTGACATCTTTCAAGTTTCGTTTCCAGCTGGGAGCGCCCCCAGGGCTGCATTATTCCCAGGCCGCGTGGGTCCATCCCTACGACATGTATCCCCTTTTTTTACCTTATGTTCCTAGCTTACTTTGTTGGGGGCGCCCCTCGGGCTACATCATCCCCAAATCGCTCGGGCCAGACCCAGCGGCGTGTACCCCTCTTGCGTTTATTTTCGGGCCATGCATTCGACCCATCATGCTTGTTATTTGATGCCTGTCTGTCGGCCGCTTGCATGTTAAAGGGGGGGTACATGAGCATCGCGACTCAGGGCTCCTACTGGCTCTCCAGCCCTCACCCTCTGGCTTTGTCCACGGCATCGCGCCCTGGCAAACCAGCGACGGCTGAGACCCGCTCGAGGGCCGGGACCCGAGGACATAGAGTGTTGACATCTAACCGAGCTTGCACGTTAAAGGGGGGGTACCTGAGCATCGCGACTCAGGGCTCCTACTGGATCTCCAGCCCTCACCCTCTGGCTTTGTCCACGGCATCACGCCCTGGCAAACCAGCAACGGCTGAGACCCGCTCGAGGGCCGGGACCCGAGGACGTAGAGCGTCAATTTGCAGGAACACATCACAAGATAAGGCCCAGTGCCAGGCGCAACCCGCCTAGCGGTAGGGCCCCATGAGTCCCACGCTAGCTCACGGGTGCCCAAATACACCTCAGGCTCTATCGTGCCAGCCACGTGTCAGGGTGGGGCTGTACACGCCTCGGGGGCTCCTCCCGAAGGGGAGCCCCCTCCCACGCACCAGTGGAAGAACCATGCTCCGCGCTGGCTGACGACACTGCCGAGGAGCGGCTATGCCCGTACACATACGCAAGCGCTATGCTCCGCGCTGGTGATAAACAATTGAGGGTGGCCCCCGGTCGCATCAACCTCAGGGAGCCCAGAGCTCAATGTCCAGCCTCATCGCAACGCCTCCCCTCGGGAGTGCTGCGCGAGAGGGCTGGGCACGGGGGCTGCGCCTGGGTCACGCCCAGACGTACGCCACCCAGCCAGGCCCCTCAGGCCTGCTTCGACGCGCGTCTCTCCCCGAGCGGAGCCAAGGTACGAAGTCCGTTCGAGCGTCAAGGGGGACTCCTTAGCATCGTGACTCAGGAGCCTAACTGGTCACGTAGCCCCTCACTCCTTAGTTCCGAAAGGCTAATAGCGGTTGAGGTATGCGCGGGGCCGGGATCTGCAGATGTAGAACGGTAGATTCACCCCCACATCTCACCTCCCTACTTGTTGTTCGTGCGCCAAGGGGGACTCCTGAGCATCGCGATTCAGGAGCCTAACTTGTCACATAGCCCCTCACTCCTTGGTCCCGTCCTGGTTTCCGGTCGGGGCTAACGACGACTGAGGTATGCGCGTGGCCGGGCTCTGCCAGCGTAGAACATAAGCAAGTAGGAAGAGCGCAAATTTCAAGGAATTCAAAAGCAAATATTACAGTCCATAACTATTATCACAACACCAAGAACAAGTTTAAACGCCTCCCCAAGGCATGATGCATGTTGCAGGAGCTGAAAGCAGGACAGGAGCCACGACGGAGTCATTTGCTGGCGTCGGAGCTGCGTAGAGCGGGTTCGTCTCGTGGAGCCGCAGGACCGGCAGCGCCTCGCTTCGGTTTGGTGTTGAAGTCCCGGAACTTCAACAGCAGAGCCTCCGCACGACCCTTCACGGCCTCAGCAGCGGCAGCGGCAAGCTCGCCGCTCGCTGGCTCTAGCAGGCTGTCGAGGTCGACGTTTGGACCGTGAAGGTAGACGTGGGTAAGGACCCGCGTCAGCGCTGCAGAAGACAGGACACACGCCTCGGCCTCAGCTGTAGGGCCAAGGCCGAGGGTGACATCTTCAATAGCACGGATCAGGAAGGGGAGCAGCTTGGCGGGGCTGTCCTCGGCATCGGCCAGCGGGCTTTCCAGACCGCTGTCGTAAAGCGACTTCAGCAAGCCGCGAGCCTTCACCTCCATCTCCGTGAAGGCCTCGCGGTCCTCGGCAAGGACCCGCGCCTCGCCGTCCAGCTCGACCTTCCACGCCCCCAACTCCTGCTCCAGTGCGCCCAGGCGGTCACGGCGCTTGTTAAGCTTGGCGTCTCGGTTCTTGACGGCCACCTCGCGAGTCTTCATGTCTTCCTCCTTCTCTTGGCGGATGCAGACCTCCTTGGCAAGCTGGTCCCGCAAGCCCTGCAGCTCACTCTCTAGCACCTTGCAACGGCCTTGGGCATCGTCCGCCTCCCACAAGGCAGGCATACAAGGGCAGCAGGAACCCTGGCGGTGGCCGCTCGCACCAAGGCCTCGACACCTCCTGCCGCGCGCCCTCATCTCGGCGGCAGAGGACCAACCGCTTCTTCGGCGGAAGAGGGTCAGGACCCTCTCGGGGGGGGCTTTCCCTTCTCTTCTGCGGAGAACTGACGGATGGGTGCCATCAGCGTGAGACGGAGCAATGGCGAAGAAGAAGAAGAAGAGGAGGAGTAGCATAGGAAGATGAACTGGAATGGCTCGCGCCATTCTGTACTTATAGCATGAGGAAGCCAACCATTGGCTTCCACGATCGCAGGTAATCATGACTGGTTTTTTGCATGCAGGGACTTGTCAGTTTGTGCAGTTGCCGAGGCGATGTGGGGGAGCGGAGCCCCCCACGTCCAATCAACCGCCACGCGGCGCCCGAGGCTGCAGGCTGATTAGGGCCCGCAGCGCTTCGCACTTGCCCCTTCGCTTCTCTACTCAGCCAAGTCCAGACGCGCCTTGGGCCCGGGGATTACTGTCGGCGTTCTGGGAACGGGGGTCCCCAGACTTGCCTGCCTGCGACCTGCAGCGTGGCTCAAGGGACGGCCTAGCGCGGCCCATCTTCCTCAGCACAAGCTCAAGACCCTCGCGAGGGGCCAAGCCTCGCGGGGTGGACGACAAGGAGCCTCCTCAGGCATGACCTTGTTAGGCTGGCTCGCGAGGAGGCGGAGAGATCAAGGCGGGGTACCTCATGAGGTGCCCATGACGCAAGCCATGACGACCATGGGCGCCAGGCGGGCGCCAGCCCGCACAGTGTCCTTCTTTCCTCTTTGGTGCAAAGGGAGCAAGCGCAGGCGAGAGCATCAAGCAAAGGCATCCATTTCGGTGCAATAAGACCAAGACTAGCAGAACGGCAGGAAGGAAATCATCGTGGAGCCCAGGAAGGCGTCACCACCAGAGCCTTTGGCAGGCGAGGACCAACTTTAGTCAGGATAAGTGTACTAGATGTTTCCCTTCAAAATGGCCAATTGTTGGTGCCCTTCCCGCTCAATATTTGGGAAGAGGCCCAGGGCCTTTGCCTATAAATAGGACTAGCCACTCCCAGGGCAGAGGCATTGGATCCAGAGGGCGACTGAACTCCCCCTAGTAGTTCATCGCACCAGCCAAGAATAGACCCTCGCGAGGCTTTCTTCCTTGTACCATTCATCATCAGCCCAAGAGGCAATCCACCACACCACACACTGGAGTAGGGTATTACACCACAATGATGGCCCGAACCAGTATAAACTCTGTGTCTCTTGTGTTGTTCCTTTGATTGCTTAGATCATAGCGAGCCGGTGAGGAGCAGGTAGGTAGTGGGCGAAATCTCCGCGCGCACCCCTGTCGGAGTACTTGACCACGGGTACCCCGAAGACGGCAAGACCATATTTCAAGACATCGGGGCTAGCAAAACCCCTCAGTCCGACTGCCCGGCTGCTCCTGCAGTCTCCCCGTCCGACTGCTCTGTCCGGCCGGCTGCCGACTGTGCCAACCAGCCGGCTGCCGACTGCAGCCCGAAGCGACACCGACAAGACCCCGACGTGGCGGCCATACCGGACGAGACGGCTATACCTCGATGCCATCATGTATAGTGTCACTTGTCCCCTGGCACTATTTATGAAGTGACCCAGGGGACAAGCATGACACCCACCATGCCTTCCCCATAACACTAGCTAGCTTACATATTAAGCTAGCCACACTATATATAGCATCCATCCATCCACTCCCCCATGCTCTCATGCACTCACGCATGAGCACCCACATGCTCACGGCCATGAGCATGGTCGGCCACTAGCATGCCACATACGAGGCATATACGAGGCCAGATGGCAGATGCCTATAGCACCGACCTCAGATACAGCTCCAGGAGCACTCTATACCAGATATACATACCAGATACACTCAGACATGCAGCAGTAGGAGTATTATCTCTCCGGAGAGCTTCGAAGCTGGGTAAACCACCGTGTGCTACTCGCATACCCGCTCGCGGTCCTATCAGCAGCAGTCTTACCCTC
The DNA here is from genome assembly GCF_002162155.2 of Triticum dicoccoides. NCBI lineage: Eukaryota > Viridiplantae > Streptophyta > Magnoliopsida > Poales > Poaceae > Triticum > Triticum dicoccoides. Next base: position 623,841,830 of record NC_041383.1, read on the forward strand.
ACACTAAGCCCTTGTTGCATATGTCGTCTTACAACCCCCCCCCCCCTGTGAGAATACCACGACATTTGGCGCCCACCGTGGTGTGGTACTACTACTATGCTACCACGCTGTTGCTGGTTTCGCTGTCCGGGTGGCATCCTTTTTTCTTCATCGCCTCCGCCATGGCGTCGCGCCGTCTCTCCGGTAGCGCTCGGGGGCTCGACATCGACCCGCCCCGGAGCGGCCGCGAGGGGTGGCGCGTCTTCACCGTCGGCCTCTTCGTCACCACCGTTGCGACACCGGCTATCCGTCCGCGCGCGCGCTGCGCGCGGGGCCTCGTTTCGGTCGACCGTGGCCATCCACGCGCCGCTTGCGTTTGCTTCTCTCCGTGTTGCGCCTTGCTTTGGCCGGCACGCGAGCGTTCGCTCATCCATACATTGTCTATGCAAGCTAGCTAGCTGCTAGGTCAAACAGTCAAACCATTGGCCATACACTAGCAAAATACTACCCAAACTAGCCACGCACTATCCATACAATAGTCAGATCTTACTCAGACTATGCCCAGACATTGTTCGAGCTTTGAGAATTGAGCAGCAGCAGCGGCCGAGCGCCTGCGCCCCCGGCCCCGTGGCTGCTCGTTGTGACTCCCGCCTGTGGCTCCGGAGCCGCTGGGCTCCGGCCACGTCACGGCTACTTGCTCCGCCCCCAGCGCGGCTGGATTGCTGCGCCCATGTGCAGAGGCCGGCTGTTCCGCGCCTGCGTCCCGCGCGTCGGGCCTCCTCCCACGCCGTCTCCGCTCCCGTCCGGTTCCACGCCTCCCAGGCGCCGGTTGTCGGCTCCACGCACCGGGTCCGGCCTCCTCCTGCGCCGCCCGTGGCTCCGAGAGACTCCTCCGTCCGCCTCCGCGTCCGTCCGCCTGGTTGCCGTGGGCCGGCCTCCGCCTCCTCGTCCGCCTGTGAGCCTCCTCCCGCGACACTCCTCTGGATCGAGGCCTCCTCCGCCTCGAGTGGTTCCCTGTCACGGCTGCTGCGGTGTGGTTGAGCAGGCCACCGTTGCACGCCGCTCCCCTGTTGACTCAGCCTTCACTCCGCGCGCCCGGCCAGGGCCTGCTCCTGCGCCGCCCGCCGGATCCCGCCCCCGACGTCGCCCACGCCTGGCCGCCTCCGCACTCAGCCGGCCGGCTCCCACGCGCCCGTTGGCCGGGTCGCAGCTTCCGCCAGTGTCCGCCTCAGCATGTGGCGGCCCCGCGGGCCGACTCTGCCTTCTCGCCTCAGCACCCGGCCGCCCCTGCGGGCCAGCCCCACCGGCCGCCTCCACCCGTGGCCCGACCGCGCCTCACCCCGCTACCGTCTCCGCCGCGACCCGAACGGCCGGCTTCGCCATCCGCTGGCTCCGCCGCCACCCGGCCGGTCCTGCCCCCTGGCCCTCTGCGCTCCCAGGCCGGCTCGTGTTGCTCAACTGCCGCGGCCGGGTGCTTGTTCAAAAGAAAGCGGGAGTGGGTGCCGGCTGGAGACGAGAAAAAGAAAAGGGGCTGGAGAAGAGAAAAAGAAGAGAAGAGCCGGCCGGAGAAAAGTCAAAGGGCCAATTGCCCATGGCTGGAAAAAAAAGAGATGTCGGCTGAATATGGGTCCAGCTGCAAAAAGAAAAGAAAAGAAAGAGCATCGCGTCCGGCTGAGAAAGTGGCCAGGTGTTGAGAAAAAAAACGTGCCCGTCCGGCTACCAGCAGTCGGCGGACGAAGAGAAAAGAGAAGGAAAAAAGATTGTTGCCAAGTGGAGAAAAGTCAGGCCGGATGCCCACCTGACTGCTCGTGCACAAGAAGCGTCCGGCTGTCGATAGCCGACAAAAGAGAAGAAGACAAAGTAGTTGCCGGGAGATCCGGCCCAACTGCTTGGCAGTCGGCCCGAATCTCGGGGGATACACCCAGCGGGTGCGCTGACGCGCCCCCGCGAGAGAGAAGACAAAGTAGTTGCCGAGAGATCCGGCCCGACTGCTCAGCAGTCAGCCCGAATCTCGGGGGCTACATGCAGCGGGTGCGCTAACGTGCCCCCGCGACAAAGAAGACAAAGTAATTACCGGAAGATCCTGCCCAACTGCTCAGCAGTCAACCCGAATATCGGGGGCTACACCCAGCGGGTGCGCTGGCGCGCCCCCGCGAAGATTGCAGACAAAAGAAAAGTTTTGTCCGGTTGCCAGCAGCCGGTAGAAGAGAAAAAAGAAGAAGAAAAAGGGCATTGCAAGACGCCTCACCGCCTGGCCGATCGATCCTGACCGGCCAGGACCCCTTCGAGCACCCGAAGGCTCGAAGGCCACACCCAGCGGGTGCGCCGGCGCACTCCGCGAGCACCGAGCCGCGCCGGGCTGTCTTCGGCAAACTCCGCCTTGGCTACACAAAAATCAATGTGAGCTCTTCACCCGCATATTTTTTCACCACGAGAGCACGGATAACCTCGAGCGATGCTCGGGGGCTATCTCCGCATTTTTATTATAGTTGCATCACTGTTCGCCCCGGTGCCAGCCAGAGTTGGCCCGGGGGCTGGCCGCTTGGCCTGAGTCATTAGTTCCCGCACACGGCTTAGTAGCATGCACGGTACCAAAGGCCCACTCTTAGTCACAGACCGCAGAGCGGCTGTCCGACTAGCAAGAGTGAACGCTGGAGGCCACCCACGCGAAAAACGTCCGGGAAGAAAAACGCTTCGGGCGACCCAACTGTTTCCTTTATGAGTATCTACTCGGTTAAATTCGCTCCCAGAGTCTGAGTATTGTACACTCCACTCCGCGGCCCACTCTCAGCCACAGACCGCAGAGCGGCTATCCGGCTAGCGAGAGCACAAGCCAAAGAGTGGGGGGAACATGAAAAAGATTGAAGGGGGCTCGGACGAAACCGAGTCGGCATCCTCCGCATAAAACTTGCAATGCTAAAAGCAATCATTTGATATACCTGCGTGGACTAACTTTGTCTTTTGCATGATCATTTTCATGAACACCCGCCAAAAAACCTCAGCCCATCTTTGCCAAGTTGCTCGGAGGCTTGGAAGCTAATGTCGGAGTAATTGACCATGGGTACCCCGAAGACGGCAAGACCATATTTCAAGACATCGGGGCTAGCAAAGCCCCTCAGTCCGACTGCCCGGCCGCTCCTGCCGGCTCCCCGTCTGACTGCTCTGTCCGGTCGGCTGCCGGCTGTCGACTGCTCCAACCAGCCGGCTGCCGACTGTGCCAACCAGCCGGCTGCCAATTGTAGCCTGAAGCAACACCGACAAGACCCTGACGTGGCGGCCATACCGCGGACGAGACGGCTGTACCTCGATGCCATCATGTATAGTGTCACTTGTCCCCTGGCACTATTTATGAAGTGACCCAGGGGACAAGCATGACACCCACCATGCCTTGCCCATACCACTAGCTAGCTTACATACTAAGCTAGCCACACTATATATAGCATCCATCCATCCACTCCCCCATGATCTCATGCACTCACGCATGAGCACCCACATGCTCACGGCCATGAGCATGGCCGGCCACTAGCATGCCACATACGAGGCATATACGAGGCCAGATGCCAGATGCCTATGGCACCAACCTCAGATACAGCTCCAGGAGCACTCTGTACCAGATATACATACCAGATACACTCAAACATGAAGCAGTAGGAGTATTATCTCTCCGGAGAGCTCTGAAGCTGGGTAAACCACCGCGTGATACTCGCATACCCGCTCCCGGTCCTATCAGCAGCAATCTTACCCTCACAC
>NC_041383.1:623845729-623853397 GCF_002162155.2 Triticum dicoccoides
ACAACCCCAGTGTTCGAATCTAGAGGATCTGCCGGAACCCGAAATCCGACATTTGGCGCGCCAGGTAGGGGTGCACCGGAATTCGTCTTCCACCGCCCTGTTCTTCACCGACCATCACGTCCATGTCAAACGCTCGTCAGGCCCGCGCCGAGCGTCGAGCCGCTCTTGTTTCCCGCGTTGCCCAGACGGCCCCCGTCGGCGGCAACCCCCGCCATTCCCCGTCGCCTGCCGTCAACGCCGCCATCGGCCCGGCAGGGAACGAGCAGCAAGCTTCGTCCCAACATCCGTCCATGAGGTGAGACGGCCACACTGCCACTCCCTCGCTTGCCCCAGCTGGTTCTTCGTCCCGCGCGCCCCGCGCAGCCATGGAGGGTCGAGCTGCGCTCATCGCGGCAAACGAGCTCCTGCGCTACCGCCCAGTCGACACGTCTACGAAGAGTGGCTCGACCGCGTCGCCGAGCTCGTCCGCGCCGCAGGGGGCTCCCCCGTGCCGTCTTTCTCGCTGCACCGCGCCCCGCCCTGCGCGGGCAATGAAGCTCCGGGGGCGCCTTAGCCGCCTCCCCCTCAAGAAGGCGCCCTGGCCCCAAGGAGCATGGCCCCTGGGCGGAACCCGCTTCGTCCGGCGCCAGCGCAGCAAGAGCGGAGCTGCCAAGAGGTCCCTCGCCCCCAAGAAGCTGCCCGAGTGCTCCCTGCTCCGGTCCGTCGCGACCACGCTCCTGTTCCAGCACGCCAAGACCCCGCGCTGCTCCCAGCTGCAGCGCATGGGGACCTGCAAGACCGAGCTCTTCCTCACCAGAGGCCTCCCGTGGCCACAGCAGGCTGTCGTGCCTTCACCACCGAGCTGCGCAACGTCGCGTGGCCCTGCAAGTTCAAGCCAGACCTGCCTCCTCACTACGACGGCACGGCCGACCCTGCGGAGTTCCTCCAGCTCTACGAGCTGGGCATCGAAGCCGCCAACGGGGACGAGAAGGTCATGGTGAACTGGTTTCCCATGGCACTCAAGGACGGGGCCCGCACCTGGCTCCTGAACCTGGCTCCTGGCACGATCTCCTCCTGGGGCGAGATGCGCACCCGTTTCATCGCCAACTTCCAAGGTACTCGCGATCGGCCACCCGACGTGAGCGACATGCGCCGCATCAAGCAGCAACCGGGGGAGACCCTGCAGAAGTACATCCAACGCTTCAACAACGCACGTCTCAAGATTCCCAAGGTGACCGAGGAGGCCATCATCTCAGCCTTCTCCGATGGTGTGCGTGACGTCAAGATGAAGGAGGAGTTGGCGATGCATGAAGATCTGTGGACTTCCTTGGAGCTGTTCAACTTGGCAACCAAGTGCTCCAGGGCTGAGGAAGGGCGCCTTTCCCTCCTCGAGCTGCCAGCGGTAGACTGAGAAGATAAGAAATCCAAGGCCAAGGACGTGAAGCGCAAGGGGGTTGCCGTGCTCATGGCAGAACCAGACACCAAGCGCGGCAGAGATCAGCCAGAGTCTTTCAAAGGTAGCTAGTACTATGTGTACCGCGACCTCCACACCCACAACACGAATGAATGTCAAGAGCTCCGAGCCGTGCGAGAAGGGAGGATCGGCCGACGCCCCGACTGCAACTATCGTGGCTACGTCCGAGTAGGAGGAAGGAAGGCAGGACGCTGGGAAGACCGCGGCCCTCGCCAAGGGTGGCGCGACCGACCTCGCGAGGATCGCTGGCAGGATCAGCCTCATGAGGGAGACTGGAGGGATCAGCCTCGCGAGGATCATCCACAAGGAAACGCAGGCCTCCCTCCACTGCCGCCGCAGCCAAAGAGAAACGAGGACCATCATTAGGACGAGGGGCTAGGGGCTTCAAGGAGCCGCGCGCGATCGCCTGTATCCTGGGCGGAGCTCAAGCCCCAGCCTCTCAGCGCATCTTCAAGCAGTTCGCCCGCGAAGTGAATGCAGTCCTCCCCAAGCTCGAAGCCACGCACCCTCTCAGGTGGTCGCCGTGCGCCATCATGTTCAGCTCAGCGGATCAGCTCAAGTGCATGGCCACAGCCGGAGTCCTCCCGATGCTTTGCTCCCTAGTCATCAGCAACGTGCAACTCACCAGGACCCTCATCGATGGCGGGGCAGGGCTCAACGTCCTATCCGTAGAGACATACAACAATCTCCAGGTGCCTTATGATCAGCTTCAGCCAACCAAGCCTTTCTCTGGAGTCACCGATGGCTCCATGGTTCCGATTGGGCAGGTCCGCCTCCCTGTCACCTTCGGGGCGCGCAACAACTACCGCACTGAGCTCATCGACTTTGACGTCGCCCACATTCGCCTGCCGTACAACGCCATCCTCGGCTACCCAGCTCTCACCATGTTCTTGGCCGTGACTAATCACGGCTACAACGTCCTCAAGATGCCAGGAAGCGGTGGAGTCATCACGGTGCCCTGTGACGAAAGAGACGCAGTGTGCTCCCTGGAGCGAGCTTTTCAGGCCGCATCACTTGAAGACCCAGATCGCGGGAGCAGGAGGCTCCCTGAGACCGCTCCCAAGAAGAACAAGACATCGCCAGGCCCGACCCCTCAGGAGGCAGGCCCCTCAGGGTCTGTGCCTGTTCAGGGGCCACCTTTTTCTGTCGCATAGGAAGGCGCGCCCGGTGCCCTCCTCAAGCAAGGCTCGGGGGCTCCCTCCTGGAGGGCCACCGACCTTGCTAAGGTCGCGAGGGAGGCGCTTGGGCACCACTTGGAGGCGTGTTTCAAAACACATTTCCCTCAGGAAGGAGCAAGGCAAGCAGGGCCAAACCCTCAGGAGTTCGTCAGTCAGATCACGCAGGAGTTACAGGAGTCAAGAGTCATGAGTGGCAGCCGTCGCTTACCCGCTGCAGCTCCTCATCCAGGTGTGGATGGCGGGCTGCGCGTCTGCATCGACATCCCAGGGCTCAACCGAGCCACCTCTCAGGAGCGCTTTTGGCCCTCACGCGTGGGGCGCTGCGAAGGCCCTCCCCAAAGCTATGTTCGCATGCCCTACGGCTTGCGGAACGCGGCTGTTGTGCGCCAGCGCCTCATGAGGAGCATCCTGGAGGCTCAGGATGCCAGGCGTTCCGCAGTCTTGGCGGAGATGGAGACGATCCGCGAGGAGCCACCAGCGCCTCCGGAGCCTCCCGAGGCTCCTGGGCCTGGGGGCTCGTGAAGATCGGTTTTCGCGGCCCACGACGTCCGCTACTCCAACACCCCTTCATCTTCAAAGCTATCAGGTGACATCTTTCAAGTTTCGTTTCCAGCTGGGAGCGCCCCCAGGGCTGCATTGTTCCCAGGCCACGTGGGTCCATCCCTGCAGCATGTATCCCCTTTTTTACCTTATGTTCCTAGCTTACTTTGTTGGAGGTGCCCCTCGGGCTGCATCATCCCCAAGTCGCTCGGGCCAGACCCAGCGGCGTGTCCCCCTCTTGCGTTTATTTTTGGGCCATGCATTCGACCCATCATGCTTGTTATTTGATGCCTGTCTATCGGCCGCTTGCATGTTAAAGGGGGGTACCTGAGCATCGTGACTCAGGGCTCCTGCTGGCTCTCCAGCCCTCACCCTCTGGCTTTGTCCACTGCATCGCGTCGTGGCAAACCACTGATGGCTGAGACCCGCTCGAGGGCTGGGACCCGAGGACGTAGAGCGTCAACATCTAACCGAGCTTGCGCGTTAAAGGGGGGGGGTACCTGAGCATCGCGACTCTGGGCTCCTACTGGCTCTCCAGCCCTCACCCTCTGGCTTTGTCCACGGCATCGCGCCCTGGCAAACCAGCGACGGCTGAGACCCGCTCGAGGGCCGGGGCCCGAGGACGTAGAGCGTCAATTTGCAGGAACACATCACAAGATAAGGCCTAGTGCCAGGCGCAACCCGCCTAGAGGTAGGGCCCCATGAGTCCCGCGCTGGCTCACGGGTGCCCAGATACACCTCCTCAGGCTCTACCGTGCCAGCCACGTGTCAGGCAGGGCTTTACACGCCCCGGGGGCTCCTCCCGGAGGGGATCCCCCTCCCATGCACCAGTGGAAGCACCATGATCCGCGCTGGCTGACGACACTGCCGAGGAGCGGCTATGCCCGTACACATACGGAAGCGCTATGCTCCGTGCTGGTGATAAACAACTGAGGGTAGCCCCCGGTCGCATCAACCTCAGGGAGCCCAGAGCTCAGTGTCCGGCCTCATCGCAACGCCTCCCCTCAGGAGTGCCACGCGAGGGGGCTGGGCACGGGGGCTGCGCCTGGGTCACGCCCAGACGTACGCCACCCAGCTAGGCCCCTCGGGCCTGGTTCGTTGCGCGTCTCTCCCCGAGCGGAGCCAAGGCGTCTCACTCCTTAGTTCCGAAAGGCTAACAGCGGTTGAGGTATGCGCGGGGCTGGGCTCTGCAGACGTAGAACGGTAGATTCACCCCCACATCTCACATCCCTACTTGTTGTTCGTGCGCCAAGGGGGACTCCTGAGCATCACGACTCAGGAGCCTAACTTGTCACGTAGGCCCTCACTCCTTGGTCCCGTCCTGGTTTCCGGTCGGGGGTAACGGCGGCTGAGGTATGCGCGGGGCCGGGCTCTGCCGGCGTAGAACATAAGCAAGTAGGAAGAGCGCAAACTTCAAGGAATTCAAAAGCAAATATTACAGTCCATAACTATTATCAATACACCAAACACAAGTTTAAATGCCTCCCTGAGGCATGATGCATGTTGCAGGAGCTAAAAGCAGGACAGGAGCCACGACGGAGTCATTTGCTGGCGGCGGAGCTGCACGGAGCGGGTTCGCCTCGTGGAGCCGTAGGACCGGCAGCGCCTCGCTACGGCTTGGTGCTGAAAGCCCGGAACTTCGACAACAGAGCCTCCGCTCGACCCTTCACGGCCTCAGCAGCGGCAGCGGCAAGCTCGCCGCTCGCTGGCTCCAGCAGGCTGTCGAGGTCGACGTTGGGACCGCGAAGGTAGACGTGGGTAAGGACCCGCGTCAGCCCTGCAGAAGACAGGACACGCGCCTCGGCCTCAGCCGTACGGCCAAGGCCGAGGGTGACATCTTCAAGAGCACGGATCAGGAAGGGGAGCAGCTTGGCGTGGTCGTCCTCGGCACCGGCGAGCGGACTTTCCAGGCCGCTGTCGTAAAGCGACTTCAGCAAGCCGCGAGCCTTCACCTCCATCTCCGTGAAGGCCTCGCGGTCCTCGGCAAGGACTCGCGCCTCGCCGTCCAGCTCGACCTTCCACGCCCCCAACTCCTGCTCCATTGCACCCAGGCGGTCACAGCGCTTGTTAAGCTTGGCGTCTTGGTACTTGACGGCCGCCTCGCGAGTCTTCATGTCTTCCTCCTTCTCTTGGCGGATGCGGACCTCCTTGGCAAGCTGGTCCTGCAGGCCCTGCAGCTCACTCTCCAGCGCCTTGCAACGGCCTTGGGCATCGGCCGCCTCCCTCAAGGCGGGCGTACAAGGGCCACGGGAACCCTGGCGGCGGCCGCTCGCACCAAGGCCTCGACACGTCCTGCCGCGCGCCCTCATCTCGGTGGCAGAGGACCAACCGCTTCTTCGGCGGAAGCGGGTCAGGACCCTCTCAGGGGGCCTTTCCCTTCTCTTCTGCGGAGAACCGGCGGATGGGTTCCATCAGCGTGAGATGGAGCAATGGCGAAGATGAAGAAGAGGAGGAGTAGCAGAGGAAGATGAAATGGAATGGCTCGCGCCGTTCCGTACTTATAGCATGAGGAGGCCAACCGTCAGCTTCCACGTTGCAAGTAATCATGACCGGTTTTTTTGCATGCAGGAACTTGTCTGTTTGTGCAGTTGCCGAGGCGTCGTGGGGGAGCAGAGCCGCCCACGTCCAATCAACCGCCATGCGGCACCCGAGGCCGCAGGCTGATTAGGGCCCGCGGCGATTCGCACTTGCCCCTTCGCTTCTCTGCTCAGCCAAGTCCGGGCGCGCCTTGGGCCCGGGGGCTACTGTCAGTGTTCTGGGAACGGGGGTCCCCAGACTTGCCTGCCTGTGGCCTGCGGCATGGCTCAAGGGGCGGCCTAGCGCGGCCCATATTCCTTAGCACAATCTCAAGACCCTCGCGAGGGGCCAAGCCTCGCGGGGTGGACGACAAGGAGCCTCCTCAGGCACGACCTCGTCAGGCTGGCTCGCGAGGAGGCAGAGAGATCAAGGCGGGGTACCTCACGAGGTGCCCATGACGCAAGCCATGATGACCATGGGCGCCAAGCGGGCGCCAGCCCACACAGTGTCCTTCTTTCCTCTTTGGTGCAAAGGGAGCAAGCGCAGGCGAGAGCATCAAGCAAAGGCATCCATTTCAGTGCAACAAGACCAAGACCAGCAGAACGGCAGGAAGGAAGTCATCGTGGAGCCCAGGAAGGCGTTACCACCAGAGCCTTTGGCAGGCGAGGACCAACTTTAGTCAGGATAAGTGTACTAGATGTTCCCCTTCAAAATGGCCAATTGTTGGCACCCTTCCCGCTCAATATTTGGGAAGAGGCACATGTCCTTTGCCTATAAATAGGACTAGCCACTCCCAGGGCAGAGGCATCGGATCCAGAGGGCGACTGAACTCCCCCTAGTAGTTCATCACACCAGCCAAGAACAAACCCTCGCGAGGCTATTCTTCCTTGTACTATTCATCATTAGCCCAAGAAGCAATCCACCACACCACACACTGGAGTAGGGTATTACACCACAATGGTGGCCCGAACCAGTATAAACTCTGTGTCTCTTGTGTTGTTCCTTTGATTGCTTAGATCATAGCGAAGCGGTGAGGAGCAGGTAGGTAGTGGGCGAAATCTCCGCGCGCACCCCAGTGTTCGAATCTAGAGGGTCTGCCGGAACCTGAAATCCGACAATCGTCTCATACAACAACGTATTTCACATCATGTCTTGAGCATATAACATCACAACATGCCCTGCAAAAACAAGTTAGACGTCCTCTACTTTGTTGTTGCAAGTTTTACGTGGCTGCTACGGGCTTCTAGCAAGAACCGTTCTTACCTACGGCACAAAACTACAATGGTGATTTATCAAGTTTGCTGTTTTAACCTTCAACAAGGACTAGCCACAGTCAAATTCAATTCAACTAAAGTTGGAGAAACAAACACCCGCCAACCACCTTTATGCAAAACTAGTTGCATGTCTGTCGGTGGAACTGGTCTCATGAACGTGGTCATGTAAGGTTGGTCAGGGCCGCTTCATCCAACAATACCGCTGAATCAAAATAAGACATTGGTGGTAAGCAGTATGACAATCACCACCCACAACTCTTTGTGTTCTACTCGTGCATATCATCTACGCATAGACCTGGCTCGGATGGCACTGTTGGAAATGTAGCATGCAATTTCAAAAAAATTCCTACGCTCACGCAAGATCTATCTAGGAGATGCATAGCAACGAGAGGGGGAGAGTGTGTCCATGTACCCTCGTAGACCGAGAGCGGAAGCGTTTGCTTAACGCGGTCGATGTAATCGAATGTCTTCTCGTTCCGACCGATCGAGTACCGAAAGTATGGCACCTCCGAGTTCTGCACACGTTCAGCGCGATGACGTCCCTCGAGCTCTTGATCCAACAGAGGGTCGAGGAAGTAGATGAGTTCTGTCAGCACGACGGCGTGGTGACGGTGATGGTGATGTGATCCGCGCAGGGCTTCGCCTAAGCACTGTGAGAATATGACCGGAGGCGTAAACTGTGGAGGTGGGCGCCGCACACGGCTTG
>NC_041383.1:623853881-623939936 GCF_002162155.2 Triticum dicoccoides
GGGCACTCCACCCCTTTGTGGGTCGGTGTGCCTCCCTTCTATGGACCATATGGCCCATATCCTCCCCCGGGGGGTTCCGGTAACCCCCTAGTACTTTGATATGTACCCGATACATTCCGGAACACTTCCGGTGTCCGAATACTAACTTCCAGCATATCAATCTTTACCTATCGACCATTTTGAGACTCCTCGTCATGTCTATGATCTCATCTGGGACTCCAAAAAACCTTCGGTCACCGAAGCACATAACTCTTATTATACATCATCGAACGTTAAGCGTGAGGACCCTACGGGTTCAAGAACTATGTAGACATGACCGAGACACCTCTCTGGTCAATAACCAATAGTGGTGTCGGGATGCTCATATTGGTTCCCACATATTCTACGAAGATCTTTATCGGTCGAACCGCTATGACAACATACGTTATTCCCTTTGTCATCGGTATGTTACTTGCCCGAGATCCGATTGTTAGTATCTTCATACCTAGTTCAATCTTGTTACCGGCAAGTCTGTTTACTCATGCCGTAATGCAACATCCTGCAACTAACTCATTAGTCACATTACTTGCAAGGCTTCATATGATGTGCATTACCGAGAGGGCCGAGAGATACCTCTCAGATACTTGGAGTGAAAAATTCTAATCTTGATCTATAACCCAACAAACACCTTCGGAGATACCTGTAGAGCATCTTTATAATCACCCAGTTGCGTTGTGACGTTTGATAGCACACAAGGCATTCCTCCGATTTCCGGGACTTACATAATCTCATAGTCGTAGGAATATGTATTTGACATGAAGAAAGCAGTAGCAATAAAACTGAACGGTGATAGTGCTATGCTAATAGATGGGTCTTGTCCATCACATCATTCTCCTAATGATGTGATCCTGTTTATCAAATGACAACACATGTCCATGGCTAGGAAACTTAACCATCTTTGATCAACGAGCTAGTCTAGTAGAGGCATACTAGGGACACGATATTTTTTCTATGTATTCACACATGTATCAAGTTTCCGGTTAATACAATTCTAGCATGAATAATAAACATTTATCATGAATAAGGAAATACAAAATAACAACTCTATTATTGCCTCTAGGGCATGTTTCCTTCATTAGGCTCTCGATGAGCACTAGTGACGGCGGCCCTTCGGGTGGGTCGTCGATCATGCCGCCGGGCAGCTCTAGATCTTTTGCACGATGGATGGCAAACTGCTCATCACACCTCCTCTACAATATGTCGATTGTGCGCCCAAGGACTGTCACCCCGATATCGCTACCCATGGGCCATGGTGCCTGCACCGGCCAATGAAGTTCTTGCTCCCCGACCTTCTCTAGCTCGTTCTCCTCATCAAAGATGTAATTCAGGTAGGGGTCGACGTTGAAGCTTTGGTCGTTGCCTGGCATGCATGGAATAACTAAAGGTAGATGGATGAGGACTAGATCTACATAGAGTGTCGCAACGGTGCGTTGCCGCCTGGGTTATATGCAGCAAGCCATTAGCTGGTGGCGGGAAACCGATGAGGGAAGAGGCATGGATTTTACAATTCATCCATGTGGAGCGCGGGAACCCTTCGCTGGAGCGCGGGAAGACTAAGTGGAGCACACACACAACCCGAATACCGTATGTGGTGCCACGTGTTATTTATCACACACGTGTTAACATAAGTAAATGTATGTGTAACTTACTAATCATCGCACACGAGTACTCGTAGACGCATCATGTGCAATACTCCTAGCCACCGCAAGCAACTAGTTTGCATTTTTTAAAGTGTTTTGTATGAACAGAACCGCACACGAACTAACTACAGTAACTATCTGTATTATAATTTCTCATCACAAACCATTCATACGAGTGGGTTGTTTGCTGTGTATCACACACATCTTGTTTACATGAATCATTTGTGTTCTTTCGGCTCATCACAACTAGTTCATCTATGTGAACTGTATGTCGCATATCACATACATCTTGTTAAGTTGAACCATTTTTGTTCTCTTCCCTAATCGAAAGTAGTTCGTCCGAGTGAATTGTATGTCGTATATCACACACACCTTGATCTGGCTGACCATTTCTATTGCATTCCCAAATATCACACAGTTCATCAGAGCGAACTCTAGGCCGTATATCGCACACACCTTGATATGGCTTCCCGTTTCTGTTGTTCTGCCTCATCGCAAACAGTTCTTCTGGATCAACCGTATGCCCTGCATCGCACACATAACTAAAATCGGGACCGTGTTTGATGTCTCCCCCATCGTAAACGTTTTGCATCTTTTTGACAGGTTTTTTACATCCCCGTTTGTGATTAATGCATCGCACACAGTTTCATCAAACGGTCTCTGATCGTAGTACTGCATATAGCAGCATCCTGCAGTAGTGCAACCCAGCCTCAATAAAAACTTAAGTCAAATTGATGTATAGAATGGCTTTAAAGACAATATGGAAGGGTGTGAACACAATGGAGGTGAAATAGGTGCACAAAAAAGTATATTGACTTGCTTCGTTTGAGGAGCCCCCAGGTAGAGTTGGGTACTACATTTGAAGATGTATACCTAATGGACTTACCAGAGTTTGGTTAAACGAAAATAGCCTGGGAGGTGATAACCACCCAAAAAAAGTAAAAAGCAAAGGAAAAGGAAAACAAAAGCAGGGTGTAGTTGGAGTGGTAGCGCCGGACTAGCCATAGAAGCGTCGAAGCCGAGCTGCCTTCCATGGGTTCGGTTAGAGGCAATTTTCCGGTGGGTTGTGGAGACTATATGCTCCTCTGATACGTCTCCAACGTATCTATGGATGTTTTGCAATCATTTTATAGTCATTTTATATCATTTTTTGGTACTAACCTATTGACATCGTGCCCAAAGCCAGTTGTTGTTTTCTGCTTGTTTTTTCCATCGTAGGAATCAATATCAAACATAGTCCAAACACAGCTAAACTTTTTGTGGATTTTTTTGGACCAGAAGACATCCAGTGGGCCGAAGAAGTACCGGAGAGGGAGCCCGAGGGGGGCACAAGACACGAGGGCACGCTTGGGCCCCCAGGCGCGCCCAGGTGGGTTGTGCCCACCTCGGTGGCCTCTCACACCCCCTCTTTGCTCTATAAATACCCCAATATTCCAGAAACCTAGGAGAGTCGACGAAAATCAATTCTAGCCGCCGCAAGTTCCAGAAACACCATATCCAATCTAGACACCATCACGGAGGGTTCATCATGTCCATTGTTGCCTCTCCGACCATGTGTGACTAGTTCTTTGTAGACCTATGGGTCCGTAGTTAGTAGCTAGATGGCTTCCTCTCTCTCTTGATTCTCAATACAATGGTCTCTTGGAGATACATATGGTGTAAGTGAAAGTGCTAGTATTCGACTAGAGGGGGGTGAATAGGCGATTTTCATGGAAGTCAAACATGAGTGCTTTGAAGACAAACGATACAAATGAACCTATTGATATGCAGCGGAAGGTAGACTACACTAGACAGGCCATAGTCAAGTAAGCAATGTAGTGAAAGCACGAAGCTATCAGCTGCTAGGTAGTATGGATGAGGATGGAAGATAGTATGAAGCCAAACAGTCCATAGTCTTCACATAGTGAAGTCAATCAGATCAGGCAAGAGTGCAAAGACTTCACGAAGACAATTGTAAGTAAAGAAAGAGAGGAAGGATAAAACCAGTTGCTTGGAGAGGACAAGGGATTTGTTGGACCAGTTCCAGTTGCTGTGAGAACTATACGTCTGGTTAGGGAGGATGAGATTCAACTTAGAAGACCGCGTCTTCACCTTATTCCCCTTGAGCTAATAACACTTTGCCCTCGCCCAATCACTCTGGTAAGTCTTCAAGGGAGACTTCCAAACCTTCACAGACTTCGTTCACCGGCAATCCACAATGACTCTTGGATGCTCAGAACGTGACACCTAACCGGCTGGAGGATTCCCAGTCCTCAAGTGTAATAAGTCTTCAGATCACGTGGACATAAAGACTTCAGTGATGCCTAACAATCTTTGCCTCTGGGTGTTTTGGGCTTTGTACTCGCAAGGATTAATCTCTCAAATGCTTCGGAGGTGGGTTGCTCTCAAACAACAAAAGCCGTGCACTAAATCTGAGCAGCCTCCAACTTATGGTGTAGGGGGTGGGCTATTTATAGCCAGGAGGCAACCCGACCTAGTTTGTCCAAAATGACCATGGGTCACTAAGGAACTGACACGTGTCCAATGGTCAGATTTCAAACACATGCGACAACTTGACTTGGAATACAAGTAAAGCTGACTCATCCAGCTCTGGATAAGATTTTTTTCTCATTGTCTTCGCTCGAAGACTTAGGATTTGGTTGAGCATCACTTTAGTCACTCTAACTTTGTTCACTTGGACCCCACTTAACAATACGGTGGTTCCTATGACTCAACAAAGAAGAAAAGGAAACTACAAAACAACTATGTCTTCGCACTCCATAGTCTTCATACGATGTCTTCTCTTGTCATAGTCTTCAATGTGAATATCTTCACAGACCACCATTGTCTTCAGTGTCTTCACACGTTTTTAGGGGTCATCTCTGATAGGTAAACTGAATTAATATGGGACTACTACCTGTGTTATTGTGCAATTCTCAAAAACACATTAGTCCCTCAACCAGGTTTGTCATCAATACTCTGAAACCAACTAGGGGTGGCACTAGATGCACTTACAATCTCCCCCTTTTTGGTGATTGATGACAAACTGGTTGAAGTTTTCAACGGGGATAAAAGTATGTGAAAGTTTAGTGTTGTGAGTATTGTCTTCATACATATGACGAGGCTCCCCCTGAAGATGTGCATATAAACGATTTGCTTTTGAATGCAAATGCCCATGTCAGGTTTTGCTTTGCGGAGGCCATCCTCAAAGTGTGAAGACAATACATTGTGCATGTAGAAAGATAATGAAGATAATGATATGCATAATGGAAAATGGATGTTTGCAGAATGACTTCATGTGGAATTCATGATCGCAACACAGAGTAGCAGAGAAAGTAGCAGACAACCATCGATTTTAAGTGTTACAACTCAAAGAACCAAATGTATCAAAAGACGGGAGTTGTAAAACTTGGCAAAATAATGCAACCACCCGTAAGGACCCGCTTGAAGACTATCAACTTATATGCTTCTCCCCCTTTTGTCAGTAATGACCAAAAAGGTTTGAAGACATAGAGAATCTACTCATTTCCAGAAGGAGCAGGGTCGGCGTTGGAGTTTGGTGGTGCAGAGGGGCCTCGTGCAGAGTCGAGATGCAGTGTAGCCATGGTCGGTGAAGTGGCATCGTCTTCTTCATTGACGGCATTAACAACAATAGTTGTAGCCGAAGATGAATACTCAGAGTCTTCAAGTGAGGGAGTGTGGCGCCATCTTGCATTTGGTGGAGGCCTGGAATCAAACTTGAAGCTCTCGATGAAGTCATCTGCTCACAGATCGTCCTCAGAGCATAGCAAAGTGAGGCTTTTCCAGGACCGTCGTGCATTCTCATGGGAAACAAATGAGTTCTTGGTGGCCAAGTTGCGAATGCGATTGACATCCACCAAGAGACTCTGCATCTGACGCTTCAGCCAGTCATGGTGCTTGTCTTGCTTCTGATGTAAGGCCACAAGAAGTTCTCGGTCATTGAGTACATGAGAACGCTTCCGAGGTCTTTGGGCAATCGTACTAGCAGTGGCTTCAGTATTTGCTTGATGAGGCATACGCACATTGCCAGCTAGAGGATAAGCATTAGTTTCAGCATTGGGGGCATGAACTCCTTCTGTAGGTTGAGAGAAGTAGTGATGATCAATATTTTGATGACATAGAGGCTCCTTGGCAGGCTTGGGGTAGATGGATTCAACTGACAGATCAACCTCAGGCAGAAAGACAAGATGGTTGCGTGCTGAAGGCTGATAATCGCCATAAGAATGGAGTTTGATTAGGCGCATTACCCATGGAGCATAGAACTTCAAGCCAAATAGATTAATCCCAGATGCAGCAAGTTGTCTGATGAAGAAATCATGGGAGTTGAATCTGATGCCATTGACAATGTAGAAGACCAAAGTCTTCATGGCTCCTTCAAGTTTGGCTTCAGAGGAATGTCCCTTCATTGGCCATAGAGTACGCCTCAGTATATGATAAACTGTGTGGGGCAAGTACTCGAGGTCC
This sequence comes from Triticum dicoccoides, assembly GCF_002162155.2. Taxonomy (NCBI): domain Eukaryota; kingdom Viridiplantae; phylum Streptophyta; class Magnoliopsida; order Poales; family Poaceae; genus Triticum; species Triticum dicoccoides. Next base: position 623,860,025 of record NC_041383.1, read on the forward strand.
TTGACAAACAATTCCTTGGGATATTCTGCATCTTGAGGCAATGGCTTCATTAGGCTAAGCATCTGACTCATATTTGGTTCAGGACGCTAAAATATACTCTGCAGTTCTTCTCTGTGACGCTGATAACCAGGCTCATACAGTTCACCTGGAGTGGGCAAGGAGGTAAGCTCGATGATGTCTTGAGCTTTAGCTTCATGGTGCACATCTCCTATCATCCACTCGAGGATCCATGTCTTCGGATCCTTGTTGTAGCCACGAATGTGAAGTGTAGCATAGAACTGTAGCAGAGGCTCTTCATTCCAGTGCTCTTTGGCAGTGACGAATTCCAGAAGACCAGCATCCCTAAAGCAGTCCAGAGCTTCTTCAAGACAGGGGAGCCCAGTTATAGCTTCGCAATCAAGACGCATGTGAGGGAAGATTCGCTCTTGATTGTAGAGGACACATGAGTAATAGATGCGTTGTTGATGGCTCCAGAAGCGATCTAAAGAAATCTTTGGCTTCAAGTATGGGTTCTTGGCACTATCAAAGAATGTATTGTGTGCCCTAAAGCTGTTTACGCTGAATGATCCTAGAGATGTAGCAGCACCAGGAAGCCTTGGCAGCCTTGGCTTAGGCTTCTGAACTTGTGGTCGTTGCTCCACATGATAATCATATTGTGGTCCGGGAGTAGTGGGAGGAATCATGATTGGCCAGCGAATGGTGATTAACTCCCCCTCACGATTGTAAGTTGTTTCCATAGTGTGAGGCCTAGGAGAAGGAATAGCACCGTCAGTGGGGACCGGCATCACAGAAGCTTCAGGGTTCTCATTCACATCAGGCACAACATTAGCTTCAGGCTCCACATGATCTTCAGCCAAGACAGGGTCATTGGCTTCAGCAGTGTTTGTGGCAGCCTCATTGTTCTCAACCTCCATTTGGTCAGTGACCGGAGGGTCTTGCACAATCATATTCTCCTCAAGAATGACTTGATCTGGGGTAAGGGTGTGGCAACTCTCTCTTCTTTTCTTTCTTCTTCATCGGCTGATGCAGCCGGAATGTCTTCAGCAGCTTTGGCTTCAGACGCGGGAACCGTCACAGAAGGATTCTCTTGAGCGAACACTTGACGTGCCACTGAGATGGATTGTTGTGAATCTTCTTCTTGGATGTTTGACATGGAGACCGATAGCCGTAGACCTTTGCGAAGCCGTTGGAACACGGGCGACGCCTTTGGTGATGGGGTGGTCTCCCTGTAGTTGTCATCATTCAGCACCTGATTGGTAACAGGTGCTGGTGGAGTACGAGGTGTCTCATCATGAACTGGGGTTTCTTCTTGAGGGCGATCAACCCATGAATCATCTTGAGCAATTGGCGTCAATCGATGACCAATGCTGATGTATTCGCTGCTCATTGGAGCAAGCGATGATACCAAGTGATGCTCGAGCTGAGGAAGGACTTCATCATCGACAACATTGTCTTCATGACCAATGTCTTCAGCTGCGTTGGGGTCAACAGCTGGAACTTGTTCTTCCACATGAGCCTTTGTGGAAGCAGGCTGGTGGATCACAACACGACGATCTTTGTTTGTGGCAGCTGGTGGAGCAACAAAGATAGGTTCAACAATGAGAGGCTGAGAGGCGGTAGCATGCTCTTTCTTTCAAGACTTAGTTTCCTTAGTCTTCAACTTCTTCTTGGAAGGAGCATTATCAGATATGTCCTTGTGCTTGCGCTTCTTGGCTTCAGCTTTAGCTGCCCTTGTTTTCCTCAGCTCTGAAGCTGCTAAGGGGGCCTTAGCTTCGAGCCTGCCATGCTGGGAGGGAAGACAATGTGAGGTCATTCCCGCCTTGGTGCAGTTTGGGTCAGAGCAGGCTTCTTTGGTTTGGCAGCCATCCTGGGATCAATGTCAGGGTGCCCAAGAGCTTTGCGCTTTTCATCTTCATTGTGTGCTTGAACACATTTCTCAGCAAGGTACTTCATGCTCTCTCGTGAGCCTTTAGCTTCATTGTACTTCTTGTGGAATTCCTCCTTGAGGTCATGCATCATCTTCTTGAAGATTTGAACATCTGCCACACTGAGCTTGGTCATGTTCTGCTTGAAGTGAGCCTTCTCATAACCGATTTTGTTCTTGTTCTCTACAATCTTCTGAGCCAAGGCCAACTCGCCTGCAATGGCTCCATGGAATGTGACGCTGATGTCCACAGGAAGCTGAAGATCATCAATACTTATTATCTGTTCGTCGAACCACTCGTCGATGAAGTTATTCATAATATCAACATCAAAGAGGGGCAAACCGTTGAAGATTTCTGCCTCTTGCTTGCTCTTGATGAGCATCTCTAGAGCATCATCACCAAGATCTCCATCGCTTGATAGATCAATGGCTTCACCTTTGTTGTGAAGAACAACAAACGGAGTCAGGGGTTGCCTAGTGACCTTCTTGGGTAATGGCTTCTTGGTCCTCTCAGACACGCGAGATAAGTCTTCAGACTGCACACTGGATTCAGGCGGTGCAGTCTTTAGAGTCTTCCTTGTTGAAGCTTTTGGTGAAGAAGATGGCTTGGCGGCTTTTGTCTTCTTCTTATTTTTCTCCTTCAGAGGTGGGGGAGCTTCATTAGAATTAGCTTCTCTGGTAGATTGCTCCACATCTGCTCTCTGAGCAGCTATGTGAGACAGAAGCCCATCAAAATTGGCGAAGGGGCCAATCATGTTTTCATTAGCTTCACATGTCCCATCAGATCTTGGAGAGGAGGGACCAGGGTTGAAGTTGAGGCCAAACTCCTTTTGGTTCTTGATAGCTGAATCTTTTGCAAACTGATAGTTGTGCTCGAAGAGATTGTCTTCATGACACCATAGCAGAGAAGATGGGTCGGCATTTTCAGGTTGTGGTCCTCTGACCATACAGGGATAAAACTCCTGTTCAATAGCTTCGGCCTTTGTCTTCGGTACCAAGCCGCGGTACAGAATTTCACCCCACGGGCACTTAATGGCGTTCTTTTCAGCATATTCAAGAGTCACAAACCTGTACTTGAACCATTACTTAGCCCAATATCTTTAGATCCACTGTATCCGATTTTTGCGTTGGTTGTAACTCTCCTCAGGATCTGACTTGTACTGTTCATATAGATTAGGAGGCAAATCTAGTGCAGTGTTTCTATGGCGCTGCCTGCTACCCTTGCGTGCAGACTTCTCTGAAGCCATGATATTCAGATTGATTGGCTTCAATACTATGAATGGCTTCCGTCTGCTGGTCAGACAAGAGCTGGCTTTAGGTGATTCAATGTGGCGCTATAAGTATTCTGCAAATGAATGCTGACTATGAGAACCAAGGGATTCTCCCATGGACATGTACCTATGACAGCATTAGAGATGCAAGGGAAGGGGAAGAGGTCATATGCATTCTCAGAAGATTTTGAAGATAAATCAGTTTAGCAGACATTGACCTCATAGTGCAAAGACATTCACTTATTTGGAGAGAGTTGGTTCTAGATTTGTACGAATCCATGAATAAGTACAAGTGAGGAACCTAACTAGTTATGAAGCATAAGTGAATATACTTGGCATGATATGAGATGCAGAAGAGAATAAATCCAGATTTGGTAGTGAAGAAACCACTTTTGGTTGAAGTGGATGGATTTTGACGGATCAAAAAGGCAGTAAAAATAAAACTTAATTACCACGGACGAGCTGCTAGACGAGGTTGGAAAGGAGGCCGAGCAGTTCAATCTCCCGCGCCCTAACTTGGCGGCGGAAGACACCTATGGCGGTGGCCGAGAGGACGAGGTTCGCGGCCGGCGTGAGGACGGCATCCAAGAAGTCGCGGTAGCTAAGCGCTTCCTCTCCGGCGTCAACGAGAGCTAGCGGAGGCGCTAGGGTTTGTGTGAGGTGGTGAGGTGGAAGAACAGATATTAACCGCATGGGTAAGTATTTATAAGAAGGAGGAGGGCGGTGCAGCGCAATTACGCATGTGCCCGTGGCGGTTCACATCTGAGAGACATGTGGCATGCATGCAACACATTGATAGTTGTTCCATGTTCCCACGCATGCCTGGATTGTCGGGTGGTCGTTCCGTCTTCTCCGGTTTTCAGGCAATAAGGATATAGCATTAAAACAGATTTAAATGTTTGTCAGTTTATCCTCTGCTGGCAAGGACTCAGAGAAGACAATTGACAGTTTTCAATAGAATGCATATGATTTGGATAGACAGAGTTGAGGTAGAAGCACAGAATAGGTTAGGGTCCGATCACATTCACTTAGATCAATAAAGATTCAAGAATGAAGACAAAGCTATAAGTGAATGATGTAGAGGACAGAACACAAATATATTTGTGTATATTTGTGTTTTGTCCTCTACATCATTGCGAAGATAAACATGAAGATAAATCAATGTTGAAAATGAACCAAATGTGAAGACTATGCAATCATAACGCCAAGAGAAACACTTCAATAAGAATTTGGTGGTGGCATTACCCACCATATAGGAAGTATTAGACCCAGACACGACGCACAATTATCGTGGCGCTCTAAAGTCAAATTCCACATTAATGTATTCACACTCAGTGGGTAAGTCTTCATTGATTGAAGATATATGTTACTTCGTGTGTTGCACATTTAAGTCGTCAACATGCATAAGCATTAGGATGTGTGTCCAATTATAGGACATTTGAGGATTCTAAGATATTTAGCTCACACCGCAACTTGCAAAACCTTTTCTCATCCAAGGGCTTAGTGAAGATATCTGTCAATTGCTCTTCAGTGTTGACGTGAATGATATCAATATCTTCTTTGTTGATATGATCTCTGAGAAAGTGATGATGGATCTGAATGTGCTTTGTCTTCGAGTTCTGAACTGTATTCTTGGAAAGCTTGATGGTGCTTTCATTGTCGTAGAAGAGTGGTACATTCTTCCTGTTGACGCCATAGTCCTTGAGAGTTTACTTCATCCATAGAAGTTGAGCACATCATGATCCAGCAGCAATATATTCAGATTCAGCAGTGGAGAGTGATACACAGTTCTGCTTCTTTGAAGACCAACAGACAAGAGATCGTCCAAGAAAGTGACATGCTCCTGAAGTGGACTTGCGATCAACCTTGTCACCAGCATAATCAGCATCAGAATATCCAATTGGATCAAATGTTGAGCCCTTTGGATACCATATTCCTATTGTTGGGGTGTAAGCCAAATATCGAAGTATTCGCTTCACCGCCAGGTGATGCGACTCCTTTGGTGCCGCTTGGAATTGGGCACACATGCAAATGCTAAGCATTATATCTGGCCTAGATGCACATAAGTAAAGTAAAGAACCAATCATGGAGCGGTATACCTTTTGATCAAACTCTTTACCATTGTCGTCAGGACCAAGATGACTTTTGGTTGTCATTGGCATCGTGTATCCTTTGCAATCTTGCATTCCAAACTTCTTCAGGCAATCTTTGAGGTATTTCTCTTGTGATATGAAGATGCCATTGTTCTGCTGACGGATTTGAAGACCAAGGAAATTTTTTAGCTCACCCATCATGGACATCTGATATTGCTCTTGCATCATGTGCCCAAACTCATCACTGTATCTTTTGTCAGTGCAGCCAAAGATAATGTCATCCACATAGATTTGACACACAAACAGTTCACTGTCATATGTCTTCGTGAAGAGTGTCGGATCTAGAGAACCAGGATTGAAGCCTTTGCTCTTCAGGAAGTCTTTGAGTGTGTCATACCAAGCACGAGGAGCTTGTTTGAGACCATATAGTGCCTTGTTGAGCTTGTACACCATTAGGATGTTTTGGATCTTCAAACCCAGGTGGTTGTGCAACATACACTTCTTCTTCAATCTTGCCATTGAGAAAGGCACTCTTCACATCCATTTGGTATAGAAGAATGTTGTGATGGTTGGCATAGGCTAGCAGTATGCTAATGGCTTCAAGCCTTGCCACACGAGCAAATGTTTCATCGAAGTCAATTCCTTCTACTTGAGTGTAGCCTTGAGAAACTAGATGAGCCTTGTTCCTGACCACTTGACCATGCTCATCTTGTTTGTTGTAATAGATCCATTTTGTGTCAATGATATTGTGCTTGCAAGGATCAGGACGCTTGACCAGTTCCCATACATTGTTCAGCTCGAACTGATGAAGCTCTTCTTGCATAGCTTGAATCCATTCAGGTTCCATAAAGGCTTCAGCAACTTTCTTGGGTTCAGATATAGAGACAAATGCAAAGTGTCCACAAAAATTTGCTAGTTGTGTTGCTCTTGAATGAGTGAGTGGACCAGGTGCATTGATGCTATCAATTATCTTCTCAAACTGTACTTCATTTGCAACACAGGGATGAACTGGACGAAGATTTTTCTCTTGTGGATCATTGTCTTTAGTTTCAACATTGACTTCAGGCTGATTATTGTCTTCAGGTTGACTTGGTGAAATGATGAGTTCGTCATCAGCCTGAGCTTCTGAGGGTATGATTTCTCCAGTTCCCATGAGCTTGATGGATTCACTAGGAGGGACTTCAACTAACACATTTGGCAGGTGATCACTTTGTGAGCCTTTAGTCTCATCGAACCACACATCCATAGTTTCAACCACTTTATAGTGAAAGAGGTTGAAGACTCTATAGGAGTGCGAATCCTTTCCATATCCAAGCATAAAACCTTCATGTGCTTTCGGTACAAATTTTGAAGTGTGATGTGGATCCTTGATCCAGCACCTAGCACCAAATACTCTGAAGTAACTGACGTTTGGCTTCTTACCAGTTAGCAGCTCATATGATGTCTTCTTTAGAAGCTTGTGAAGATAAATACGGTTGATGACATGGCATGCAGTGTCAATAGATTCAGGCCAGAACTTCCTTGGAGTCTTGTACTCATCAAGCATCGTCCGAGCCATCTCAATGAGGGTTCTGTTCTTGCGCTCCATGATGCCATTCTACTGAGGTGTGTAAGGAGCTGAAAACTCATGATTGATGTCCAGTGTATCAAAATAAGTGTCGAGGTTGGTGTTCTTGAATTCTGTGTTGTTGTCACTTCTGATGTGCTTGATTTTGACGCCATAGTTCATCATGGCACAGTTGGATAACCATCTGAAGACATCCTGCACTTCAATCTTGTAGAGGATTATATGCACCCATGTATATCTTGAGTAATCATCAACAATGACAAAGCCATAGAGACAAGCAGTGGTAGTAAGAGTAGAGTAATGAGTAGAGCTGAATAAGTCCATGTGAAGTAGCTCGAAGGGTTGTGATGTCATCATGATTGTCTTTGAGGGATGCTTGGCCCTAGTCATCTTCCTAACTTCACAAGCACCACACAGATGGTCCTTCTTGAACTTGACACCCTCGATCCCCACAACATGCTTTTTCTTCGCAAGAGTGTACAAGTTCCTCATGCCAACATGTCCTAGCCTTCGATGCCAGAGCCAGCACTCTAAAGCTTTTGCTAGAAGACATACAACCAACTGTGGTCCTGCTGAGAAATCTACCATGTACAGATCATCTTTTCGATACCCTTCAAAGACTAGAGACTTGTCAGATTCCATAAGCACTAGGCAACGATATTTCCAAAAATCACAATCATGTTCAAATCACAAAGCATTGAGACAGACATTAAGTTGAAACCAAGGAATTCAACAAGCATCACTTTATCCATGTGTTGATCCTTTGAGATTGCAACTCTACCCAGACCTAATACCTTGCTTTTACCAGTGTCAGCAAATGTGATGTGACTTTTGTCAGACGGGCTTAGAGTTGAATCCATCAGAAGACTTTGATCACCCATCATATGGTTGGTGCAACCACTATCCATAATCCATTCCGAAGCCTTTGGTGTCATAACCTATAGTACAGTTTGGGGGATAGGCTTCATAAATAGAGTTGTGAAGCAGAAACATTTGACGAACTAGTGGAACATGAAAGTTCAGATCTTGGTTAGGATAGATAGGATGATTGTCAAGGAATCCTGGGGCGAAATACATAATAAGACCATTTGGACATTTTATCTTGCGTCCCACAAGATGTTTAAGGTCCCCAACATAAGCACCAGACGCCTGTGATTTCCGGCTGGAGACCTTTCCCTGCAAAAGAGAGTTAAGTTTTCTTAACCACACACATCTTCAGGGGTAGCTTAGAAGCAATGAGTCTAAGTGCAGCATCTAAGAACTTCAGCTTTGGAGCCCTAGCAAATAGCCTTGCAGGAGGTGAATAATACTCATAAGAATAAGCAGAAAAGTTCTTGGTCTTATGAATATAGCGGTTTGACAAAACACACTCATATTCAAAAGACTGAGTGTGGTTTCCCTACAAAGCATTGGCGTTAGGGTGACTCAGGTGAGTCCTCTGTTTGTATGAAGCCTTTGGACCATATGAAGCCTTTGGTCCAGGAGTTGTCTTCTTCCTAGGTGGTGTCATGACGACATTCATGGGAAGACTTTCAAGACAACTTTTGGCTACCTAGATCTTCTTCAGAGGCGGTCCATTCCTGCAGTTAGTACCAATGTACCTGGCAAACACTTCACCATTCTGATTCTTGAACAGTTTATAGTTTTCATCAAAGGATTCATCAATGATAATTGGGTTAGCACAAGAGAAGCCAGATAAGGTAGATGGGTCCACTGAAGGTCCCTTAGCGGGAACCCATGTGGTTTTGGGTTACTGCTCAGGCATCTAGTAAGAACCATCAACATTCATCTTTCTCTCAAACCCAACACCCTCTTTCCTAGGGTTTCGGTTTAGAATCTGCTTTTTGAGGACATCACATAGTATCTGATGCCCTTTGAGACTTTTGTACATTCCTATTTCAAGTAATGTCTTCAACCTGGCATTCTCATCAGCAATAGTAGTGGTATCCTCAGTAGAGGAGTTAGTTACCACATTAGCAGTTGAAGATATTGCAGCAGTGGCAGCAGATGAACATTCAGCAACAGAGACATCATTATCATGTTCAAGACATTTTAGACATGGTGGTTCAAACCTTCCTGAGAGGAACTGATCTGTTGAGCGTGGAGTGACTCATTTTCCTTTTGAAGATCTTCATGAGTCGATCTCAATTTCTCAAGCTCTTGCTTCCTTTGAAGATAATCATAGGAGAGCTTTTCATGAGAATTTGAGAGTGTTTCATGACGACTTTCAAGTTCCTGGTACTTAACATGAAGATTTTTAATGTCTTCAATTAAGGACTGATTTCGGGCCATTTCCGCGTCCAACAGGTCATCGCTTTTGTCTAACAACTTTTGAATATGTTCCATAGCATTCTGTTGTTCAGTTGCAATTTTAGCAAGTGTTTCGTAGCTAGGTTTAGATTCCCATTCAGAGTCATCTTCACTTGATGTTTGAAAGTAAGCATCGCGTGAGTTTAACTTGGCACCACGTGCCATGAAGCAGAAGGTGGGAGCAGATTCATCCTCATTCTTGGCATCAGCATTGTTGACGAGGCCATTGTCTTCAGTGTTGAAGATGGGCTTGGCGACGTATGCAGAAGCTAGAGCCAGGATTGCTACTCTAGAGTTAGATTCCTCTTCAGACTCCACCTCTGCCTCCTCAGATGCAGACTCCTCCTGTGAATCCATCTCCTTGCCAACAAAAGCACGATCCTTGCTTGATGAGCTCTTCTTGTGTGATGAAGACTTTGACAAAGACTTGGAAGAAGATTTTGAGGATTTCTTCTTCTTCTTGTCATCAGAATCATATTCCTTGCTCTTCTTCTTCTTCTTTGTCTCATTGTCCCACTGCAGACACTCTGAGATGTAGTGACCAGGTTTCTTGCACTTGTGGCAGGTTCTCTTATTGGGATCACGAGAAGAAGCTTCATCATTTCTTGAGCTGGATCTTAAAGACTTTCTGAAGTCTTTCTTCTTGGTGGACTTCTAGAACTTCTTCACAAGCATAGCAAGCTCCTTTCCAATATCTTTAGGATCCCCAGAACTGGAGTCAGATTCTTCTTCAGATGAAAAGACAACCTTTGCCTTCAAAGCACGAGTATGGCCATAGTTGGGACCATAGATATCTCTTTTCTCAGAAAGCTGGAATTCATGTGTTTTGAGCCTCTCAAGTATGTCAGACGGATCGAGAGTCTTGAAGTCAGGGCGCTCTTGAATCATCAGGGCGAGGGTGTCAAATGAGCTGTCAAGTGATCTCAGCAGTGTCTTGATGATTTCATGCTTGGTGATCTCAGTGGCACCGAGAGCATGAAGCTCATTCTTGATATCAGTGAGGCGATCAAATGTGAGCTGGACATTCTCATTGTCATTTCTCTTGAAGCGGTTGAAGAGATTGCGAAGAACACTAAATCCTTGAATCTCTCTGTGTTGAGACGCCTTCGTTGACCTTGGAGAGCCAGTCCCAGACTAGCTTCGCAGTATCCAGAGAACTCACACGACCATACTGCCCTTTGGTCAGATGACCACAGATGATATTCTTGGCAGTTGAGTCCAGTTGGATGAACTTCTTGACATCAGCAAGAGTAACACCTTCACCAGTCTTGGGAACATCATTCTTGACAACATACCAGAGATCCACGTCAATGGCTTCAAGATGCATACGCGTCTTATCCTTCTAGTATGGGTAATCAATGCCATCGAAGACAGGGCACGCAGCGGAGACCTTGATTATCCCTTCAGTCAACATAGCTGAACTCCAGGTGGTTACACCGAATCACACAGAACAAGGGAGCACCTTGCTCTGGTACCAATTGAAAGTGCTTGTATTCGACTAGAGGGGGGTCAATAGGCGATTTTTATGAAAGTCTTCAAAACATGAGTGCTTTGAAGAAGAACGATACAAATGAACCTATTGATATGCAGCGGAAGGTAGACTACACTAGACAGGCCATAGTCAAGTAAGCAATGTAGTGAAAGCACGAAGACTATCAGTGGCTAGGTAGTATGGATCAGGATGGAAGATAGTATGAAGCCAAATAGTACACAGTCTTCACATAGTGAAGTCAATCAGATCAGGCAAGAGGTCATAGACTTCACGAAGACAACTGCAAGTAAAGAGAGAGAGGAAGGATAAAACCAGTTGCTCAAAGAAGACAAGGGATTTCTTGGACCAGTTCCAGTTGCTGTGACAACTGTACGTCTGGTTAGGGAGGCTGAGATTCAACTCAGAAGACCGCGTCTTCACCTTATTCCCCTTGAGCTAATAACACTTTGTCCTCGTCCAATAACTCTGGTAAGTCTTCAAGGGATACTTCCAAACCTTCACAGACTTCGTTCACCGGCAATCCACAGTGACTCTTGGATGCTCAGAACGTGACGCCTAACCGGCTGGAGGATTCTCAGTCCTCAAGTGTAATAAGTCTTCAGATCACGCGGACAGAAAGACTTCAGTGATGCCAAACACTCTTTGGCTCTGGGTGTTTTGGGCTTTTTCCTTGCAAGGATTACTCTCTCAAATGCTTCGGAGGTGGATTGCTCTCAATGACAAAAGCCGTGCACTAAATCTGAGCAGACACCAACTTATGGTGTAGGGGGTGGGCTATTTATAGCCAGGAGGCAACCCGACCTGATTTGTCCAAAATGACCCTGGGTCACTAAGGAACTGACACGTGTCCAATAGTCAGATTTCAAACACACGCGACAGCTTGACTTGGGCTACAAGTAAAGCTGACTCATCCAGCTCTGGATAAGATTTTCTCTCATTGTCTTCTCTCGAAGACTTATGATTTGGTTGAGCATCACTTCAGTCACTCTAACTTTGTTCACTTGGACCCCACTTAACAGTACGGTGGTTCCTATGACTCAACAAAGAAGAAAAGGAAACTACGAAGCAACTATGTCTTCGGACTCCATAGTCTTCATACGATGTATTCTCTTGTCATAGTCTTCAATGTGAATATCTTCACAGACCACCATTGTCTTCAATGTCTTCACACATTTTTAGGGGTCATCTCTGGTAGGTAAACTGAATCAATATGGGACTACTACCTGTGTTATCCTACAATTCTCACAAACACATAAGTCCCTCAACAAGGTTTGTCGTCAATACTCCAAAACCAACTAGGGGTGGCACTAGATGCACTTATAGTAAGTCTTTTTGCGGTGTGTTTCTTGGGATTTGATGAACTTTGAGTTTATGATCATATCTATGTTTTTATCAATGAAAGTTATTTGAGTCTTCTTTGATCTCTTATATGCATGATTGATTGTAGCCTTATATTTCTTCTCCGAATTTGGGTTTTGTTTGGCCAACTTGATCTATTTATCTTGCAATGGGAAGAGGTGCTTTGTGCTGGGTTCGATCTTACGTTGCTTGATCCCAGTGATAGAAGGGGAAATGACACGTATGTATCATTGCTATTAAGGATAAAAATATGGGGTCTATTTCTACATAAATAGATCTTGTCTACATCATGTCATTGTTCTTATTGCATTACTCCATTTTTCCATGAACTTAATAGACTAGATGCATACTGGATAGCGGTCGATGTGTGGAGTAATAGTAGTAGATGCAGGCAGGAGTCGGTCTACTAATCTTGGACGTGATGCCTATATAATGATCATTTCCTGGATATCGTCATGATTATTTGCAGTTCTATCAGTTGCCCAACAGTAATTGTTTTCCCACTGTTTGCTATTTTTCTCGAGAGAAGCCACTAGTGAAACCTGCGGCCTCCAGGTCTCTTCTTTAATATATTTGCCTTCGCGAGTTGTTTTCTTTGCTTTTATTTTCATTTTAATTAAACCAAAAATACAAAAATATCTTGCTGCACTATATTTTATTTGCACTCCATTTATCCTATCTATTACAACTTTATCATGTCTCCGCGCCAATTTCTGGCATAGTTACCCAAAAGGGATTGACAACCCCTTTAACACGTCGGGTTGCGAGTATTTGTTATTTGTGTGCAGGGTCTGTTTATATTGTGTTGCGTGGTTCTCCTACTGGTTCAATAACCTTGGTCTCATCAGTGAGGGACATACCTACCGTCGCTGTGCTGCATCATCCCTTCCTCTATGGGGAAATACCGACGTAGTTCTAGCGGGCATCAAAAGGAATTTTTGGTGCAGTTGCCGGGGAGTATCATCAACATCAACCAGGTTCCTAATCACAAATCTCATCCCCTTGCAATTTATGTTATTTGCCATTTTCCTCTTGTTTTCCTCTCACCCACTTCACAAATATTTGTCATTTTATTAGCCCTCTTTTTCATTCACCATTTTCTCGTCAGATCTGTTTTTGAGTGCAATCTTGTTGTGAAGTCACCATGACTCAAGAGAACACCAAATTGTGTGATTTCTCAAATACAAACAACAATGATTTTATTAGCACTCAGATTGCTCCTCCCGCCACTAGTGCGGAGTCTTGTGATATTAATACTGCTTTGCTAAATCTTGTTATGAAAGATCAATTTGCCGGTACTCCTAATGAGGATGACGCGTCCCAGCTTCATACATTCGTGGAATTATGAAATATGCAAAAGAATAAAGATGTGGACAATGATGTTGTGAAGTTGAAATTATTTCTATTTTCTTCGCGAGATCGCGCAAAAAATTGGTTTTCTTCTTTGCCTCGCAATAGATTCTTGGAATAAGTGCAAGGATGCTTTTATTACTAAGTATTTTCCGCCCGCAAAAATCATGTCCCTTAGAACCCATATCATGAATTTCAAGCAACTTGAACATGAGCATGTTGCACAATCTTGGGAAAGGACGAAATTGATGCTAAGGAATTTCCCAACTCATGGGTTAACTCTTTGGATGATCATACAAAAAATTTATGCGGGTTTGAATTTTGTTTTGCGTAATCTTTTAGATTCCACCATGAGGGAGGGGGTACTATCATGGAAATTACTTTGGGTGAAGCTACTAAATTGCTAGACAATATTATGGCAAACTACTCACAATGGCATACCGAAAGAGCGCCTACTAGTAAAAAAGTCAATTCAGTAGAAAAAATAAATTCTTTGAGTGAAAAAGTTGATGCTCTTATGAAGTTGGTTGCTAATAAAAGTGCTCCTATTTATTTTAATGAAGTGCCTTTGTCTACTTTGATTGAGAAAAATATTGATGCCATAGATGTGAATTTTATCTCGCGTAACAATTTCAATAACAATGCATATAGAGGTATTTTAAATCCTAGGCCTTTTCCTAGTAATTCCTCTAATAATTATGGTAGTTCCTGTGGTAATCCTTCTTATAATAATAATAGAAACACCTCTGATCTTTAGAATAATATTAAAGAATTTATCAATACTCAAAAAGTTTTCAATGCTACGATAGAAGAAAAGCTAAATAAAGTTGATGATATGTCTATAAGTATTGATAGATTTTTTCATGATGTAGAAACTCTCAAGATGAAAAAATTTGTGCCTAAAGTTGAAGAATCAATTAAAGCTCTTTATGTTTCTATGGATGAAAGTAAGAAAAGAACTACTATGCTTAGAGCTAAAACGGAATTTTTAGAAATGGTATTTTCTAGTGATTGCTTTCATAAAAGTGATGAAGATCTTAAATTATTGGTGTTTCCTCTATTGATTCTTTGTTTAGTAAAATTAAGATTGATGAAAAGGGGACCGGAGAAGAGTCAATTTTAGCTAGAAGGCATCCCGATAATTCGGAGGGTGTAAATCTTGTTGAGAAAATTGATAAAAGTGGGTTTGAAGAGGTCAAGACTTTGACTAGTGATGTGCCCACTATTTTGGATTACAAAGACTTTAATTATGATAGTTGCTCCTTGGTTGATTGTATTTCTTTGTTTCAATCCATGATAAATTCACCCCATGCTTATGAACAAAATAAAGCTTTTAGTAAACATATTGTTGATGCTATGATGAAAGCTTTTGAAGAAAAGTTGGAATTAGAAGTTTCAATTCCTGTAAAATTACATGATGAATGGGAACCTACCATCAAAGTCAAGATTAAAAATTGTGAGTGTTTTGCTTTATGTTACTTGGGTGCTAGTGTTTCTACAATTCCGAAATCTTTATGTGAAGTGCTTGGTCTTATCAATATTAAAGAATGCTCTTTAATTTTGCACTTGGAGGATTCTACTATTAAAAAGCATGTGGGAAGAATTAATGATATTATTATTCTTGCAAATAGGAATTATGTTCCCATATATTTTATTGTTCTTGATATTGATTGTAATCCATCTTGTCCAATTATACTTGGTAGACCGTTTTACATATTATTGGTGCCATGATTGATATGAAAGAAGGCAATATTAAATTTCAATTTCCACTAAGGAAGGGTATGGAACACTTTCCTAGAAGAATTAGGCCACCATATGAATCAATCATGAGGGCATCATATGGATCTAGAACTAAAGATGACAAAACTTAGATCCTTTGCATTATGCCTAGCTAGCGGCGTAAAAGATAGCGCTCGTTGGGAGGCAACCCAACTTGTATCTTTTTGCTTTTTGGTTTTCTTGCTGTTTTCAATAAAATACCCAATTATTTCTCTGATTAGATGTGTTTTTGTGGTTTAAATTAGTGTTTGTGCCAAGCAAGGCCTTTGGGGTGATTTGGGTGAGAGTTGATTTGATCTTGCTGAAAAACATAAACTTTTGCGCTCACGAAATTATTTTTTATTTTTATCAAAAGAGTGCTTTTGTGTTGATCCTTTTTGCACAAGATTAGTAAACAAATTGTTCACATCATCCTAAGTTTTCAGAATTTTTGGAGCTACAGAAGTATTCGAAGTAGTCAGATTGCTACAGATTGTTTTGTTTTTGGTAGATTCTGTTTTCTTTGCATTGGGTGCTTGTTTTGATGATTCTATGGTTTTCTTTGAAGAGTTTTTGCCATAGAAAATTTGGAATACAGTAGATATAATGCAAAAATGAAATATGAATGGGTTTGCAACAGTACTTATAGTAGTGGTTTGCTTTCTTATACTAACGGATCTCACAGAGGTTTTGTTGAGTTTTGTGTGATTGAAGTTTTCAAGTTTTGGGTGATCTTATGATGGATGAAGGAATAAGGATTAGCAAAAGGCTAAGCTTGGGGATTCCCGAGGCACCCCAAGATAATATTCAAGAAGTAGCAAGCAACTAAGCTTGGGGATGCCCCCGAGTGGCATCCCCTCTTTCTTCTAACAACCATCGGTATTTTACTTAGAGCTATATTTTTATTCGTCACATATTATGAGTTTTGCTTGGAGCGTCCTATATGGGGCATCCCCTCTTTCTTCTAGCAACCATTGGTATTTTACTTGGAGCTATATTTTTATTCGTCACATATTATGAGTTTTGCTTGGAGCGTCTTGTATGATATGAGTCTTTGCTTGTTTTGCTTTGTGTTTTAAGTCTTGAATCCTAGTTGGACACACCTTTTTGAGAGATCCAAAAATTGTGATATGCTTGCTCCTATGATTCACTTAAATTTTTAGAGCCTTGGAATTGCTCTAGTGCTTCACTTATATCTTTTTGAGCACGGCGTGCTTTGTTATTTTTGAAGAAATGCTCTCATGCTTCACTTAGATCTATTTGGGAGTTAGTGAATTTTTTAAGAAATTCTCTCTCGCTTCACTTAGATTATTTTGAGAGAAAGAAATATTATGCTCATGATCTTCACTTAAATTTATTTGAGCTTATTAAAAGCAACATATGAAAATAGTCCCAAAATGATAGATATCCAAGGAGGATATAATAAAAACTTTCATGAAGATCATTGGACAAAATAAACTTGATTCTTAGTAATGGTTTTGAGATATGACGATATGATACGTGAGTCATGTTGATGAGTAATTGTGCTTTAGTAAGAATATTGGTGTTAAGGTTTGTGATTCCCTATGCAAGCATTAAAGTAAGTAGTTGTGCAATGAAATTACATCCTACTTATGGTGCATTATTCGGTGTTACTTATGCTTAATGCTTGGGTACGAGATTTTTCATTTCTTGGTTGGGCACTTCTCAATCTTTTTGCTAGCCTTCATTTTTGCACTAAGTATGATCACTACTTGTGCATCCAAAACCCTTTAAACCAGTTTTGTCATATGAGTCCACTATACCACCTATATGCAGTATTTCCGTCCCGTTCTAAGCAAATTTGCATGTGCCATCTCTAACTTTCAAAATAAATTTCTCTTTTGTGTGCTCGTACCGCTCTCAAGGCGGTGAGGGGTGGCCAATGTTTTCCATGCTAGTTATGTTATTCTCACGATGAGTGTTTATTCACTTGTCATTGCACGAGAGTACGGCAAAGGTATTAGGGATGCCCAGTCCCGAAATGAAAAAATGAATTTACTTTATGTTGTCAAATAATAAATTCCTTGGAAAGTGTTGGTATGGAGGGCACCCGTGGATACGGTTAGCCATGGAAAGTGAAAGTATGGTGGAAAAAGGAGAAAACTTTATTTTTTGTTTGGGAACTACCTATGATGTATCTAGCATGGAAAGTATTGAGAACTCTAAGTCGTTTTCGTTGATGGGAAAAGTATGCCTCCCAAAATGTTTTTATCTCTTTTGCTTTGAGATCTGGCACCTCTATGATACGTCTTCAACGTATCTATAATTTATGAAGCATTCATGCTATTTTATTATCTGTTTTGAACGATTATGGGCTTTATTATACACTTTTATATTACTTTTGGGACTACCCTATTAACCGGAGGCCTAGCCCATATTGCTGTTTTATTACCGGTTTCAGTATTTCGAAAAGGAATATCAAACGGAGTCCAAACGGAATGAAACCTTCGGCAACGTGATTTTTTGGAAGAATATCACCCAGGAGACTTGGAGTTCACGTCAGAAGACCCTCGAGGAGGCTAGGAGATAGAAGCCCCCCCCCTACTGGGCGCGCCCCCCTGTCTCATGGGCCCCTCGAGCACCTCCCGACCGACTTCTTTTGCCTATATAAGCCTACGTACCCTAAAAACACCGAATATCAAGATAGATCGGGAGTTCCGCCGCGGCAAGCCTCTGTAGCCACCAGAAACCTCTTGGGAGCCCTTCCTGGCACCCTGCCGGAGGGGGGATCGTTCACCGGTGGCCATCTTCATCACCCCGGCGCTATCCATGATGAGGAGGGAGTAGTTCACCCTCGAGGCTGAGGGTATGTACCAGTAGCTATGTGTTTGATATCTCTCTCTCTCTCGTGTTCCCTTTATGGCACAATCTTGATGTATCCCGAGCTTTGCTATTATAGTTGGATCTTATGATGTTTCTCCCCCTCTACTCTCTTGTGATGAATTGAGTTTTCCCTTTGAAGTTATCTTATCGGATTGAGTCTTTTATGAGAACACTTGATGTATGTCTTGCCGTGCTTATCTATGGTGACAATGGGATATCATGTGCCACTTGATGTATGTTTTGGTGACCAACTTGCGGGTTCCGTCATGAACTTATACATAGGGGTTGGCACACGTTCTTGACTCTCCGGTAGAAACTTTGGGGCACTCTTTGAAGTACTTTGTGTTGGTTGGATAGATGAATCTGAGATTGTGTGATGCATATCATATAATCATGCCCACGAATACTTGAGGTGACAATGGAGTATCTAGGTGACATTAGGGTTTTGGTTGATCTGTGTCTTAAGGTGTTATTCTAGTATGAACTCTATGATGGATTGAGCGGAAAGAATAGCTTCACGTTATTTTACTACGAACTCTTGAATAGATCGAGCAGAAAGGATAGATTTGAGGTGGTTTCGTACCCTACCATAATCTCTTCGTTTGTTCTCCTCTATTAGTGACTTTGGAGTGACTCTTTGTTGCATGTTGAGGGATTGTTATATGATCTATCTATGTTATTATTGTTGAGAGAACTTGCACTAGTGAAAGTATGAACCTTAGGCCTTGTTTCCTACCATTGCAATATCGTTTACGCTCACTTTTATCGCTTGCTACCTTGTTGTTTTTATAATTTCAAATTACAAATACCTTTATCTACCATCCATATTGCACTTGTATCACCATCTCTTCGCCGAACTAGTGCACCTATACAATTTACCATTGTATTGGGTATTTTGGGGACACAAGAGACTCTTTGTTATTTGGTTGCAGGGTTGTTTGAGAAAGACCATCTTCATCCTACTCCTCCTACGGATTGATAAACCTTAGGTCATCCACTTGAGGGAAATTTGCTACTGTCCTACAAACATGTGCACTTGCAGGCCCGACAATGTCTATAAGAAGAAGGTTGTGTAGTAGACATCAAGCTCTTTTCTGGCGCTGTTGCCGGCGAAGCTAGGTAAGCGGCACTCACACCCTGTCAACTAACCCCTTTTCTGGCGCCGTTGCCGGGGAGGTGAGTGCTTGAAGGTATATCTTTAGATCTTGCAATCGAATCATTTTGTTTCTTGTTTTATCACTAGTTTAGTTTATAAAATAAAACTACAAAAAATGGAATTTAGTTTATCTCATATGCTTCGTCTTTTTAATATCTTTCGTGAGTATGATGGAAAGGAAAATTGTGGTCAAGTGCTAGAAGAAGAAATCTATAAAATGTTTGCAATGTTGTTAGTATGAACTCTTTGAATATCCATAGTACTAATGATGATTGCACTAGTCATGATGAAAATATCTCTTATGAGCATGTCAACTTTTGTGGAGTGAATGTTTGCATGAACACACCAAATAGATAAGATGTATATTGCAAGAGGCATAAGCATTTAGAAACTAAATTGTTGCAACAAAAGTTAAATGGGAGTGCTGAAAATTTACACTTCCTTTGCTGTACTTGTGAACTATGCAATGAACGTGGTCATCTACATCTCCTTTTCAAATTATTTCATGATCGGATCGTGTCCAAAAATTGTGATAATTTGATTTCCCTTGCACATTATAGTGAACTTAGTTTGCTTTTGGGTTATGAAGAATTGAAACGTTTAACTAAGGATCTTCCAGATTTTGCCCTTAGGAAATTCCTTGATATTGATCTAGAGAAGATTTATTTGTATTGTATGGTGGATTGCATTGAAAATCCTTATATTGCCAATTACCTAAAGAAAAGAAAAGAAATAGAAGATGAAGAGAATACTAATGAAAGGGAAGAGACTTCCCATTATCCTCCTATTATTTCCTATGATAAATCAGGTGACGAGGAGGAGCTTTCTATTCGACTAATCTCATCAATAAGAAGCTCAAAGAAGAGGGTTGAACCCACACATAATGTGAAGAAGAAAAGGAAGAAAAGGAGCAGCAAAGGTAAAAAAGGTATTTCTCCCAAATGATGTTGCTCCTACTACTCATTGTGATAATGATAACTGCTATACTATTGGTGCTATCCATACTATTGATGATGAGAGTGATTATGCTTATGATATGAAAAGGCCCAAGCTTGGGGAAGCTATGTTTGATGAGGATGAAATATTTGAGAATATATTTTCTGAAATTAATGTTTGTCCCAAGCTTGGGGATGCTATGTTTAATGAAGATGATATTTTTAGCATCCCATGTTTTGATATGCAAAGTTGTTATGATGATAGCATGCCTCTTTATTATGATTATTGTGATGAAACTTATGCTATAAAAAGTAGTGATGATTATATTTATAAAACTAGTCATGATTATGATTACTATTTTTCTCAACATTACTCTTTCAATGTGGAAACAATTTATAGTATTCAAGTCTCTTATGATACTCCCACCATTCCTAATGAGAAGAATTTTTCTTATGTGGAGAGTAGTAAATTTTTTATGCTTGTAGATCATGAAAAGAATGTTTTAGGTACTGGTTATATTGTTGAATTCATTCGTGATGCTACTGAAAATTATTATGAGAGAGGAACATATGCTTGTAGGACTTGCAATAATATCAAGTTTCCTCTCTATGTGCTTAAAGTTTTGAAGCTATGCTTGTTTTACCTTCCTATGCTAATTGATTATTGTTCCCATAAGTTGTTTGCTCACAAAATCCCTATGCATAGCAAGTGAGTTAGACTTAAATGTGCTAGTCATATGCTTCATGATGCTCCCGTTATGTTTCAATTCTTATTGTTTATGTGAGCATCATTGTCATCATCATGCCTAGCTAGAAAGGCATTAAAGAAAAGCGCTTGTTGGGAGACAACCCAATATTTATCCTTACTGTTTTTGTGTGTCCAAATGATTATGCTACTGTAGTAATCATGTTTTATAGCTTTTGTTTCAATAAAGTTCCAAGTAGAACCTTTGGGAAGACTTGGGTGAAGTCTTTATGATCTTGCTGTGAAAAACAGAAACTTTAGCGCTCACGAGATTAGCTGCCATTTTTTACCAGAGAGTGATTTTAGGTTGATTCTTTTTTCAGATTATTAATAGATAAATTCCTCAGGTCCACCAATTTATTTAATAATTTGTGGGTTTCCATAAGTATACTTTGATACAGATTACTACAGACTGTTCTGTTTTTGACAGATTCTGTTTTCATTGTGTTGTTTGCTTATTTTGATGAATCTATGGCTAGTATGTAAGGGTATGAGCCATAGAGAAGTTAGAATACATTATCTATTACACCAATATGAATTTAGAATGATTTCATTACAGTACCTAAGTGGTGAGTTATTTTCTTATACTAACGGAGCTTACGAGTTTTTTGTTGAGTTTTGTATGGTTGAAGTTTTCAAGTTTTGGGTAAGGATTCGATGGACTATGGAATAAGGAGTGGCAGGAGCCTAAGCTTGGGGATGCCCAAGGCACCCCAAGGTAATATTCAAGTACAACCAAGCAACTAAGCTTGGGGATGCCCTGGAAGGCATCCCCTCTTTCGTCTTCGTTCATCGGTAACTTTACTTGGAGCTATATTTTTATTCGCCACATGATATGTGTTTTGCTTGGAGCGTCATTTTCTTTTGTTAGTATTTGCTTTCTGTTATTTATAATAATGTTTTTCATCTATATTTTCAATAAAAATGTCAAGGATAGCCTTTACCATGCTTATTTTGCATGTATACGTGTTGCTGTTTGAAAACAGAAAGTTTACCGTTGTTGCAAAAATTCCCTAGAAAAGTCAGAGAGTGATATAATGTTGAATATTTTTTCATAATGAGCTACGATAAATATTTTACAGCTTAGTATTTTTTTTATAATTTTTTGTGTTAGGTAAGTATGATGAATCTTGCATTCTTTACAGACTGTACTATTTTGGCAGATTGCTGTTATGGTTGCATTGTTTGCATATGTTTGCTTGTTTAATGATTCTATTTGAGGATAGGAGTATTAAATATGCAGAGGCATTTAGTATTCAATGTTGAATAATAATGTTAGTGATTTGTTACAGTAGGAGATGATATGGTTTTGCATTGGTTTATACTAACCTATCTCACGAGTTCTTGTTGAGTTTGTTGTGAATGAAGCTTTTGATAAAAAGAGAAACCATGATATGAGAGGAATTAAGGAGACATAAAAGCTCAAGCTTGGGGATGCCCAAGGCACCCCAAGATAATATTTCAAGAATTCTCAAGCATCTAAGCTTGGGGATGCCCCGATAGGCATCCCACCTTTCTTCTTCAACAACTATCGGTTAGTATCGGTTGAGCCTAAGTTTTTGCTTCTTGACATGAGTTGTGCTATCCTTGCAATGTCATTTTGTTTTGCTTTATTTGATGTTTGAATAAAGTATCAAGATCTGAAATTCTTTAATGAGAGAGAGTCTTCACATAGTTGCATAATTATTTAGCTACTCATTGATCTTCACTTATATCTTTTTAGAGTAGTTTGTCATTTACTCGTGTGCTTCACTTATATCCTATGAGTAAATGGTTGAATGAGTTGAATGTCATAAATCTGAAATTATATATGTTTCATTTGAGTATCCCATGGGGAGTAATTACTTCACATCTAAGAAGTAGAGGTTGTAAATTTATTGACGGTTAGCAAGCATTGTATTGGTCATTTGAACAATTCATGAAAAAATATTGAAGGAAGAGAGATTTCACGTATAAATATATTATCATAGACATCTTTTATAATTGTGAGCACTCATTAAGTATGACATGCTAAAGAGTTGATGTTGGACAAGGAAGACAACATAATGGGTTATGTTTTCTCGCATCTAAGTTGAAGTATATTGTCATGGATCATTTGAACATGTTGAGCTTGCCTTTCCCCCTCATGCTAGCCAAAATTCCTTGCACCAAGTAGAGATACTACTTGTGCTTCCAAATATCCTTAAACCCAGTTTTTGCCATGAGAGTCCACCATACCTACCTATGGATTGAGTAAGATCCTTCAAGTAAGTTGTCATCGGTGCAAGCAATAAAAATTGCTCTCTAAATATGCATGACTTATTAGTGCGGAGAAAATAAGCTTTGTACGATCTTGTTATGGAAGCAATAAAAGCGACGGACTGCATAATAAAGGTCCATATACAAGGGGCAATATAAAGTGACGTTCTTTCGCATTAAGATTTTGTGTATCCAACCCTAAAAGCGCATGACAACCTCTGCTTCCCTCTACGAAGGGCCTATCTTTTACTTTATGTCTTTTACTTTATGCAAGAGTCAAGGTGATCTTCACCTTTCCCTTTTTCATTTTATCCTTTGGCAAGCACTTTGTGTTAGGGTGATCCTGATATATATATATCCAATTGGATGTACGTTAGCATGAACTATTATTGTTGACATCACCCAAAGGTGAATATGTTTGGAGGAAACACTATAAGCCCCTATCTTTCTCTATGTTCGATTAAAACTTTGGACCCATTAATATTGCGCGAGTGTTAGCAATTGTGGAAGACTATATGATAGTTGAGTATGTGAAGTTTGCTAAATTAAAGCTCTGACATAGACCCTTCCTGAAAATAAGATGGATTGCAATTGTTTGATGACTAAGAATGAAGTTTGCTAGCTTTCAAGAAAGTTTATGGTCTATGCTTTAACATGTGAATAGCTTGTTACTTGATTATGAATAGTTTTATGAGATGAACTACTGTTATGACATATATTGATGCTAGTAAAGGTGATTGAAATTATTGTTGATCAAACTTGTGCACATCTAACATTCACACTTCATATATTCTTTCTTTTATCATTTACCTACTCGAGGACGAGCAGGAATTAAGCTTGGGGATGTTGATACGTCTCCAATGTATCTATAATTTATGAAGCATTCATGCTATTTTATTATCTGTTTTGAATGATTATGGGCTTTATTATACACTTTTATATTACTTTTGGGACTAACCTATTAACTGGAGGCCCAGCCCATATTGTTGTTTTATTGCCTGTTTCTGTATTTCGAAGAAAAGGAATATCAAACGGAGTCCAAATGGAATGAAACCTTCGGCAACGTGATTTTTTGGAAGAATATCACCCAGGAGACTTGGAGTTCACGTCAGAAGACCCTCGAGGAGGCCAGGAGATAGGAGGGCCCCCCCCCTACTGGGCGCGCCCCCTATCTCGTGGGCCCCTCGAGCACCTCTCGACCGACTTCTTTCACCTATATAAGCCTACGTACCCTAAAAACACCGAATATCAAGATAGATCGGGAGTTCCGCTGCCGCAAGCCTCTATAGTCACCAGAAACCTCTCGGGAGCCCTTCATGGCACCCTGCCGGAGGGGGGATCCTTCACCGATGGCCATCTTCATCATCTCGGCGCTATCCATGACGAGGAGGGAGTAGTTCACCCTCGAGGCTGAGGGTATGTACCAGTAGCTATGTGTTTGATCTCTCTTTCTCGTGTTCTCTCTCGTGTTCCCTCTATGGCACGATCTTGATGTATCCCGAGCTTTGCTATTATAGTTGGATCTTATGATGTTTCTCCCCGTCTACTCTCTTGTGATGAATTGAGTTTTCCCTTTGAAGTTATCTTATCGGATTGAGTCTTTTATGAGAAAATTTGATGTATGTCTTGTCGTGCTTATCTGTTGTGACAATGGGATATCATGTGCCACTTGATGTATGTTTTGGTGACCAACTTGCGGGTTCCGCCACGAACTTATGCATAGGGGTTGGCACACGTTCTTGACTCTCCGGTAGAAACTTTGGGGCAATCTTTGAAGTACTTTGTGTTGGTTGAATAGATGAATCTGAGATTATGTGATGCATGTCGTATAATCATGCCCACAGATACTTGAGGTGACAATGGAGTATCTAGGTGACATTAGGGTTTTGGTTGATTTGTGTCTTAAGGTGTTATTCTAGTATGAACTCTATGATGGATTGAGCGGAAAGAATAGCTTCACGTTATTTTACTACGAACTCTTGAATAGATCGAGCAGAAAGGATAGCTTTGAGGTGGTTTCGTACCCTACCATAATCTCTTCGTTTGTTCTCGCTGTTAGTGGCTTTGGAGTGACTCTTTGTTGCATGTTGAGGGATTGTTATATGATCTATCTATGTTATAATTGTTGAGAGAACTTGCACTAGTGAAAGTATGAACCTTAGGCCTTGTTTCCTACCATTGCAATACCGTTTACGCTCACTTTTATTGCTTGCTACCTTGCTGTTTTTATAATTTCAGATTACAAATACCTTTATCTACCATCCATATTGCACTTGTATCACCATCTCTTCGCCGAACTAGTGCACCTATACAATTTACCATTGTATTGGGTGTGTTGGGGACACAATAGACTCTTTGTTATTTGGTTGCAGGGTTGTTTGAGAGAGACCGTCTTCATCCTACTCCTCCTACGGATTGATAAACCTTAGGTCATCCACTTGAGGGAAATTTGCTACTGTCCTACAAACCTGTGCACTTGCAGGCCCAACAATGTCTACAAGAAGAAGGTTGTGTAGTAGACATCAAGCTCTTTTCTGGCGCTGTTGCCGGGGAAGCTAGGTAAGCGGCACTCACACCCCGTCAACTAACCTCTTTTCTGGCGCCGTTGCCGGGGAGGTGAGTGCTTGAAGGTATATCTTTAGATCTTGCAATCGAATCTTTTTGTTTCTTGTTTTATCACTAGTTTAGTTTATAAAATAAAACTACAACAAAATTGGAATTTAGTTTATCTCATACGCTTCGTCTTTTTAATATCTTTCGTGAGTATGATGGAAAGGAAAATTGTGCTCAAGTGCTAGAAGAAGAAATCTATAAAATGTTTGTCAATAAATCTTTGAATGATGAGCATGTTTGCAATGTTGTTAGTATGAACTCTTTGAATATCCATAGTACTAATGATGATTGCACTAGTCATGATGAAAATATCTCTTATGAGCATGTCAACTTTTGTGGAGTGCATGTTTGCATGAACACACCAAATAGAGAAGATGTATATTGCAAGAAGCATAAGCATTTAGAAACTAAATTGTTGCAACAAAAGTTAAATGGGAGTGGTGAAAATTTATACTTCCTTTGTCGTACTTGTGAACTATGCAATGAACATGGTCATCTGCATCTCTTATGCAAATTATTTCATGATCGGATCGTGTCCAAAAATTGTGATGATTTGATTTCCCTTACACGTTATAATGAACTTAGTTTGCTTTTGGGTTATGAAGAATTGAAACATTTAACTAAGGATCATCCAGATTTTGCCCTTAGGAAATTCCTTGAGATTGATCTAGAGAAGATTTATTTGTATTGTATGGTGGATTGTATTGAAAATCCTTATATTGCGAATTGCCTAAAGAAAAGAAAACAAATAGAGGATGAAGAGAATACTAATGAAAGGGAAGAGACTTCCCATTATCCTCCTATTATTTCCTATGATAAATCGGGAGACGAGGAGGAGCTTTCTATTGAAGTGATCTCATCAATAAGAAGATCAAAGAAGATGATAATCAATAAGGAGCTTTCTATTGCATCTATTTTGAAGCACAAGTGTGGTAAAAGGATAGTAGCATTGCTCCTTCTCTCTTTTTCTCTCATTTTTTTATTTGGGCCTTTTCTCTTTTTTTTATGGCCACTCTCTTTTTTTTCTTCCGGAGTCTCATCCTGACTTATGGGGGAATCATAGTCTCCATCATCCTTTCCTCACTGGGACAATGCTCTAATAATAATGATCATCACACTTTTGTTTTTCTTACAACTCAACAATTACAACTCAATACTTAGAACAAAATATGACTCTATATGAATGCCTCCGGCGCTGTACCGGGATATGCAATGAATCAAGAGCGACATGTATGAAAATTATGAAGGTGGTCTTGCCACAAATACAATGTCAACTACATGTTCATGCAAAAAGCAATATGACAAAAGTAATGTGTGTCATATGAACGGGGCGGTGGAAAGTTGCATGGCAACATATCTCGGAATGGCTATGGAAATGCCATGATAGGTAGGTATGGTGGCTGTTTTGAGGAAGGTATATGGTGGGTGTATGATACCGGTGAAAGTTGTGCGGCACAAGAGAGGCTAGCAATAATGGAAGGGTGAAAGGGTGCGTATAATCCATGGACTCAACATTAATCTAAAGAACTCGTGCACTTGTTGCAAAAAATTTAGAAGTCATCAAAAACCAAAGAACTACGCGCATGCTCCTAGGGGGATAGATTCGTAGGAAAAGACCATCGCTCGTCCCCGACCGCCACTCATAAGGAAGACAATCAATAAATAAAATTGTGCTCCGACTTCATCACAAAGCGGTTCACCATACGTGCATGCTACGGGAATCACAAACTTCAACAGAAGCATTCTTTAAATTCATAATCACGCCAACTAGCATTACTTTGATATTATCACCTCCATATCTCAAAACAATTATCAAGCATCAAACTTATCTTAGTATTCAACGTACTCAAAAGAAAGTTTCACATATCTTGAATACCAAGTATATTAACATTAAGCAAATTACCATGCTATTAACGACTCTCAAAATAATCTAAGTGAAGCATTAGAGATCAATAGTTTCTTTAGAACAAATCTACCACCGTGCTCTAAAAGATCTAAGTGAAGCACTAGAGCAAAAATTATCACGCTCAAAAGATATAAGTGAAGCACATAGAGTATTCTAGCAAATTCCAATTTGTGTGTGGCTCTCTCTCATTAAAGAATTTCAGATCTTGATACTTTATTCAACATCAAACAAAGCAAAACAAAATGACATTGCAAGGATAGCACAACTCATGTGAAGAAGCAAAAACTTAGGCTCAACCGATACTAACCGATAGTTGTTGAAGAAGATAGGTGGGATGCCTACCGGGGCATCCCCAAGCTTAGATGCTTGAGAATTCTTGAAATATTATCTTGGGGTGCGTTGGGCATCCCCAAGCTTGAGCTTTTATGTCTCCTTAATTCCCCTCATATCATGGTTTTTCTATTTATCAAAAGCTTCATTCACAACAAACTCAACAAGAACTCGTGAGATAGGTTAGTATAAACCAATGCAAAACCATATCATCTCCTACTGTAACAAATCACTAACATTATTATTCAAAATTTAATACTAAATTCCTCTGCATATTTAATACTCCTATCCTCAAATAGAATCATTAAACAAGCAAACATATGCAAACAATGCAACCATAACAGCAATCTGCCAAAGCAGTACAGTCTGTAAAGAATGCAAGAGTATCCATACTTCCCTGACTCCAAAAATTATGAACTAAAATTCCCACTGTAATAAATTTATCATACCTTAATATGCAAAAAGATTCAACGTTATACCATTCTCTGACTTTTCTAGGGAATTTTTGCAACAGCGATAAACTTTCTGTTTTCAAACAGCAACATGTATACTAGCAAAATAAGCATGGCAAAGGCTATCCTTGACTTTTTTTATTGAAACTAAAGATGCAAAACATTATACTAACTAAAAGAAAGCAAAAACTAACAAAATAAAATGACGCTCCAAGAAAAACACATATCATGTGGTGAATAAAAATATAGCTCCAAGTAAAGTTACCGATGAACGAAGACGAAAGAGGGGATGCCTTCCGGGGCATCCCCAAGCTTAGGCTCTTGGTTGTCCTTGGATATTACCTTGGGGTGCCTTGGGCATCCCCAAGCTTTGGCTCTTGGCAATCCTTATTCCATAGTCCATCGAATCCTCACCCAAAACTTGAAAACTTCAACCACACAAAACTCAAAACAAAACTCGTAAGCTCCGTTAGTATAAGAAAATAAAACCACCACTTAGGTACTGTAATTAACTCATTCTGAATTCATATTGGTGTTAAACCTACTGTATTCCAACTTCCTTATGGTTTATAAACTAATTTATTAGCCATAGATGCATTGAAATAAGCAAACAACACACGAAAAACAGAATCTGTCAAAAACAGAACAGTCTGTAGCAATCTGTAAATAACGCAAACTTATGGAACTCTAAAAATTCTACCAAAATAGGAAGTACTGGAAAATTTGTTTATTGATCATCAGAAAAAATAATGAATGCAAAAGCACGTTTCTGTGATTTACTGATTTATTTCTCGTGAGCGCAAAGTTTCTGTTTTTCAGCAGAATCAAAACAACTATCATCATAGCTTATCCTATAGGTTCTACTTGGCACAAACACTAATTAAAAGATAAAAACACATATAAAAAGAAAGTAGAAACAAAATTTAACACTAATCAGGAACAAAAACAAAGAAAAAAATAAAATTGGGTTGCCTCCCAACAAGCGCTATCGTTTAACGCCCCTAGCTAGGCATGATGATGGCAATGATGCTCACATAAAAGATAAGAATTGAAACATAACGGGAGCATCATAAAGCATATGACTAGAACATTTAAGTCTAACCCACTTCCTATGAATAGGGATTTTGTGAGCAAACAACTTATGGGAACAATAATCAACTAGCATAGGAAGGTAACACAAGCATAGCTTCAAGAATTTAAGCACATAGGGAGGAAACTTGACATTATTGCAATTCCTAAAAGCATATGTTCCTCCCTCATAATAATTTTCAGTAGCATCATTAATGAATTCAACAATATAACCAGCACCTAAAGCATTCTTTTCATGATCTACAAGCATAGAAAATTTACTACTCTCAACATAAGCAAATTTCTTCTCATGAATAGTAGTGGGAGCAAACTCAATAAAATAACTATCATGTGATTGAAAATTAAGATCAAGATGACAAGTTTCATGGTTATCATTATTCTTTAAAGCATACGTGTCATCACAATAATCATCATATATAGGAGGCATGCTTTCATCATAGTAAATTTGCTCCTCAAAGCTTGGGGGACAAAAAATATCATCTCCATCAAACATAGCTTCCCCAAGCTTGTGGCTTTGCATATCATTAGCATCATGGATATTCAGGGAATTCATACTAACAACATTGCAATCATGCTCATCTTTAACATATTTTATGCCAAGAATTCTATGTAATTCTTCTTCTAGTACTTGAGCACAGTTTTCCTTTCCATCATACTCACGAAAGATATTAAAAAGATGAAGTGTATGAGACAAACTTAACTCCATTTTTTGGTAGTTTTCTTTTATAAACTAAACTAGTGCTAAAACAAGAAACAAAAAGATTTGATTGCAAAATCTAAAGATATACCTTCAAGCACTCAGCTCGCCAGAAAAGAGCTTAGTGGACGGGTGTGAGTACCGGTTAGCTAGCCTCCCCGGCAACGGCGCCAGAAAAGAGCTTGATGTCTACTACACAACCTTCTTCTTGTAGACGTTGTTGGGCCTGCAAGTGCACAGGTTTGTAGGACAGTAGCAAATTTCCCTCAAGTGGATGACCTAAGGTTTATCAATTCGTAGGAGGCGTAGGATGAAGATGGTCTCTCTCAAACAACCCTGCAACCAAATAACAAAGACTCTCTTGTGTCCCCAACTCACCCAATACAATGGTAAATTGTATAGGTGCACTAGTTCGGCGAAGAGATGAAGATACAAGTGCAAAATAGATAGTAGATATAGGTGTTTGTAATCTGAAATAATAAAAAACAGCAAGGTAGCAAGCGATAAAAGTGAGCGTAAACGGTATTGCAATGGTAGGAAACAAGGCCTAGGGTTCATACTTTCACTAGTGCAAGTTCTCTCAACAATAATAACATAGGTAGATCATATAACAAGCCCTCAACATGCAACAAAGAGTCACTCCAAAGACACTAATAGCGGAGAACAAACGTAGAGATTATGGTAGGGTACGAAACCACCTCAAAGTTATTCTTTCGGATCGATCTATAAAAGAGTTCGTACTAGAATAACACCTTAAGACACAAATCAACCAAAACCCTAATGTCACCTAGATACTCCATTGTCACCTCAAGTATCCGTGGGCATGATTATACGATATGCATCACACAATCTCAGATTCATCCAACCAACATAAAAGTACTTCAAAGAGTGCCCCAAAACTACTACCAGGGAGTCAAGAACGTGTGCCAACCCCTATGCATAGGTTCCCAATGTCACCAAACCCACAAGTTGATCACCAAAACATACATCAAGTGGATCGTAAGACATACATCAAGTGTTCTCATAAAAGACTCAATACGATAAGATAACTTCAAAGGGGAAACTCAATTCATCACAAGAGAGTAGGGGGGAGAAACATCATAAGATCCAACTACAATAGCAAAGCTCGGGATACATCAAGATCGTGCCATAGAGGGAACACGAGAGAGAACACGAAAGAGAGAGATCAAACACATAGCTACTGGTACATACCCTCAGCCTCGAGGGTGAACTACTCCCTCCTCGTCATGGATAGCATCGGGATGATGAAGATGGCCACCGGTGATGGGTTCCCCCTCCGGCAGGGTGCCGGAACGGGCTCCCGAGAGGTTTTTGGTGGCTAGAGAGGCTTGCGGCGGTGGAACTCCTGATCTATCTTCTGTTCTGGAAGTTTTATGATATGTAGGTATATATGGGTGCAGGGAGTACATCGGTGGAGCTACGGGGCCCCACGAGGCAGGGGGCGCGCCCTAGGGGGGTGGGCGCGCCCCCCACCCTTGTGAGCACCTCCTGTATCTTCTGACGTGGGTTCCAAGTCCATCAGGTGGGTTTCCTTCCAAAAATAACTTCTCCAGTTGATTTCGTTCCGTTTTGACTCCGTCTGATATTCCTTTTCCTCGAAACACTGAAATAGGCATAAAACAGCAAATCTGGGCTGGGCCTCCGGTTAATAGGTTAGTCCCAAAAATAATATAAAAGTGTATAATAAAGCCCAATATTGCCTAAAACAGTAGATAAAGTAGCATGGAGCAATCAAAAATTATAGATACGTTGGAGACGTATCACCGCCGCAAGTTCTAGAAAGACCAGATCCTATCTAGACACCATCACGGAGGGGTTCATCATGCCCATTGGTGCCTCTCCGACGATCGTGATGAGTTCTTTGTAGACCTACGGGTCTATAGTTAGTAGCTAGATGGCTTCCTCTCTCTCTCTCTCTCTCTCTCTTGATTCTCAATATAATGGTCTCTTGGGGATCCATATGATGTAAGTCTTTTTGCGGTGTGTTTGTTGGGATTCGGTGTACTTTGAGTTTATGGTCAGATCTATGTTTTTATCCATGAAAGTTATTTGAGTATATTTTGATCTCTTATATGCATGATTGATTGTAGCCTCATATTTCTTCTCCAGTATTTGGGTTTTGTTTGGCCAACTTGATCTATTTATCTTGCAATAGGAAGAGGTGTTTTGTGATGGGTTCGATCTTACGGTGCTTGATCCCAGTGACATAAGGGGAAACGACACGTATGTGGATAACAAGATGGGGTCTATTTCTACATAAATAGATCTTGTCTACATCATGTCATCATTCTTATTGCATTACTCCAGTTTTCCATGAACTTAATACACTAGATGCATGCTGGATAGCGGTCGATGTGTGGAGTAATAGTAGTAGATGCAGACAGGAGTCGGTCTACTAATCTTGGACAATATGCCTATATAATGATCATTGCCTGGAATCGTCATGATTATTTGAAGTTCTATCAATTGCCCAACAGTAATTGTTTTCCCACCGTTTGCTATTTTTCTCGAGAGAAGCCACTAGTGAAACCTGCGGCCCCCGGATCTCTTATTTAATATATTTGCCTTTGTGATCTATTTTCTTTTACTTTTATTTTCTGTTTTATTAAACCAAAAATACAAAAATATCTTGCTGCACTTTATTTTATTTGCGCTCCATTTATCCTATCTATTACAACTTTATCATGTCTCCATGCCAATTTCTGGCACCGTTACCCGGAAGGGATTGACAACCCCTTTAACATGTTGGGTTGCGAGTATTTGTTATTTGTGTGCAGGGGTTGTCTACATTGTGTTCCGTGGTTCTCCTACTAGTTCGATAACCTTGGTCTCATCACTGAGGGAAATACTTACCTCGTTGTGCTGGATCATCCCTTCCTCTTTGGGGAAATGCCGACGTAGTTCTAGCAGGCATCATCCTCCCGCTAGTACTTCATCAATTATGAAGGGACCCTCCCATTTGGTCGAGAGCTTATTCTTTTGCTTCTCAAGGAGGCAAAGGACGAGCTCGCCTACATTGTATGTCTTCGCCCGAACTTCCCTGCTCTGGTAGCGCCGAGCCTGCTATTGGTAAAATGTAGAGCAGGCCCGAGCTACGTCACATTCTCCTTCCAGGGCGTCCAAGTCATCCTGTCGATCCAGCTCAGCTTCCTTTTCTTTGTACATGTGCACTCTAGGCGCATCATGAATGTGGTCACAGGGGAGGACTGCTTCCAATCCATACACCATGAAGAAAGGTGTGTATCCCGTTGACCGGTAAGGAGTGGTGCACAGTCCCGATAATACAGAGTCGAGCTCTTCCACCCAATAGCAATTGGATTCTTTCATGGAATGGACCAGACAAGGCTTTATGACCCTCATGATTAGTCCATTAGCCCATTCAACCTATCCGTTGGTCTGTGGGTGATATACTGAAGCATAGTCGAGCTTCATGCCCAGCGCACCGTTCCTTTACTTCCTAGGGTGCAAAATTGGATCTATTATCCTTATTATGATGTGGGGGGACACCATAACGATGGACCACACCGGATATAAAGTCAATGACTAGTCCGGACTTAGCTGAAGTTACTGATTTTGCCTCAATCCATTTAGTGAATTTGTCGACCATGAATAGTAAGTATTTCTTCTTATTAGTTCCCCTTTTAAGTGGCCCGACCATGTCCAATCCCCAGACCGCAAAAGGACAGGTAATCAGTATTGTCCGGAGAGCCATGGGGGCATGTGGCTTTGATTTGCAAAAAGTTGGCATCCAACGCAATGTTGGGCTAGTGTGTGTGTGTTTGCCCGAGCGGTGGGCCAGACGCCTGCTCGAAAGGCCTTGCTTACCAGGGCCCGAGGTGCCGCATGGTGACCGCCCATGCCAGCGTGTATCTCGGCCAAAAGTTGTTGCCCCTCTTCTTCGGATATGCATCTTTGGAGGACCCCAGTAGTGCTTTTCTTGTACAGCTCACCCTCGTGGACCTTATATGCTTTAGAGCACCGGATTATGCATCGTGCCTTGGTATGGTCATCGGGGAGCTCTTGACGGAGAAGGTAGGTGAGGAAGGGCTTGGTCCATGGTGTGATAATTGCCATAACTTTGTGAGCCGAAGTTGTTTCTTCGAGTGCCGAGCCTTCGATGATTACTTCATCTGGTTCAATGACGGGAGGGGTGATCTGTTATAGGACATTGGCTCACGTGTCCTTGCCCTCGTCCTGCCACACCACGGATGGCTTGAAGAGCCACTCCACAAAGGTGTTCTTAGCGACCGGGTCATGCTTGGCGCCCATGCGAGCAAGGACATCTGTAGATTGATTGTTGTCCCTGGAGACGTGGTGAAATTCTAACCATTTGAATTGGGCACATATTTTGAGGACAATATTACGATATGCCGCCATCTTTGGGTCTTTAGCATCGAATTCTCCGTTGACTTGGGAGATGGCAAGGTTAGAGTCTCCCCACGCCTCAAGTCATTGTACACCCATTGATATTGCCATCTGAAGCCCGTGTAATAGAGCCTTGTATTCGGTGGTGTTGTTGGAATCAGTGTACATAATTTGTAGTACATACCAGATGTTGTCACCAGTGGGGATGTGAGGATGACCCCAGCCCCCAGTCCGGCTAGCATTTTGGAGCCATCGAAGTACATTTCCAATGCGAGTATGTACTATATTCCCTGGGAGCTCGGCTTCGGTCCATTCGGAAAGAAAATCGGCCAACACCTGAGATTTAATAGGTCAGCGTGGTTTGTACATGATTTCGAAAGGAAGGAGCTCTATGGCCCATTTGGCAATATGGACAGTGGCATCCCTGTTGTTGATGATGTCGTTCAGTGGTACTTCGGATGCCACCATGACCGAGCACTCTTGAAAGTAGTGTCAGAGCTTTCGGGGTGCCATAAAAACTGTATAAGTAATCTTCTTGTAATGAGGATACCGAGATTTGCATGTTGTGAGTACTTCTAACACGTAATATACTAGATTTTGTACCAGTAACTCGTGGCCTTTTGCTTCTCATTCTATCACAAGAACCATGCTTACCACCTGATTCATGGCGCCTACGCCGGGTGCTGCTAGTATAGGGTTTACAGTCAGTAGCATTTTTATTTCCTCCAGTGCAGCAATTGCTTCGTCGGTCCACTCAATGTTTTTGGTATGTTTGACCAATCTGTAGAGTGGTAATGCCTTTTCACAAAGGCGGGAGATAAAACAGCTACCATACAGCCAGCTAGTTTTTGGACGTGTTTGAGCTCCATAGGAATCACTAGCTGTGATAGAGCTCGGATTGTGTCTGGATTGGCTTCAATTCCTCTATGGGAGACATTAAATCTGAGTAGTTTTTCGGCAGGGACTCCTAAGACACATTTGTCCGGATTTAGCTGTATGTCATAAGCTTGTAGATTAGCAAAGGTTTGACGAAGGTCGTCCACCAACTGGCTTACATGTTTGGTCTTGATGACTACGTCGTCGATGTATGCTTCGACTTTTTTGCCGATTTGATTCTCCAGACATGTTTGAATCATGTGCTGGTATGTGGCTCCTGCATTCTTCAGCCGGAAGGGCATTTTGTTAAAGTAGAATGTCCGATAGGGGTGATGAATGCGATGATGGCTTGATCAGACTCTTTCACTTTAATTTGATGGTATCCGGAGTAGGCATCGAGGAAGAATAGTGAGTCGTGTCCGGTGGTGGCGTCGATGATCTAGTCTATGCATGGTAACGGGAAAGGATCCTTAGGGTGGGCTTTATTTAGGTCTTTAAAATCGACGCATAGCCGCCAGGATTTGTCCTTCTTGGGTACCATGACCAGATTTGCCAACCACTCATGGTGTTTTATTTCTCGGATGAATCCACCCTCAAGTAATTTTGCTAATTCCTCTCCCATAGCTTGACGCTTGGGTTCAGAAAATCGGCGGAGCGACTATTTAACTATCTTGAAGCCCTTAATTGTATTCAGATTATGCTCCGCTAGTCTTCGTGGAATTCTTGGCATATCTCAGGGGTGCCAGGTGAATATGTCCCAGTTCTCACGCAATAACGTGCAAATGCTTCGTTGAGTGTGGGGTCCAGCTGTGCTCCGATGGACGCTATTTTGTTGGGATCCATTGGATGCACTTGAAATCTGACTATTTCGTTAGTTGGTTTGGATGTGGATTTGGCTCTTTTACTAAGGACCACTGATAACCCACAAGTGTAGGGGATCGCAACAGCTTTCGAGGGTAGAGTATTTAACCCAAATTTATTGATTCGAAACAAGGGGAGCCAAAGAATATTCTTAAGTATTAGCAGTTGAGTTGTCAATTCAACCACACCTGGATAACTTAGTATCTACAGCAAAGTATTTAGTAGCAAAGTAGTATGATAGTAATGGTAACGATAGCAAAAGTAATATTTTTGGGTTTTGTAGTGATTGTAACAATAGCAACAGAAAAGTAAATAAGTGAAGCACAAAGTGTGAAAAGCTCGTAGGCATTGGATCAGTGATGGATGATTATGTCAGATGTGATTCCTCGTGTAATAGCTATAACATAGGGTGACACAGAACTAGCTCCATCTCATCAATGTAATGTAGGCATGTTTTCCAAATATAGTCACACGTGCTTATGGAAAAGAACTTGCATGACATCTTTTGTCCTACCCTCCCGTGGCAGCGGGGTCCTAGTGGAAACTAAGGGATATTAAGGCCTCCTTTTAATAGAGAACCAGACCAAAGCATTAACACATAGTGAATACATGAACTCCTCAAACTATGGTCATCACCGAGAAGTATCCTGATTATTGTCACTTCGGGGTTGTCGGATCATAACACATAATAGGTGACTATAGACTTGCAAGATAGGATCAAGAACACACATATATTCATGAAAACATAATAGGTTCAGATCTGAAATCATGGCACTCGGGCCCTAATGACAAGCATTAAGCATAGCAAAGTCATAGCAACATCAATCTCAAAACATAGTGGATACTAGGGATCAAACCCTGACAAAACTAACTTGATTACATGATAAATCTCATCCAACCCATCACCGTCCAGCAAGCCTACCATGGAATTACTCATGCACGGCGGTGAGCATCATGAAATTGGTGAAGGAGGATGGTTGATGATGACGACACCGACGAATCCCCCTCTCCGGAGCCCCGAACGGACTCCAGATCAGCCCTCCCGAGAGAGATTAGGGCTTGGCGGCGGCTCCGTAACATAAAATGCGATGAAACTTCCTCTCTGATTTTTTTTCTCCGCGAAACAGAATATATGGAGTTGGAGTTGAGGTCGGCAGAGCTGCAGGGGGCCCACGAGAAAGGGGGGCGCGCCCAGAGGGGGTGGGCGCCCCCCCCCCCACCCTCGTGGACAGGGTGTGGGTCCCCTGGTCTTCATCTTTTGCCAGTATTTTTTATATTTTCTGAAACTTATCTCCGAGGATTTTCAGGTCATTCCGAGAACTTTTGTTTTCTACACATAAACAACATCATGGTAGTTCTGCTAAAAACAGCATCAGTCCGGGTTAGTTTCATTCAAATCATGCAAGTTAGAGTCCAAAACAAGGGCAAAAGTGTTTGGAAAAGTAGATACGTTGGAGACGTATCAACTCCCCGAAGCTTAAACCTTTGCTTGTCCTCAAGCTATTCAGTTGATAAACTGAAAGTGATAAAGAAAACTTTTACAAACTCTATTTGCTCTTGTTGTTGTAAACATGCAAAGCCAGCATTCAGGTTTCAGCAAATATTATGAACTAACCATACTCACAATAACACCTCGGTCTCACAATTACTCATATCAATGGCATAATCAGCTAGCGAGCCATAATAATAAAACTCGGATGACAACACTTTCTCAAAACAATCATAACATGATATAACAAAATGGTATCTCGCTAGCACTTTCTGAGACCGCAAAACATAAATGCAGAGCACCTTTAAAGATCAAGGACTGACTAAACATTGTAATTTATGGTAAAAGAGAGGTGATGACTCAACATAAAAGTAAATAGATAGGCCCTTCGCAGAGGGAAGCGGGGATTTTTAGAGGTGCCAGAGCTCGATTTTAAAATAGAGATTGAATAACATTTTGAGCGGCATACTTTCGCTGTCAACGCAGCAACTATGAGATGGTTGTATCTTCCATACTACATGCATTATAGGCAGTTCCCAAACAGAATGGTAAAAGTTTATACTACCCCACCACCAACAAGCATCAATCCATGGCTTGCTCGAAACAACGAGTCCCTCCAACTAACAACAGCCCTGGAGGAGTTTTGTTTAATTATATTGATTTGCTTTGATCTTTTTGGATCATGGGACTGGGCATCTCGGTTACCGGCCCTTTTTTGTGAATGAGGAGCGGAGTCCACTCCTCTTGAGAATAACCCACCTAGCATGGAAGATATAGGCAGCCCTAGTTGAAACATGAGCTGCTCAAGCATACAAAACAGAATTCCATTTGAAGGTTTGGAGTTTGGCACATACAAATTTACTTGGAATGGCAGGTAGATACCGCATATAGGAAGGTATGGTGGACTCATATGGAATAACTTTGGGGTTTAAGGAGTTTGGATGCACAAGCAGTATTCCCGCTTAGTACAGGTGAAGGCTAGCAAAAAACTAGGAAGCGACCAACTAAGAGAGCGACAACAGTCATAAACATGCATTAAAATTAATTCACACCGAGTACAAGCATGAGTAGGATATAATCCACCATGAACATAAATATCATGAAGGCTATGTTGATTTGTTTCAACTACATGCGTGAACATGTGCCAAGTCGAGTCACTCAATTTATTCAAAGGAGGATACCATCCCATCATACCACATCATAATCATTCTAATAGCATGTTGGCACGCAAGGTAAACCATTATAACTCATAGCTAATCAAGCATGGCACAAGCAACTATAATCTCTAAATGTCATTGCAAATATGTTTACTTCATCATAAGGTGAATCAGGAATGATGAACTCATCATATTTACAAAAACAAGCGAGGTCGAGTTCATACTAGCTTTTCTCATCTCGATCGGTCCATCATATATTGTCATTATTGCCTTTCACTTGCACGACCGAACGATGTGTATAATAATAATAGTGCACGTGCATTGGACTAAGCTGGAATCTGCAAGCATTCAACTCAAGAGAGCAGACAAGGTAATATGGGCTCTAAGTTAAATAAACAATCATGCATTTGAGAGCCGCTAAACAATTTCGATATGGTCTTGTACTCTCGACCCCCAAAGGAAAGAAAAGAAAATAAAACTATTTACACGGGAAAGCTCCCAACAAATAAAAGAAGAATGAGAAATCTTTTTGGGTTTTCATTTTAATTTCTATTACAAGCATGGAAATTAAACTAACTAATTTTTTTTGGTTTTTCTTAAGGTTTATCAAACACACAAGAAGAAAACTAGAAAAAGAAAATTAAACTAGCATGGATAATACAATGAAAGAGTATGAGCACCAATGACTAGAATAGTGTGTGAACATGAATTTAAAGTCGGTAAGGAATACGTACTCCACCAAGCTTAGGCTTTTGGCCTAAGTTGGTCTAATGCCAAGGGTAGCCTAGCTGATATCCGTGGTTGTAACCGGGGTCGTACTGAGATGCAGCAGCAAATGCCTCCTGAGCTGCGGCATGTTGGCGAGCCGCCTCCGCTCTCCCCTCATGTTCAGCTGCTTCCTCCCTGGTAACAACATATCTTTTGTTTGCCTGGTAATCAAAAAGGAAAGGAGCGGGAAGAGTAACATGAACAGCGCTACGTCTGTCAAAGATTAGTCGATACTGGAGGAATTGTTCATTCTTCTTAAGAAATTGATGTTGGACCATAGCGTCATAATCTAAATAAGTAGGAGGCAACATTATATCCCCCTCTCGTGGGGCTATACCAACATAATTTGCCACACGGGTCGCATAAATTCCTCCAAATAAATCTCTAGCTCTACCATTATTATACAACCTACGTGCAACTATTGCCCCCAAGTTATAATCTTATAACCTAACACAGCACTCTCGAGGACACAAAGATCAGGCACACACATATGACATGCTTCATCTTTACCGTTAATGCATCTACCAATGAAAAGAGCAAAATAATGTATAGCAGGAAAATGAATGCTCCCTATGGTAGCTTGTGTAATATCCCTAGACTCTCTCACGGTAATACTAGCAAGGAAATCTCTAAATTCAGATTTGTGGGGATCATTAACACTTCCCCACTGCGGGAGTTTGCAAGCAGTAGTAAAATCTTCCAAGTCCATGGTATATGATTTGTCATAAATATCAAATAGGACACTATGAGAATTGTGTGAAGATGTAAATGTAAACCTTCTCACAAATGAATCAGTTAAGTACTGGTACTGCGGGCACTTATCTTGCATGAACGCCTCATGGTCAGCATTACGCACATATGCATCAAATTCATCCTTGATACCCGTTGCAACCATAAATGACTCTGATGGCCATTCACAAGGCCGTACATAAGCTTCCCTTGGTAATTTGTCATCGAGCTCACGTATTGCGAGCCGGGGTCCTTTCTTCCTTGAAGAACCACCTTGGTACATTTTTCTGGACATATTTCTTTTTCTGCAATATTTCTGAAATTTTTAGTAAATTCAAAATACAAAGTGAATAAAACTAAACAAGATTGATATAAACTACTCCTACAAGTGCCTAGATCCTATATCATGCATTAGAATTACTTGGGACCTCACAAATTTAACATGCAAGCTCAAGAACAGGGTCATCAAGGCAGCAAGGATTTGCAATGAATAAAGCACTAGAACAAAAACTAATTGGACCAATGGAGGAGTCACATACCAAGCAACAATCTCCCAAGCAGTTTTGTGAATGGAGCTTTGAGCAAGGAGATCGAAAATCGCAGCAAAATGAGCTAGAACTCGTGCTTGAGCTGGATGGGGATTTTTTTGGGAAGAAGATGGAGTGTGTGGGTGCTTGCATAAGTGGAGGGGGTCCACCAGGGGCCCACGACATAGGGGGTGCGCCCAGGGGGTGTGGGCGCACCCTTCACCCTCGTGGCCTGGTGCTTGCCCCTCCTGTAGTGATTTCAGTGCCTAAAATCCTCAAATATTCCATAAAAAATCATACTAAATTTGCAGGGCATCTCGAGCACTTTTATTTTTGGGATATTTTTCATTGCATGGATAATTCAGAAAATAGACAAATAATACTCCCCTCATTCCTTGATATAAGGTGTATAGATTTTTGAGAAAAAATCCGAAATATAAGGTGCATTGAGTTGCACCACTCGTTTGAATATAT
Source organism: Triticum dicoccoides (assembly GCF_002162155.2). Taxonomy (NCBI): domain Eukaryota; kingdom Viridiplantae; phylum Streptophyta; class Magnoliopsida; order Poales; family Poaceae; genus Triticum; species Triticum dicoccoides. The sequence continues at coordinate 623,901,421 of NC_041383.1, forward strand.
TTTTAGGAATTTGATTACATTTCCTTATATCAGGCAAGCTCCTCTATTTACTCATGTCAATTAGTCAGGTGTAATCTCACCCAAAACTTGTGAAAATTTCCCTCCATGTGCGTTCTTTAATTTATGTGCCAAAAACTATACACCCTATATTTACGAATAGAGGGAGTACTATTTTTGCTTTATTTATTTTAAATAACTTCTAGTAAAAAGATGGTACAGAAGGTTGTGCCTTCTAGTTTCAGCCATCTCATAATCATCAAAATGAATCCACTAACAAGGTTGATCAAGTCTTGTTAACAAACTCATCCTGAATAACACAGAACCAGAGAAATTTCGAAGTGACACTAGGTTACCTCAACGGGGATATGGACATCCCCAACAATAAAAATATCATACTATTTCTTGACAGTAAGGAGAGGAAATTCAAAACCTCCAATAATGATTGATGGAATTTTCTCAATAGAATTTATGCTATGAACTTGAGGTTGTTTCCTCGGAAAATGTACCGTGTGCTCATTTTCATTAACATGAAAGGTGACATTGCCTTTGTTGCAATCAATAACAGCACCTGCAGTATTTAAGAAGGGTCTACCGAGGATAATCGACATACTGTTGTCCTCAGGAATATCAAGAATGATGAAGTCTGTTAAGATAGTAACATTCGCAACAACAACAGGCACGTCCTCACAAATGCCGACAGGTATAGCAGTTGATTTATCAGCCATTGGCAAGGATATCTCAGTGGGTGTCAACTTACTTAATTCAATTCTACGGTACAAGGAAAGAGGCATAACACTAACACCGGCTCCTAAATCACATAAAGCAGTTTTAACATAATTTCTTTTTATGGAGCATGGTATGGTGGGTACTCCGGGATCACCAAGTTTCTTAGGTATTCCATCCTTAAAGGTATAGTTGGCAAGCATGGTGGAAATCTCAGCTTCAGGTATTTTCCTCTTATTAGTGATGATATCTTTCATATATTTAGCATAAGGGTTTGTTTTAAGCATATCGGTTAAGCGCATGCGTAAGAAAATAGGTCTAATCATTTCAGTAAAACGCTCAAAGTCCTCATCATCCTTTGACTTGGATGGTTTAGGAGGAAATGGCATGGGTTTCTGAACCCATGGTTCTCTTTCTCTACCATGCTTCCTAGCAAAAAAATCTCTCTTATCATAACATTGTTTTCTTGATTGTGGGTTGTCAAGACCAACATCAGGTTCAATTTCTATATCATTGTTATTACTAGGTTGAGCATCTACATGAACATCATTATTAGCATTATCATTAGGTTCATGTTCATCTCCGGATTGTGTTTCAGCATCAGAGGTAGAAGTATCATTAGGATTCTCGGGTGTTTCTACATTAGGTTCACTAGAAGCATGCAAAGTCCTATCATTTTTCTTTTTCTTCTTAGAGGAACTAGGAGCATCTAGATTATTATTCTGAGAATCTTGTTCAATTCTCTTAGGGCAAAGGTTCCTGAGTCATTTTACCAGTTCTAGTAGCCACTCTAACAGCAAAGTCATGTTTATTATTTAGTTCATCTAGCAATTCATTCTGAGCCTTAAGTACTTGTTCAGCTTGAGTGGTAACCATAGAAGCATGTTTACTAGTGAGTTTAAGTTCACCCTTAACTCTAGACATATAATCACTCAAGTGTCCTATCTCGAAAGCATTATTCTTTAATTCTCTACCAACATAAGCATTAAAACTTTCTTGTCTAGCCATAAAGTCATCAAATTCATCTAAGCATGGGCTATGAAATTTAGTAGAGGGCATTTCAACTTTATCATATCTATAGAGAGAATTTACCTTTACTACCTGTGTTAGGTTATCAAGACAATGTGGTTCTTCGACAGGCGGTATATTAAGACCATGTATTTCTTCAATAGGAGGTAAATTCTTAACGTCTTCAGCTTTAATACCTTTTTCTTTCATTGATTTCTTTACGTCTTGCATATCTTCAGGACTGAGAAATAGAACACCTCTCTTCTTTGGAGTGGGTTTAAGAATAGGCTCAGGAGTTGGCTCAATTGGTTCAGGAATTGCCTCGGGAATTGGCTCAGGAAGAGTCCAATTATTTTCATTTGCCAACATATTGTTCAATAATAATTCAGCTTCGTCGACTGTTCTTTCCCTGAAAACACAACCAGCACAACTATCCAAGTGGTCCTTGGAAGCATCAGTTAGTCCATTATAGAAGATATCAAGTATTTCATTTTTCTTAAGAGGATGATCAGGCAAAGCATTAAATAATCGGAGAAGCCTCCCCCAAGCTTGTGGGAGACTCTCTTCTTCGATTTGCACAAAGTTATATATTTCCCGCAAGGCAGCTTGTTTCTTATGAGCAGGGAAATATTTAGCAGAGAAGTAATAAATCATATCATGGGGACTACGCACACAACCAGGATCAAGAGAATTAAACCAAGTCTTAGCATCACCCTTAAATGAGAACATAAATATCTTAAGGATATAATAATAGCGAGACTTCTCATCATTAGTAAACAGGGTGGCTATATCATTTAACTTGGTGAGATGTGCCACAACAGTTTCAGATTCAGTGCTATAGAAAGGATCGGATTCAACTAAAGTAATTATCTCAGGATCAACAAAGAATTCATAGTCCTTATCAGTAACAAAGATAGGTGAAGTAGCAAAAGAAGGGTCATATTTCATTCTAGCATTCGGAGTCTTTTGTTTTAGATTAGCTAACAATTTCTTAAGATCTGATCTATCATTGCAAGCAAGAAGATCTCTAGCAGTTTCTTCATCCATAACATAACCCTCACGAACAACATGCAATTCATAATTAGGAGGAGAACCTTTATCGTCACTTTCATCAATAATTTCATTTTCAATAATTTCATTCTCCCTAGCCTTAGTAAGTTGTTCATCAAGAGATTCACCTAATGGAATAGTAGTATCAAGTATAGAAGTAGTTTCATCATAAGTATCATGCATGGCAGAAGTGGCATCATCAATAACATGCGATATATCAGAATTCATAGCAGTAGCAGGTTTAGGTGTCTCAAGCTTATTCATAACAGAAGGAGAATCTAGTGCAGAGCTAGATGGCAGTTCCTTACCTCCCCACGTAGTTGAGGGATAAATTTTAGTTCTTTGATCTTTCAAGTTCTTCATAGTGATCAGCAGATATAAATCCCAAGTGACTCAGAGAATAGAGTTATGCTCCCCGGCAACGGCGCCAAAAATTAGTCTTGATAACCCACAAGTGTAGGGGATCGCAACAGCTTTCGAGGGTAGAGTATTCAACCCAAATTTATTGATTCGACATAAGGGGAGCCAAAGAATATTCTTAAGTATCTGCAGCAAATTATTTAGTAGCAAAGTAGTATGATAGTAATGGTAACGATAGCAAAAGTAATATTTTTGGGTTTTGTAGTGATTGTAACAATAGCAACAGAAAAGTAAATAAGCGAAGCACAAAGTGTGAAAAGCTCGTAGGCATTGGATCAGTGATGGATGATTATGTCAGATGCGATTCCTCATGTAATAGCTATAACATAGGGTGACACAGAACTAGCTCCAGCTCATCAATGTATTGTAGGCATGTATTCCGAATATAGTCACATGTGCTTATGGAAAAGTACTTGCATGACATCTTTTGTCCTACTCTCCCGTGGCAGTGGGGTCCTAGTGGAAACTAAGGGATATTAAGGCCTCCTTTTAACAAAGAACCGGACCAAAGCATTAACACATAGTGAATACATGATCTCCTCAAACTACGGTCATCACCGAGAAGTATCCTGATTATTGTCACTTCGGGGTTGTCGGATCATAACACATGATAGGTGACTATAGACTTGCAAGATAGGATCAAGAACACACATATATTCATGAAAACATAATAGGTTCATATCTGAAATCATGGCACTCGGGCCCTAGTGACAAGCATTAAGCATAGCAAAGTCATAGCAACATCAATCTCAGAACATAGTGGATACTAGGGATCAAACCCTAACAAAACTAACTTGATTACATGATAAATCTCATCCAACCCATCACTGTCCAGCAAGCCTATGATGGAATTACTCACGCACGGCGGTGAGCATCATGAAATTGGTGATGGTGGATAGTTGATGATGACGACGGCAATGAATCCCCCTCTCCGGAGCCCCGAACGGAGTCCAGATCAGCCCTCCCGAGAGAGATTAGGGCTTGGCGGCAGCTCCGTATCGTAAAACTCGATGAAACTTCCTCTCTAATTTTTTTCTCTGCGGAACGGAATATATGGAGTTGGAGTTGAGGTCGGCGGAGCTGCAGGGGGCCCACGAGACAGGAGGGCGCGCCTAGAGGGGGTGGGCGCGCCCCCACCCTCGTGGACAGGGTGTGCGCCCCCTGGTCTTCATCTTTCGCCAGTATTTTTTATATTTTCTGAAACTTATCTCCGAGGATTTTCAGGTCATTCTGAGAACTTTTGTTTTCTACACATAAAACAACATCATGGCAGTTCTGCTGAAAACAACGTCAGTCCGGGTTAGTTTCATTCAAATCATGCAAGTTAGAGTCCAAAACAAGGGCAAAAGTGTTTGGAAAAGTAGATACGTTGGAGACGTATCAACCACGTCGTTGACGTCTGCTAGAACTACGTCGATATTTCCCCAAAGAGGAAGGGATGATGTAGTATAGCGACTGTAGGAATTTCCCTCAGTGATGAGATCAAGGTTATCGAACCAGTAGGAGAACCTCCTCACTCCACGTAAACATCACCTTCACACAAATAACAAATACCCGCAACCCGACGTGTTAAAGGGGTTGTCAATCCCTTTCGGGTACGACACCTCAAGATAAGTAAATAACGTGAGGTAAAAGTGGTAGATAAGATAAATAGGTCACGGAAAAAATAAATAGCGGCAAGGTATTTTTGTATTTTTGGTTTAATAGATCCGAAAATAAATGCAAAGGAAAATAGATCGCAAAGGAAAATATGATGAAAAGAGACTCGGGGGCCGTAGGTTTCACTAGTGGCTTCTCTAGAGAAAATAGCAAATGGTGGGAAAACAATTACTATTGGGAAATTGAAAGAACTTCAAATAATCATGACGATATCCAGGCAATGATCATTATATAGGCATCACGTCCAAGATTAGTAGACCGACTCCTGCCTGCATCTACTACTATTACTCCACACATCGACCGCTATCCAGCATGCATCTAGTGTATTAAGTTCATGGGAAAATGAAGTAATGCAATAAGAACAATGACATGATGTAGACGAGATCCTTTTATCTATTGCGGAGATATAGATCTCATCTTATTATCCTTAGTAGCGACAATATATATGTGTCGGTTCCCCTTCTGTCACTGGGATCAAGCACCGTAAGATCGAACTCACTACAAAGCACCTCTTCCATTTCAAGATAAATAGATCAAGTTGGCCAAACAAAACCCAAATATCGGAGAAGAAATACGAGGCTATAAGAAATCATGCATATAAGAGATCAAAGAAGACTCAAACAACTTTCATGGATAAAAACATAGATCTGATCATAACCTCAAAGTTCATCGGATCCCAACAAACACATCGCAAAAAGACTTACATCATATGGATCTCCAAGAGACCATTGTATTGATAATCAAGGGAGAGAGAGAGAGAGAGAGAGAGAGGAAGCCATCTAGCTACTAACTACGGACCCGAAGGTCTACAAAGAACTACACACGCATCATCAAAGAGGCACCAATGGAAGTGGTGAACCCCTCCATGACGGTATCTGATTGGATCTTGAGGTTTTGGACTCTACGGTGGCTGGAATTGATTTTCGTTGACTACCCTAGGGTTTATGGAATATTGGGGTATTTATAGAGCAAAGAGGCGGTTTAGGGGGCATCCAAGGTGGGCACAACCCACCAGGGCGCGCCTGGGCTCCTAGCGCGCCCTGGTGGGTGCTGCTTCCCTCGAGCCACCCCTAGGTGCTTTCTTGGCCCACTGGATGTCTTCTGGCCCAAAAAATCCTCCAGGAGTTTCGCTGTGTTTGGACTCCGTTTGATATTGATTTCCTGTGATGTAAAAAACATGCAGAAAACGGCAACTGGCATTGGGCACTATGTCAATAGGTTAGTACCAAAAAATCATATAAAATGATTGTAAAACATCCAAGAATGATAATATAACAGCATGGAACAATCAAAAATTATAGAAATTTTGGAGACGTATCAACATCCCCAAGCTTAATTCTTGCTCGTCCTTGAGTAGGTAAATGATAAAAACAGAATTTTTTATGTGGAATGCTGCCTAACATATTCATCGTATTTCTTTTCTTTATAGCATGGACATATGTACTTTTATATGATTCAAAGCAATAGTCTAGTTTTGACATGAAGACTTTAGTACTCAAGCATACCAACAAGCAACCATGTCTTACAAAATATCAACACTAAAGCAAGTTATCCCTAGCCCATCATGCTCAATCATTGATCCATTCATGAAACATGCTCGAATATTAGCTACACCCAATGCTCAAATACGATCATAGTGCCCCTTAGTTGGTGCTTTATAAGAGAATATGGAGACTCAAGTCAAAATAAAAATTGCATAAGTAAAAGAAAGGCCCTTCGCGGAGGGAAGTAGTGATTTGTAGAGGTGCGAGAGCTTAAAGCTTAAATTGGGATATAAAAATATTTTTGAGAGGCATACTTTTCCCACCAATGAAAACGACTTGGAGCATCCCAACATTTTCCATGCTGGATACATCATAGGCGGTTCCCTAACAAAAAATAAAGTTTATTCCTTTCTCCACCATTACTTTCACTTTCCATGGCTAACCGTATCCACGGGTGCCCTCCATACCAACACTTTCCAAGGAATTTATTATTTGAAAACATAAAGTAAATTCATTATTCATTTTGGGACTGGGCATCCCTAATACCTTTGTCATACTCTCATGCAATGACAAGTGAATAAACACTCATCATGAGAATAACACATCTAGCATGGAAAATATCGGCTACCCTTTACCGCTTCGCGAGCGGTCGAGCACACAAAAGAGAAATTTATTTTGAAAATTAGATATGTCACATGAAAATTTGCTTAGAACGGCATGGAGATACCGCATATAGGTAGGTATAGTGGACTCATAAGGCAAAACTGGTTTACAGGGTTTTGGATGCACAAGTAGTGATCATAATTAGTGCAAAATGAAGGCTAGCAAAAAGATTGAGAAGCGACCAACCAAAAAGTGAAAAATCTCATACCCAAGCATTAAGCATAAGTAACACTGAATAATGCACCCTAAGTAGGATATAAATTTCATTGCATAACTATTGACTTTCATCCTTGCATAGGGAATCACAAACCTTAACATCAATATTCTTACTAAAGCACAATTACTCACCAACATGACTCACATATCATATCGTCATATCTCAAAACCATTACTAAGAATCAAGTTTATTTTGTCCAACGATCTTCATGAAAGTTTTTATTATATCCACCTTGGATATCTCTCACTTTGGGACTATTTTCATATGTTGCTTTTGATAAGCTCAAACAAATATAAGAGAAGATCATGAGCATACATTTTTTCTTTCTCTCAAAATAATCTAAGTGAAGCAAGAGAGAATTTCTTAAAAATTTACTAACTCCCAAACAAATCTAAGTGAAACATGAGAGCATTTCTTCAAAATTAACAAAGCACACCGTGCTCAAAAAGATATAAGTCAAGCACTAGAGCAAAATCCATGGCTCTAAAAATTTAAGTGAAGCATAGGAGCAAGCATAGCATAATTTTTGGCTGTCTCAAAAAGGTGTTTCCAGCAAGGATTCAACACTTAAAACACAAAGCAAAACAATCAAAGACTCATATCATACAAGTTGCTCCAAGCAAAACTCATATTATGTGACGAATAAAAATATAGTTTCAAGTAAAATACCGACGGTTGTTAGAAGAAAGTGGGGATGCCACTCGGGGGCATCCCCAAGCTTAGTTGCTTGCTACTTCTTTGAATATTATCTTGGGGTGCCTCGTGCATCCCCAAGCTTAGCCTTTTGCTTATCCTTATTCCTTCATCCATCGTAAGATAAGCCAAAACTTGAAAACTTCAATCGCACAAAACTCAAACAAAACCTTTGTGAGATCCGTTAGTATAAGAAACCAAACCACTACTATAAGTACAGTAGAAAACCTATTCTTATTTTGCTTTTGCTTTGTATCTACTGTATTCCAACTTTTCTATGGCAAAAACTCATCAAAGAAAACAATAGAATCATCAAAACAAGCACACAACGCAAAGAAAACAGAATTTGTCAAAACAGAACAGTGTGTAGAAATCTGAATATTTCGAGTACTTCTGTAAATACAACAATTCTGAAATAAATTGGTGGACGTGAAGAATTTGTCTGTTAATCTTCTTCAAAAAGAATCAACTCAAAATAACTCTTCTAATAAAAATGAAAAATAATCTTGTGAGCGCAAAAGTTTCTGTTTTTCATGAAGATCAAATAAACTTTCTCCCAAATCTTGACAAAGGCCTTGCTTGGCACAAACACTAATTAAAACACCAAAAACACAATCATAACAGTAGCATAATTGTTCTAACACTCAAGAACAGGAAGCAAAAAGCAAAAAAAATTCATTGGGTTGCCTCCCAACAAGCACTATGGTTTTACGCCCCTAGCTAGGCATAACGCGTAGGATCTAAGTTTTGTCACCCTTGTCCTTGTTTTCCTTGGAGATATTTGTGTTGGGAGGTTATGTAAATAAGACATAAAACATATTATCCATGTAAACCTTAGCACTATCAAGTTGATTTTTATCATAACCTCTTCGATTTCCGACAGTGATCCAAGAATAGTGTTGATTAACATCGTTAAAAACTTGTTGGGTCATATATAAAACGGGGACTTGCTTTTTAAGATTTTCATCAAAGATTTGGTTATCTCCAAGAAAATTTCTTAAGGCATAATCACTATTATAAAGAATTTCATCAATCACGGTTTTTCATGATTCATGCCATAAAAATCAAAGATTTCCCTAGCTTCCCGAATTATGTAGTCAAATTCATTCATCAAAACAAGAGTGGCCAACTTTTTAGCTTTAGGATCCTTTATAATGGGCAACTCATAGAACAATCTTTACAAGGTAGGATGAGTGCGAGTAAATCTAGTTTCAAGTTTTAGAACAAGTGCTGAAACACCTTTCGCATAAGATTTAGTCCTTTTAAGTATAGGAATATCATCAAGACTTAATTTTCTGACACAGCTGAAAAATTCTTGGATATGTTCTTTTCCCATAAAATTCCCTTGCCCCAAGACAAAAGTTTTGGCATCCAGATTACTCGTACGCTCCATTTTAGGAGTTAGGCCATCATCTGCTTTGCCATACCAAAGTCACTCATGGTGACGAGTTCAAGCAAATAAGAGATCTGACAAGAAAACTACGAACAAAAAAGAGGGCAAATAAAATGGCAATTTTTTGTGAAGTGGGGGAGAGGAAAATGAGAGGCAAATGGCAAATAATGTAAATTGCGAGGAGATGATATTTGTGATTAGGAACCTGGTTGATGTTGAAGATCCTCCCCGGCAACGGCGCCAGAAATTCCTTTTGATGTCTGCTAGAACTACGTCGGTATTTCCCCAAAGAGAAGGGATGATGCAGTATAGCGATGGTAGGTATTTCCCTCAGTGATGAGACCAAGGTTATCGAACCAATAGGAGAACCTCCTCACACCACGTAAACAACACCTGCACACAAATAACAAATACTCGCAACCCGACATGTTAAAGGGGTTGTCAATCCCTTTCGGGTACGGTGCCTCAAGATAGGCAAATAACGTGAGGTAAAAGTGGTAGATAAGATAAATAGATCGCGGAACAAATAAATAGTAGCATGGTATTTTTGTATTTTTGGTTTAATAAATCTGAAAATAAATGCAAAGGAAAATAGATTGCAAAGGCAAATATGATGACAAGAGACCCGGGGGCCATAGGTTTCACTAGTGGCTTCTCTCAAGAAAAATAGCAAACGGTGGGAAAACAACTACTGTTGGGCAATTAATAGAACTTCAAACAATCATGATGATATCCAGGCAATGATCATTATATAGGCATCACGTCCAAGATTAGTAGACCGACTCCTGCCTGCATCTACTACTATTACTCCACACATCGACCGCTATCCAGCATGCATCTAGTGTATTAAGTTCATGGGAAAACGGAGTAATGCAATAAGAATGATGACATGATGTAGACGAGATCTGTTTATCTATTGTGGAGATATAGATCTCATCTTGTTATCCTTAGTAGCAACGATACATACGTGTCAGTCCCCCTTCTGTCACTGGGATCAAGCACCGTAAGATCGAACCCACTACAAAGCACCTCTTCTCATTGCAAGATAAATATATCAAGTTGGCCAAACAAAACCCAAATATCGGAGAAGAAATACGAGGCTATAAGCAATCATGCATATAAGAGATCAAAGAACACTCAAATCACTTTCATGAATAAAAATATAGATCTGATCATAAACTCAAAGTCATCAGATCCCAACAAACACACCGCAAAAAGACTAACATCATATGGATCTCCAAGAGACCATTGTAGTGATAATCAAGCGAGAGAGAGGAAGCCATATAGCTACTAACTACGGACCCGAAGGTCTACAAAGAACTACTCATGCATCATCAAAGAGGCACCAATGGAAGTGGTGAACCCCTCCATGGTGGTGTCTAGACTGGATCTGGTGGTTCTAGACTCTGCGGCGGCTGGAATTGATTTTCATCGACTCCCCTAGGGTTTCTAGAATATTGGGGTATTTATAGAGCAAAGAGGCGGTTCAGGGGGCACCCAAGGTGGGCACAACCCACCAGGGCACGACTGGGCCTCTTAACATACCCTAGTGGGTGCTGCTCCCCTCGAGCCACCCCCAGGTGCTTTCTTGGCCTACTGGATGTCTTCTGGCCCAAAAAACTCCTCTAGGAGTTTTGCTGCGTTTGGACTCCGTTTGATATTGATTTCCTGCAATGTAAAAAACATGCAGAAAACAGCAATTGGCACTGGGCACTATGTCAATAGGTTAGTACCAAAAAATGATATAAAATGACTATAAAATGATTGTAAAACATCCAAGAATGATAATATAACAACATGGAACAAACAAAAATTATAGATACGTTGGAGATGTATCAGTCGTCCCTATCCACCATTGTGCGGAGTGTAGTTAATTCCTCGGCTGCGAGAGCCTCAGATAATGCTTCGAGGGCAAGTGATGTTGTTTTGTTTTCGGCTCGAAGGAATCTATCCTGATCGCCTGCAATTGTGATCACACCATTCGGCCCTGGCATTTTGAGTTTCATGTACCCATAATGTGGTATGGCCTAAAATCTTATGAATGCATCACGCCCCAATAGGGCGTGGTATCCGCTATGGAAGGGCACAATGTGGAAGAGTAGTTCTTCAGACCTGTAGTTCTTGGGAGTGTCGAATACTACATCGAGAGTGACTCGTCATCTGGTGTACTTGGCCAAGCTCTTGAAGGGCTCTTTTCCTCTGATTATTTGAGGAGAATGTCTCATAGATCGTCAAAACCTCAGTGTCATTGTATGGGGGTGTTGCTGACCGCGTATTGGATGGTGTGACTCCGAGGATAGCTTCCCCACTCTTGGCCACCTGCCTGACCACCCAACAAGCTCGAAGGTTGTGGGTTGGATTTGTGTTCAGCAAGACCGCGTGTATGGGGCTTGGTTTATCCAGTAGCTCATTCAGGACCGTTCGGGGTCCGGCGAGGGATTTATTCTTCATTTCAGCGGGCTCATGTTTGGGCAACTGCCGAGGTTATACGCATTTTGCCTGAGATTTTCTAGGTCGCTCGGCATGGGTTGACTCCATGCGTATTTTTTGTGCCTTCCAGGCAATTTCCATGGTGCAATATTTGCATACTAGATCTGATAACTCGGTGAAGCTTTGCACGTGGCGACGGGTGATGGCATTCAAGATTCCTTTGTCTCGGCAGTTATACCGAAACTTCGCTATGATTTCTTGGTCGCAACAATCTTTCATCCTATTTTTGACCAGGAGGAATCTAGCCCAGAAGTGATGGACTGTTTCTCCGAGTTGCTGCTTTATGTACATTAAGTCCCATACTTCAGGATTTCCTGGGTTACTTGGAGAGTACTCGACATGGGGGTGGGTGGGAAAAAACTTTGCGTTCCAACGGATTGTGTATCCAGAACTTTGGCGGCGGTGTCCAGCATTACCGCATTATCCGGCACGCCAAGTTCAGAATCCGGACTGTCAACCACATACTGTCGCGCAGATTCGAGGTCGTGCTTCAAGTCGAGGCTTGGTTTCAGGCTCTCTTCGGGGCGAACATTGGACTTCGGGCTAGAAGCCTGGGCTCCGGGGACGTTCGAGGTTGTGCCCAGGCGGTACTCGGTCGAAACTAGCTCGGTCGAACTGACGGGGTCGGGCTTTAAGGTTGGGCTCTGTGTAACCTCAGTCCCATCTAATTTACCACTCCCGAAGTTAAAGCATCAGGATCAATAAGTTTCTCAAGGGGAGTTGATTTTTTTAGAGTAAGATCTCCCGATGAATTGGTGGTGAATTCTAGGTTCCCGAACCTGATCTCCTGACCAGGGGCAAAGTTTCCAACCTGGCCGAGACATCAAGTCGGATCGCCATGTAGTACAACACTAGCAAACGCGGAAGTCTGGTCGGGGATGAATATGTCCCTGGTGTGGATGGAGTCATTGATGACTAGGCGAGCCACCTTTCGGTGACCCATCGGCGGAACTCTCAATGAAAGCACCAATGTCGGATGGATCTCGGGTAGGGGGTCCCAAGTTGCAGATCTTGGATCAATGGGGAACAAGGGATGAGGGACACGATGTTTACCCAGGTTCGGGCCCTCTCGAAGAGGTAAAACCCTACCTTCTACTTGATTATATTGAAGTGTGTAGGATTATTACAGAGCCAGTCTACCACGAGATTAGATGAACTAAACCCTAGGCGAGTAGGACGATCATTGTTGTTCTAGCCTCTACGGACGAAACCCTCTAATTTTTATAGACACCAGGGGTACTAGGGTTACACATGGTCGGTTACAAGGAAGGAATAATCATGCCGATTTCTTCTTATCTTGACTTGGAGGACACACCAAGGCATCGAAGATCTCCTGCCCAGATACGGAGTTGCCTCATAGTTTGGCCTTCTAGCAGTTGTAGTGCGGCCACCTGTCCGGCCCATAAGAGATAGGCCGATAGCCCGAGGACCCCCTAGTCCGGGACTCCCTCACCAGTGGCTCTCGTCATAGTATCATCATAAGATGATGCATCTACATTGATTTTTACCACTCCTATCACCGACTTCTTCCACACATGATTCTTCTTTCTAACCGGTTGGTTTGGAGTACAAGTTGTGACAAAAGTAGTACCGATTACCTTGATCGATGTAGCAGTTTGTTTTGGGGTCTGGATGGTCTCACCCTTGACGCATTGACGATGTTGCCACCATATGTACCAAGCGGTTGTAATGATCAGTTCCGTTTGTGGTAAATCTCCAGCCTTTGCATTTTTTTTCTCATATATAAGAGCGTCCATCGTAACGGAACCTGATTGATCTTTTAAAACAGCGTTCTGAATCACTTCATTCAAACTAAGCTGCGTCCAAACCTCCATTACATGCGGTCAAGTAAAAATGTTGTGTTGGGTATCCCCCATCCCTCTCTTACATATCGAACATTGGGGTATTAGAGGTACATGTCTTCTTGCGAGAACTCCATAACATGGGAGAACTCCTCTCAACACCGTCCATCCAAAATGCTTGACTTTTCTTGGGACTCACAGTTGCCACACTAGTTTCCAAATAGAGTTTAACTAAACACTTCCCTGACCATCAGACCACACTAGGCGATGCCCAAACTGATGATCAAACTTAGTGTGGTAGGCCGGCTGAACAAAGAAAGTACCAGCTCTAGTATAGTTCCATGCAACAAAATCTTCAACAACTTGTACACGAAGTGGAATTTGCAAGATCCGAGCTACATCGACAAGGGAGAAACTGACCAAATCAATTCTTTGTCCCACTGTTCGGAATGTGGATCAATAATTTCCTCAACCTTTGACAACATAATTCCTCCTCGTGGTGTGATCACTCTTCTTGTTTCACTTGATGGGATCCAAGGATCTTGCCAGATATTTATTTGCAAGCCCGAACCTACTCACTGCTACCTCTTGAGCATGCGTTGGTTTTTCCCTTGAAGAGGAAACGGTGATGCAGCAAAGTAGCGTAAGTATTTCCCTCAGTTTTGAGAACAAAGGTATCAATCCAGTAGGAGGCTCCTCAAAAGTCCCATGCACCTACACAAACAAACAAGAACCTCGCAACCAACGAGATAAAGGAGTTGCCAATCCCTTCACGGAAACTTGCGAAAGTGAGATCTGATAGAGATAATATGATAAGATAAATATTTTTGGTATTTTTATGATATAGATTGGAAAGTAAAAGATGTAAATAAAAGTAGATGGAAAACTTATATGATAAAAGATAGACTCGGGGGCCATAGGTTTCACTAGTGGCTTCTCTCAAGATAACATAATTATTACAGTGGGTGAACAAATTATTGTCGAGCAATTGATAGAAAAGTGCATAGTTATGAGATTATCTAGGCATGATCATGTATATAGGCATCACATCCGCAATAAGTAGACCGACTCCTGCCTGCATCTACTACTATTACTCCACACATCGATCGACTCCTGCCTGCATCTAGAGTATTAAGTTCATAAGAACAGAGTAACACATTAAGCAAGATGACATGATGTAGAGGGATAAACTCATGCAATATGATATAAACCCCATCTTTTTATCCTCGATGGCAAAAATACAATACGTGTCGTTTCCCTTACTGTCACTGGGATCGAGCACTGTAAGATTGAACCCAAAGCTAAGCACTTCTCCCATGGAAAGAAAGATCAATCTAGTAGGCCAAGCCAAACTGATAATTCGAAGAGACTTGCAAAGATAACCAATCATACATAAAAGAATTCAGAGGAGATTCAAATATTTCTCATATATAAACTTGATCATAAACCCCCAATTCATTGGATCTCGACAAACACATCGCAAAAAGAGTTACATCGAATAGATCTCCAAGAAGAGGAAGGAGAACTTTGTATTGAGAATCAAAGAGAGAGAGAAGAAGCCATCTAGCTAATAACTATGGACCCGAAGGTCTGTGGTAAACTACTCACAACTCATCGGAGAGGCCTTGGTGGTGATGGAGAGGCCCTCCATGGTCGATTTCCTCTCCGGCGGAGCGCCGGCGAAGGCTCCAAGATGGGATCTCGCGGATACAGAAGGTTGTGGCGGTGGAAATAGTTTTTCATGGTGCTCCTGGATGGTTTCGGGGTACGAAGATATATATAGGCGAAGGAAGTCGGTAAAGGGAGCCACGAGGGGCCCACGAGGCAGGGGGTGCGCCCACCCTTACTGGGTGCCGGCCACCCTCGTGGCCGCCTCGGTTCCTTCTTGACGTCCACTCCAAGTCTCCTGGACTGCGTTTGTTCTGAAAAGATCGCCCCCGAAGGTTTCATTCCGTTTGGACTCCGTTTGATATTCCTTTCCTTCGATATACTGAAATAGGCAAAAAAACAGCAATTCGGGCTGGGCCTCCGGTTAGTATGTTAGTCCCAAAAATGATATAAAAGTGTAAAGTAAAGCCCATAAACATCCAAAACATGTAATATAATAGCATGGAACAATAAAAAATTATAGATGCGTTGGAGACGTATCACTCACCATATACACCCTCTCCTAAAAATCTGGATGCCCGAGACAATGCTTTGTCATGTAAAGGAGGACCCCTTCCTTGGTCCAAACTTAAGTATATCACCATCACGGTAGTATTTTTGCACTCAACACACGCACACACAAAGAATATGGGTTCTCGAGTAGTCCCCAACATTGTTAACAAGATTAAAATGGTGAAGGTTCGTAAACCCCATACCCCAATTCTTCTTCGGAACACACATTAACCACCATGCAACCTAATGCATCTTCCTTTTCTCTTCACCATATCCCCACCAAAAAATTATATTTCATCGGTAATGGATTTGCAAGTTCCTAGTGGTAATTTAAACACTGACATAACATAAGAAGGAATTGCTTGAGCTATGGATTTCAATAGAATCTTCTTTCCTTGCATTGACAACACCCTGCCAATATGATGTTGAAGGCAATCACTCCTGTCCACCCCAACCATAGTCGACATGCCAAGATATGTATCTGAAAGAGCTTCTGTTAGAATATTTAACTCCCTACATACATCTTCCCTAACAATGACAATAGTGTTAGGGCTAAAGAAAACACTGGATTTAGTTGTGCTCACCAGCTGACTAGAGCTACCACAATATGTATCTAGTACCCTTTTCAAAGTATTTGCATTATGATAATTTGCCCTCGTCGGGATCAGGAATCATCTGTAGACAGTAGGTGAGAAATAGAGAGGGCATTTCTGCACACACGTATGCCCTCAGTTCCCCCTATTTCGGGATCAGGAATCATATGTAAAATATAGGTGAGAAATAGAGAGGGCAAGCTAGATAGGCCTTCTGAACATAGCAGAAAAAGATACGGGGATTGATCTCTGCTAGAACTACGTCGGTATTTCCCCAAAGAGGAAGGGATGATGCAGTATAGCGATGGTAGGTATTTCCCTCAATGATGAGACCAAGGTTATCGAACCAGTAGGAGAACCTCCTCACACCACGTAAACAGCACCCGCACACAAATAACAAATACTCACAACCTGACGTGTTAAAGGGGTTGTCAATCCCTTCTGGGTACGGCGCCTCAAGATAGGCAAAAATGTGAGGTAAAAAGTGGTAGATAGGATAAATAGATCGCGGAACAAATAAATTGCAGCAAGGTATTTTTGTATTTTTGGTTCAATAGATATGAAAATAAATGCAAGGGACAATAGATCACAAAGGCAAATATGATGAAAAGAGTCCCGGGGGCCATAGGTTTCACTAGTGCCTTCTCTCGAGAAAAATAGTGAACGGTGGGAAAACAATTACTGTTGGGCAATTGATAGAACTTCAAATAATCATGACGATATCCAGGCAATGATCATTATATAGGCATCACGTCCAAGATTAGTAGACCGACTCCTGCCTGCATCTACTACTATTACTCCACACATCGACCACTATCCAGCATGCATCTAGTGTATTAAGTTCATGAGAAAACGGAGTAATGCAATAAGAATGATGACACGATGTAGATGAGATACGTTTATCTATTGCGGCAGATATAGATCTCATTTTGTTATCCTTAGTAGCAAAGGTACATACGTGTTGGTTCCCTTTCTGTCACTGGGATCAAGCACCATAAGAGCAAACCCACTACAAAGCACCTCTTCCCATTGCAAGATAAATAGATCAAGTTGGCCAAACAAAACCCAAATATCGGATAAGAAATATGAGGCTATAAGCAATCATGCACATAAGAGATCAAAGAAGACTCAAATAACTTGCATGGATAAAAACATAGATTTGATCATAAATTCAAAGTTCATCGGACCCAACAAACACAGCGCCAAAATACTTACATCATATGGATCTCCAAGAGACCATTGTATTGATAATCAAGAGAGATAGAGAGAGGAAGCCATCTAGCTACTAACTATGTACCCGTAGGTCTACAAAGAACTACTCATGCATCATAGGAGAGGCACCAATGGAAGTGGTGAACCCCTGCATGACGGTGTCTAGATTGGATCTTGGTGGTTCTGGACTCTGCGGCAGCTGGAGCAATATTTCGTCGCCTCCCCTAGGGTTTCTGGATTATTTGGGTATTTATAGAGCAAAGAGGTGGTTCGGGGGGCACCCGAGGTGGGCACAACCCCCAGGGCGTGTCTGGGCCTCCTGGCGCGCCCTGGTGGGTGCTTCTCACCTCGAGCAGCCCCTCAGGTGCTTCCTTGGCCCATTGGCTTTCTTCTGGCCCAAAAACAATCCTCCAGAGTTGCATTGCATTTGGACTCTGTTTGATATTGATTTCGTGCGATGTAAAAACATGCAGAAAACAACAACTGCCACTGGGCACTATGTCAATAGGTTAGTACCAAAAATGATATAAATTGACTACAAAATGATTGTAAAACATCCAAGAATGATAATATAACAGCATGGAACAATCAAAAACTATAGATACGTTGGAGACGTATCAGGGACAAGGACCCCCCCCCCCATCTCAATCCTCTCATAGGCAAAAAATCTTCAGTCTCAGTATTATTAAATCTTACTCGGTAGCTAACTAAAGACACACATTCCATAATCAGATCCACCCATTGAGCATTAAAACCTAGGTTTGTCAACATTTGCTTCAGAAAACCCCATTCAACTCTATCATATGCTTTCATCATATCTAACTTCACTGCACAAAAGCCATTAGACCCATGGGTCTTCTTTTTAATAGCACGAAAGCACTCATATGCTACCAACACATTATCAGTAATTAATCTGCCTGGGACAAAAGCACTTTGTGTTGGGGAAATAACCTCTCGAAAAATCTTTCTAAGCCTATTAGCTAGCATCTTAGAGATGATCTTATACACCACATTGCATAAGCTAATAGGTCTATACTATGTAATTTCCTCTAGGCTCTCATCTGAGGAATTAGAACAGTGTTTGTAGAATTCCATCCCTTAAGTATCTTATTATTATTGATTGCATCAAGCACTTCATTGCTGAGCTTATCTCCCACAATATGCCAAAACATTTTTTTACGATCGCATGAAGACCATCTGGGCCAGGTACCTTCATATCCCAATTCGGAATAGTGCCTTTCTCACCTCCTCTCTGGTATATGGGGTCGCCAACAGTAAGTTCATATCTCTAGTGACCAAAGGCTTTACAATAGCCAATAGATTTTGATCCACTTCACTTGAATCAAAAGTATATAGACTCTAGAAATAGTCGAAAATGAGGGGCCTGAGGTTATCACCCTCGACCCATTCATGATTATTATACTTTAACTTTTTAATCAAGTTTCTTCTCCTCCTAATAGAAATAAATTGGTTGAAACATTAAGTGTTTCTATCACCACGACGTAGCCAATTCACTCTACCACTTTGAGCCCAGTATATTTCCTCTTGCTCTAACAAATTCTCAATCAAAAAAGTGAGATCATGTTGCTTTGCTTTCCTTCACTCAAATATGGGACTCACATCAGTTCATCCAATTCCTTCTAAGCCTTCCTCAAACGTGCACGCGGGCTCTTCAAAACTTTACGATCCCAAGTGTGAAGATATTTATGCACAGAATCAAGCTCTTCTCTCCCTGAAGGACAGAGCCCCTGTGCGACGGCCTTCTACCAAGCTGTTTTAACTATCTCCTCGATCGACCGTATCTTCCTCAAGCCATCTGGCTTCGAATTTCCGCTCAAACTTTGGCCTGCTTGCAGCCACATGTGCTAGATATTTGGTGTCCAATTAAATTTGCCTATGGTCTGATTTCCCCATCTTCGGATTGACCAGCCCTACGAGCGGATGCATCTCCATCCATGTGGCATTCGAAATAGCTCTGTCCAACCTCTCTCGGAGACCTTCCCTAAACCAGGTGAACTTGTCACCAATATACCCAATGTCCTCTAGTGAACAATCAGATAATGCATCCTGGAATGCCTGCAGACGTGACTGGTGCTGCAACGCCCCACCTTCCTTCTCAGGCAGAATAATATTTTGTTGAAATCTCCAATATCTACCCGCGGCAGGTTTGACTAGGCATGTAGAACACGCAAAAGACGATACGTCCGATCTTTATTGTCCCAACTTGGTTCCCCATAGGCTCCTGTCATCCTCCATGTATCTCCATTTGATTATTTAACTAACACATCGATACAATCAAATGTGGTAATCCGGGAGTAGATCTTCACCTCCTTCTTCTAGACTAGAAGCAATCCACCTTTTCTTCCATCCAGACTTGGTGCCACAATCATCTCATCCATGCCTAACTTCTTCATCAAAATTTCTACCTTAACTTCATCCAGGTGTGTCTCTAGCAGGAAAAATGCCTCAGGTTTGTTTCGGTTCTGGATGTCCAGCAACAATCGAACTATCGGGGCACCAAGAGGGCCCTGACAGTTCCAACTAATGAGTTTCATTGCCCGTGGTGAGGAAATTCAGCCTTCTCGGTGGTACTGAACACCAAATTCAACCTCAATCACAATACACCTTCCCGCACTAGATCAACCATCCAAAGCAGACCACAACTCAAAGAGAAACACAACAACACAAGGCTCTCATGGATCACGGAGCGGCAAGACAAATAACCACCTAGACAGATCAAAATGGCTAGATCACAAACGACACCTTGGAGCAGAGCTCATTAAGGGTCGGACAATTACAAACGCCCTGCCATAGCAAGCCGACTAGACAAATGATGACCATCCTACCTCAGAACGGCGGGGTCAGATGAAGCAGCGGTGCCGCCGCCGCTGCCAAAGTGGCGGCCGGTGGTGACAGTGGCCTAGATCGCCTTGTGGGTCATGAGGACTCTTTCCAACGAAAATGCCAGAGTCTCGCTTTAGTCCCAAAGTTTGTTCCCTGCTTTTTTGTTTGCGAGGGAGTGCTAGGGAGCTCCACAACGCCGATTAGAGATGTTGGCGCTCGGAGGGGGCGCACAACGGGGTGGCCCAGTAACTCCTACATGCGCTCGCAAGAAGCAAATGCGTAAAAAAATGGAGAAATAAATGTTATTAGTAAATGGAAGAATTGGGACTCAAACTCCAATGGGCAACAACAATAGTCACACGCCAAAAGCACTAGACCTATCTCACCTTCTCAACTACAATCTGGAAAGTACTCTATTTGAGCCTTATTCTAGTACAACATATAACATACATTATATACCTTGTATAAACTCTTTAAACAAATATGAAATAATGGAAAAATCCTGAACTCAAAAATGTTCATGGATTTTGAAAAGTTGACAAATTTCAAAAAAGTTCATCGATTTTTAAAAGATCATCGAATCTAAAAAAAGTTCATCCACCTTGAAAAGAGTTCATCCAATTTGAGAAAAGTTTCTTGATTTTTTTTTTAAAATCATCAAATTTGAGAAAAGTTCATCGAATTTGGAAATAGCTCAATGGATTTGAAAAAAAGTTCATGAAATATAAAAAGGAGAAAAAATGAAAAATGAAAAAAAATAAAAAGAAAAGAAAAGATGAAAAAACAAAAGAATGGAAAGGATGCAGCTAAACACAACTAGGTTGGGTTGTCTGGTTGGCTACTATAGCTAAACTAGGAGGCCCTGGGTACAAATCATACCATTTGTTCGCAGTTTTTGGTGTTTCAAGATTGATGAACTTTAAAAAAATTGATGAACTCTTTTTAAAAAATTGATGAACTTTTCCAAAAAAATCAATGATCTTTTAAACATTAGATGAACTTTTTTCACATTCGATGAACTTTTTTAGACACGATGAATTTTCTTCAAAATCTATGATCTTTTTTTTCAAATTTCTGAACTTTTTTTAAATTTGCGATTTTTTATAATTTGTGAACTTTTCAAAACCCAAGAACATTTTTTAATTCATGATATATTTTTTGATTTTTTCGTATTTTATAAAATATTTAAAGTAGGAAAATAATATATGTTATATGTTGTACTAGAATAAGACTCAAATAGAGTACTTTCGAGATTATAGTCGAGAAGGTGAGATCAGTCTAGTGGTTATGGTGTGCAACTATTGTTTTTGTCAAGTGGAATTCGAGTCCCAATTCTCCCATATAATGATAACATTTTTTCTCCATTTTTTACTCCATGTTTGCTTCTTGCAAGCGAATCCGGGAGTTACTAAGTTGTCCCGCTACGCGCCCCTGCAAGCGCCAACAGCTCTAATAGGCACTAACAATGCTGAATAGGAAATGCCGGAGTGTGTATCCCTAGCTTCTGGTGCTGCCTAGTGTTTGCATCATGTTTAAATTTTTGAACTTGAACTGGAGAAATTTGGAAGCCTCAAAACCCTAAATAAAAGAAGGGCAAAAACCCTAAAATCTCATTCATTGTTTCAAAATGCTCTTCTTAAATGTTTGATAATTTTGGCAAAGGGTTCTGGTCCCAACCAAAATATTGAACATTTTTAAGGACTTAATCTTGGGACTTTGAATTTAAATCATTAGTTATTTGAATTTGAATTATATTCATATAATTAGAATATAATTTCAAATACCCCTGAAATATTTTATGAGCTTTTGGAAAAGTCCATCTAGCAAAACAAAAACATTCAGAGGAGTTTTTGGCATTGTTTGAATTATTTTTAAATTCAAAACAGTGGCAAAACAAATTTAAAAAAAATAGAAAACATAAACAGGAATTAAAACAGAGCACATACCTGGCGACTTACCTGTGAAGCCCACCTGGTAGCCCAACAGGACCGGCCCAGCGCGGCCCAGCCCACCCTTTTCCTGTCGTCTTCCTCCCCTCGCACCGAAGCAGCTCGGTGGCGAGCGCCGACGCCGCCCTGGCCACCTCCTGCTTGCCACCGAGGCGCCCCGACGCGTCTGGATACGCCCGTAGCCCCCTCTGTCTCTCCCCTCGCTCTCTGCTCTCTCTCGACCCCTTCCCCCTCCTCTGCTCTCTCTCTCTCGCGCAGCCCGAGCAGAGCTCATCGCCGCCGCTCGCCGTTGCCGCACCCAGAGCCTCCCCCTCGACCCCTCGGTGTGCCCAGTAGCTCGGCTACCTCGCCCTCATCCTCTCCGCCGAGTCAAGCGACCTCGGACGCCCTGCATCGCCGTCATCGAGTCGTCTTCTTCGCGCACGGCCGCCGGATGCCGCTTGTCGATTCGCCGCCTCCGACGCCTCCCCAAGACCACCGAGCTGCTCATCGACCTTGCTGTGAGCCTCCGTGCAGAACCCCTCTCTTTCCCCTCGCGTTTGCGAGCTATAGGACATAGCTCCATCGCGGCCGAACTCCGGCCGCCGCTGACCTCGTCGCCGCCGTCACTGCAGCCACTGGAGCTCCCACCCGAGTACACCATCGTGCTCAGAACGTCTCCACGAGCCCGTTGCATGCCGCAGCTCGCCCTCCCGTGCCCTCTAGTGGTCGCCCGTGTCTCACCCGAGCTCCGGCGGCCGCAACCGAGCTCGCCGCCGTCGACTCCGGCCACCCCAGGCCCGGAGACCACGATCATCCGACGCGCCATCGCGCCAACTCTCCGTAGGGCCAAAGGGCGCACTGGACGGTGCAGTATAGACGAAACCCGAGCCACCCCGGTGCGTCTCCGCCGCAGTTTAGGTCGTCGCCGGTGAAACTCCGGCGGGAGCTGACGTGGCTCCGTCATTAGGAGCTAACCCAGCTAGTTAAACAACCTACAGCCACTGACAGTGGGCCCCACCCCTGGTCAAACCCCAGTCAGCGCTGGGTTTGACCGGGATTAGTTCCTGTGTCACTGACGTGTGGACCCCGCACGTCAGGTTTGACCTGGACCTGGCCGTTGACTCGCTGACATCATGCTGGCGTCAGGCTGACGCAATTATTTCTTTCTGGATTTAAAATAATTCAGAAAATCCAGAAAATATCCCAAACTTCAAAAATTCATAGAAATTCAACCGTAACTCCAAATGAAATAATTTATATATGAAAAATGATCAGAAAAATCCAATCTATCCATCTGTACCATTTTCATGCATGTTAGAACAACTTATGACCAATGTTTAGGACAATTCAATTAAATGGCATTTAAACTCTCACATATGGAGTTTGAATTTGAACCTAGTGTTCAAACCAGCCCCATTTAACCTGTTGCTAGATGCATTAGCCCAAATCACATCATATTGCCATGTCACATTCATGCATCATATTGTCGCATTGCATTGATTGTGTTCTTCCTTGTTTGCCGGTAATTGTCCCCTCTCGATAGACGTGTACCGGCGATGTGATCGATGACACCGATGAAGAGCTATATTATCTTCAGAAGTGCCAGGCAAGCAAAACCCCCTTGTTCATTCCGATATAATCCCACTCTCTCGCTCCTGCTCTCTTTTACTGCATTAGGACAACAACGATTCATCTGTTACTTGCTGCGGTAGCTGAACCCCTTTATCCTCTGCATGACCTGTCATTCCACAGTAAATAGATGAAACCCACTAGCATGAGTAGGAGTTGTTTGAGCCCTGTTGTGCCTACTCATTCATGTTTGTTTGTCATGCCTGCTACTGCTTAGAGTTGAGTCAGGTCTGATTCATCGGGGATGAATCAGAGGTGTATGAACATGTCCTATTGTGTGTGAGCTAAGTGTGTGAATACGATTTGGTAAAGGTAGCGGTGAGAGGCCATGTAGGAGTACATGGTGGGTTGTCTCATTGAAGCCGTCCTTAGGAACTGAGTTCTGTGTTTGTGATCCATGATTCAGCTACTACCATGCATTGGGCCCGAAACCAATGGACCCTCTCGGCTTCTTATTCACCCTAGTTCTCTGTCCAGGAGTTGCAAGTAGTTTCTGGTGTTTGTAGCCTGCTGGAGGCCGTGGGTAGCGCTGACCGGAGGGGTGGGCTGTGATGCGGTAGGCACGTGGCACGGTGTACCGGGCGCCCGTTTGGTGTCTCGGGAACCCTGTACACATCATTTGGGGCTATGAGCGAAACCCCGGCCGGATCTCCTCATGGATGGAACCCGAATAGGCGATAAACCTGGACTAGAGACTCGAGTGTTTAGGTAGGCCGTGGCCGACACCCACGTTGGGCTTCCGCTTGAAGGTTGCCGAGTACATGTCGTGTAAACGGCGGTAAGTGGTGAGAGCGTGTGTGAAGAAGTACACCCCTGCAGGGTTAACATCATCTATTCGAATAGCCGTGTCCGCGGTAAAGGACTTCTGGGTTGCTTATATCAGTTCATAGACAAGTGAAAGTGGATACTCTAAAATACGCAAGATAAGCGTGAGTGCTATGGATGGTGTTCTCGTAGGGAGACGGGAGCGGATCCATAGTGGTGTATTGATATGGTGAATATGTGGACTCGTGTGTGCCACCTCAAAAGAGTTACTTGCAGTCGTAGTTCAGGATAGCCACCGAGTCAAAGCTGGCTTGCTGCAGTTAAACCCCACCACCCCTTTGTTGATAATGATGCATATGTAGTTAGTTCTGATGTAAGTCTTGCTGGGTACATTCGTACTCACGTTTGCCTATTTTATGTTTTTGCAGAGAGACTTCGGTCTCGCTAGTAGTACCGCGTGGACTTCGACGTTTAGCTTGTTACCTCAGCTACGATCTTGTGCCCTCGGCAGGATCTGTAGATAGTCAGGCTTCTCAGCCTTTTTCATTTTATAGTTGTCTGTACTCAGACATGTTAAGCTTCCGCATGTGTTTTGATTTGTATGCTCTGAATGTTGGGTCATGAGACTCATGTTTGTAATATCTCGCTCCTCGGAGCCTATTGAATAAATACTTGAGTCGTAGAGACATGTTGTGATGCCATGTTGTATTTGCACATATCGAGCATATTGTGTGTATGTTATTGAAATGCTTGGTATGTGTGGGATCTGACTATCTAGTTGTTTATCCTTAGTAGCCTCTCTTACCGGGAAATGTCTCCTAGTGCTTCCACTGAGCCATGGTAGCTTGCTACTGCTCCGGAACACTTAGGCTGGCCGGCATGTGTCCTTCTTCGTTCCTGTGTCTGTCCCTTCGGGGAAATGTCACGCGATGAATACCGGAGTCCTGTTAGCCCGCTACAGCCCGGTTCACCGGAGTCCTGCTAGCCCAGTGCTACAGCCTGGATTCACTCGCTGATGACCGACACGTTCGATGCTGGGTCATGGATGCCTGTCCTTGTAAGTTTGTGCCACTTTGGGTTTACGACTAGCCATGTCAGCCCGGGCTCCTTATCATATGGATGCTAGCGACACTATCATATACGTGTGCCAAAAGGCGCAAATGGTCCCGGGCAAAGGTAAGGCGACACCCGTGGGAATACCGTGCGTGAGGCCGCAAAGTGATATGAGGTGTTACATGCTAGATCGATGTGGCATTGAGTCGGGGTCCTGACAGCTTTGGTATCAGAGCTTGACTGCCTGTAGGATTACCAAGCCAAACTGGTCGAAGTTGAGTCTAGAAATTCTTTAGTTATATAAGGGAATTGATTGTGGGATGGAACGTAAGGCTGTTTTACTCCTTATACCTTATGCCTTCTGATCCGAGTCATCTTATCCTTCCTACGGGGTTAAGGAACTAGGCCTTCTCTTCTTTCTATCAGGATCACGTGTTACTAATCCGTTGACTTATAGAATTGTTGGAATAAAGCCTCAGTTCAGTTTCTACCTCTGTATGTTAATTATTGATCTCGAGACCTTGATATTGTGCTTCTGAGTGGCTATGCCACCATTTTTGTAGCATGTCTCAAATCTTTTTGAGCATTTATAGCCGGTATGCTGTCCGAGTCATCCCAGGTTTCTAAATAGTCGGATGCATTTGCAAATCCCTTCCTCCTGTTTCCGATGTGCCTTTGGTCAGATTAATCACACAAATTAGTGAGTTGAGGTACTTTATTGCCTCGACGTATATGTTGGAGCTACTATTATGACCCTAGGTGTTTTAGGGAGTCACCTAGTAATCTAGCAATGTTTTGTGTTCCCAGTGTGAAGATTCTGGCCATCATTCTCGAAAGCATCTCGTGGTGCTACTTAGGAGTAGGTATTCTATTCCTGGGTTCTTGAACCCGAGATTCACTCTACTTACTTCATGTTGATAGTGTTTGCTAGTTCCTTTAGGTTATTAGTAACCTTTACGATAGTCCTCGAGGTTCATGGTACATCCTTCTTCCAATTACCATGAACCATTCTTGGCAGGAGTTCTTCTGAACCAAAAGATGACAACAAGAGTGCTCTCGATGAGTTCTCCATGCTATATTGTGACTCTGCCAGCTCAACTTTTCTGCATGGGTTATCCGGAAGAATTATGTTGAACTTGGTTCGACATATTAATCTATGCATCCACAACTCAGAAAGTTATATGTTCCTTTGAGTTGTCCCTCTTTAGTTGTCTACTGACCCTCGTCTATCAATTGATAGTCAAGAGTATGCATGCATTCGTCTATCGATGCCTATTACTCTTGTGGTCCGTCAAGCCATTCTATCGCGGAATGACTAGGAGAAACAAACTCCAGTACCTCTTCCATATCCAGGATTGGGTCAAAGAAGTTGTGCTCCACAGAACAAATTGCTAATCCAGCTTTTGTTCTGTTCTACCTTGGAGTATTACCATCTTTTATATCGGGATTGTTATAGGAATTGCACACCATCCTATGAACTCTTGGTACAGTGCTACTTCTTGCCATCATTTTTCATTCCTCGGTTCCTGTGTTATTGTAACCGGAATGCCGACAAATGAATCATGGCGTGTGAAATCAATACTGCTAGCAACTCTGTTGCTTGGTAGTTAAATGGACGATAACCTCATTCTTAGCGTGTTGATTATTGAATCGTCACCCTAAGACTGATTGTGCTACCTAGTCCCTATTCTGGTGCACTCCTCGCCCAATGAGTTAGGAATTATTTCAAGTCCTCACTCATTTGATCAGGTCGTCTTGCCCTCAAAAGCAAGATTATTCTCGAGCTTAGTAACATACCGGTGGTTCGTGACTTTCCAAATATCTTCTTGGAAGTGTTACCGGGTTGTTTCCTGACTGTTATGTTGAGCTCGTGATCAAGTTGGTTTCTTGTGAACCACCCTTTCTCCAAGAATCTGTGTTGCATACCCCTGAGTTGGTTGGTCAAGCTAAACAACAACTTGGAGAGTTGGAAGATGGAAGCTTGTCCGATTTAGTTCATCTTAAGGGATATCTTGTGTGTGTGTGTGTGTTGAAGATAGATGATATCTTTATTGGTTGATCCTCGTGATCAATTGTTGGATATATTATCTTACCCAAACCTTTGATTTGAGTATGGGCTATCGTCAAATCAAATCAGAACCAACGATATTCACAATGTTGTCTTACTCGTGGTTTTCCCTCGAGCATACACCATTATATTCTTTGGTCTGACCAATGCTATCACCGTGTTCACTTAACTATGGAATTCCTTTTATATGGAAACCCGGATGAATTGTTGTTGAGCCCATCGACAACATCCTTGTCTCCTCCATGATTTTGTTGAACATTAAGCTAGTGTTGGAAACTTTTGAAAGCATTTCTTCATGCTAGCTCATGAAGCATATGTTCGGATGTAAGAAGTGACTTCCTTTAATTCATGTGCATCTGATGCAAGTTGCCGCCATGAATTCGAGGAAGATTGTTTTGTTTCCTTTGGAATCATCCCAAATCAGTCATGCACACGTGCGAAGTATTCTGTAGTCTGGAGGCTTGCAACCTTCATTCTATATGTGTCCCTAGCACACTAAGCCACTGATTGACTTGTTCAAGGAAAAGAAGTCTATGCTTGGGATCTAATCCATGGACTTGCGTAAAGACTTCGATATCCTCGATGATGGTTCCCCACCTGAACCCGGTAGTGCTTAATTATAAGACTACTACGTGGCCATGCTTGTCTGGGACAACGTGTTCACATGTTTGTAGCAGAACCAGCTCATGTTTTGGAGCTTACTATCGTAGTTCATTCCCCGAGAATCTCGCAACGTCATCTCGTCGATTTGTGTTGCAAACTTTCGTTTTTCTTCCTAGACTCGATGAGTCTGGAATATCCTGACACCAACCAGATCTGAATCTCAGGCAGATATGATGGTTTGGAACATTTCCCAAGAACTATAATATCGGTCCCTCGGAAACTGGTAAAGTGGATGTCGTGGCCAACACACCCCGCCGGGAGACCTAATATTGTAATATCTTGGTTGGAGAAGTTGGCCACCTCCCCATAGGGATTTCGTAGGATTTACTCCCTAGTTGCCCCTATGGATTTTTGTGCTCCCGAAGTCCGACCTTTTTACTTGATGGTCTGGTTACCAAACCATTTCAATAAATGGATTACACTAGCAGATCAAGGAGAACATTAGAAGCGGAGTGCTAAATGTCTCTCGGTCGATCATCCAGATTTCGTTCCCTTGGCCTCGCTAAGGTGAAATCTGAGAAAGTGTTATCCTCCTTTGCTTCTGCATCTTACACCGGTATTCATCATGGTAGTATGATGTGTTGCCAGGATCCTTAACACGGATATTGGTAAAACCTGATGAATATGGAAATGCTCAAGTTCTTGAGAGCACGCACAAGCGCTAGGTATTATCGCCGGCACTAACCGGGATTGCTCCTAGTCTCTTCGGTTATGCTATAACCACTCCAACAGTGAATTCACTCTCTATTGTTGGGTTCTTCCCCAGTTACCAGAATCATTTCCAGCATTTGCATTTTGTTCCCAGCTTGCACCGCCAATGTGCCATTCTACCATGGGTCTCTTCCATTTTCGGTGGTAAGCAAATTCATCCATTACGTTGTCTTCAACAAGGTAATCCACATCATCCAAGTCCGAGTATGCCATCCTACCGACCCCCGCCAATCGATTGATGTGATTTGCCTTAGGCTGATATAGAGAGTCTCAATGATCTCTATATCAAAGGTAATTCTTTTTGCCACTTAAGGTAATAATCTACGAATCACCCTCCTCCAGGATGTCCCGCTGTGGCATCATGGAAACTCAACTCCTCGCTACGTTGACAATCGTTTACCACCTTTTTAAGTGTGGAATTGTTGTCCACCTAGTGAACCTTCGTCATCCATTTCTTTTCACCCCTCTTGATGTGTATCTCGTGTCTCAACCCGAGAGATGGTTCTATGTCTCCTTCCATGAGTTGTTCGACCTTCGAGAAGTTCGATCCTTCTAGAGTTTTCTTTCCCCTCTCGTTGTCATGTCGGTTGGCATTCTCGGAGCAAGACATCAAGACAATGATGGTGATCGAATCAATGTTCTTATGAAGGGCAACCTGGATCATGAAGATTGTGTTAGGTTGCGTTCCCCTTCGTCTTACCCTACACTTGAATCTCGGGTCGAGATTCTTGTTTAGTGGGGGTGAGTTGTCACATCCCTAGCTTCTGGTGTTGCCTAGTGTTTGCATCATGTTTAAATTTTTGAACTTGAACTGGGGAAATTTGGAAGCCTCAAAACCCTAAATAAAAGAAGGGCAAAAACCCTAAAATCTCATTCATTGTTCCAAAATGCTCTTCTTAAATGTTTGATAATTTTGGCAAAGGGTTATGGTCCCAACCAAAATATTGAACGTTTTTAAGGACTTAATCTTGGGACTTTGAATTTAAATCATTAGTTATTTGAATTTGAATTATATTCATATAATTAGAATATAATTTCAAATACCCCTGAAATATTTTATGAGCTTTTGGAAAAGTCCATCTAGCAAAACAAAAACATTCAGATGAGTTTTTGGCATTGTTTGAATTATTTTTAAATTCAAAACAGTGGCAAAACAAATTTAAAAAAAAATAGAAAACATAAACAGGAATTAAAACAGAGCACATACCTGGCGACTTACCTGTGAAGCCCACCTGGTAGCCCAACAGGACCGGCCCAGCGCGGCCCAGCCCACCCTTTTCCTGTCGTCTTCCTCCCCTCGCACCGAAGCAGCTCGGTGGCGAGCGCCGACGCCGCCCTGGCCACCTCCTGCTTGCCACCGAGGCGCCCCGACGCGTCTGGATACGCCCGTAGCCCCCTCTGTCTCTCCCCTCGCTCTCTGCTCTCTCTCTCTCGCGCGCAGCCCGAGCAGAGCTCATCGCCGCCGCTCGCCGTTGCCGCACCCAGAGCCTCCCGCTCGACCCCTCGGTGTGCCCAGTAGCTCGGCTACCTCGCCCTCATCCTCTCCGCCGAGTCAAGCGACCTCGGACGCCCTGCATCGCTGTCATCGAGCCGTCTTCTTCACGCACGGCCGCCGGATGCCGCTTGTCGATTCGCCGCCTCCGACGCCTCCCCGAGACCACCGAGCTGCTCATCGACCTTGCTGTGAGCCTCCGTGCAGAACCCCTCTCTTTCCCCTCGCGTTTGCGAGCTCTAGGCCATAGCTCCGTCGCGGCCGAACTCCGGCCGCCACTGACCTCGTCGCCGCCATCACTGCAGCCACTGGAGCTCCCACCCGAGTACACCATCGTGCTCAGAACGTCTCCACGAGCCCGTTGCATGCTGCAGCTCGCCCTCCCGTGCCCTCTAGTGGTCGCCCGTGTCTCACCCGAGCTCCGGCGGCCGCAACCGAGCTCGCCGCCGTCGACTCCGGCCACCCCAGGCCCGGAGACCACGACCATCCGACGCGCCATCGCGCCAGCCCTCCGTAGGGCCAAAGGGCGCACTGGACGGTGCAGTATAGACGAAACCCGAGCCACCCCGGTGCGTCTCCGTCGCAGTTTAGGTCGTCGCCGGGGAAACTCCGGCGGGAGCTGACGTGGCTCCGTCATTAGGAGCTAACCCAGCTAGTTAAACAACCTACAGCCACTGACAGTGGGCCCCACCCCTGGTCAAACCCCAGTCAGCGCTGGGTTTGACCGGGATTAGTTCCTGTGTCACTGACGTGTGGACCCCGCACGTCAGGTTTGACCTGGACCTGGCCGTTGACTCGCTGACATCATGCTGGCGTCAGGCTGACGCAATTATTTCTTTCTGGATTTAAAATAATTCAGAAAATCCAGAAAATATCCCAAACTTCAAAAATTCATAGAAATTCAACCGTAACTCCAAATGAAATAATTTATATATGAAAAATGATCAGAAAAATCCAATCTATCCATCTGTACCATTTTCATGCATGTTAGAACAACTTATGACCAATGTTTAGGACAATTCAATTAAATGGCATTTAAACTCTCACATATGGAGTTTGAATTTGAACCTAGTGTTCAAACCAGCCCCATTTAACCTGTTGCTAGATGCATTAGCCCAAATCACATCATATTGCCATGTCACATTCATGCATCATATTGTCGCATTGCATTGATTGTGTTCTTCCTTGTTTGCCGGTAATTGTCCCCTCTCGATAGACGTGTACCGGCGATGTGATCGATGACACCGATGAAGAGCTATATTATCTTCAGAAGTGCCAGGCAAGCAAAACCCCCTTGTTCATTCCGATATAATCCCACTCTCTCGCTCCTGCTCTCTTTTACTGCATTAGGACAACAACGATTCATCTGTTACTTGCTGCGGTAGCTGAACCCCTTTATCCTCTGCATGACCTGTCATTCCACAGTAAATAGATGAAACCCACTAGCATGAGTAGGAGTTGTTTGAGCCCTGTTGTGCCTACTCATTCATGTTTGTTTGTCATGCCTGCTACTGCTTAGAGTTGAGTCAGGTCTGATTCATCGGGGATGAATCAGAGGTGTATGAACATGTCCTATTGTGTGTGAGCTAAGTGTGTGAATACGATTTGGTAAAGGTAGCGGTGAGAGGCCATGTAGGAGTACATGGTGGGTTGTCTCATTGAAGCCGTCCTTAGGAACTGAGTTCTGTGTTTGTGATCCATGATTCAGCTACTACCATGCATTGGGCCCGAAACCAATGGACCCTCTCGGCTTCTTATTCACCCTAGTTCTCTGTCCAGGAGTTGCAAGTAGTTTCTGGTGTTTGTAGCCTGCTGGAGGCCGTGGGCAGCGCTGACCGGAGGGGTGGGCTGTGATGCGGTAGGCACGTGGCACGGTGTACCGGGCGCCCGTTTGGTGTCTCGGGAACCCTGTACACATCATTTGGGGCTGTGAGCGAAACCCCGGCCGGATCTCCTCATGGATGGAACCCGAATAGGCGATAAACCTGGACTAGAGACTCGAGTGTTTAGGTAGGCCGTGGCCGACACCCACGTTGGGCTTCCGCTTGAAGGTTGCCGAGTACATGTCGTGTAAACGGCGGTAAGTGGTGAGAGCGTGTGTGAAGAAGTACACCCCTGCAGGGTTAACATCATCTATTCGAATAGCCGTGTCCGCGGTAAAGGACTTCTGGGTTGCTTATATCAGTTCATAGACAAGTGAAAGTGGATACTCTAAAATACGCAAGATAAGCGTGAGTGCTATGGATGGTGTTCTCGTAGGGAGACGGGAGCGGATCCATAGTGGTGTATTGATATGGTGAATATGTGGACTCGTGTGTGCCACCTCAAAAGAGTTACTTGCAGTCGTAGTTCAGGATAGCCACCGAGTCAAAGCTGGCTTGCTGCAGTTAAACCCCACCACCCCTTTGTTGATAATGATGCATATGTAGTTAGTTCTGATGTAAGTCTTGCTGGGTACATTCGTACTCACGTTTGCCTATTTTATGTTTTTGCAGAGAGACTTCGGTCTCGCTAGTAGTACCGCGTGGACTTCGACGTTTAGCTTGTTACCTCAGCTACGATCTTGTGCCCTCGGCAGGATCTGTAGATAGTCAGGCTTCTCAGCCTTTTTCATTTTATAGTTGTCTGTACTCAGACATGTTAAGCTTCCGCATGTGTTTTGATTTGTATGCTCTGAATGTTGGGTCATGAGACTCATGTTTGTAATATCTCGCTCCTCGGAGCCTATTGAATAAATACTTGAGTCGTAGAGTCATGTCGTGATGCCATGTTGTATTTGCACATATCGAGCATATTGTGTGTATGTTATTGAAATGCTTGGTATGTGTGGGATCTGACTATCTAGTTGTTTATCCTTAGTAGCCTCTCTTACCGGGAAATGTCTCCTAGTGCTTCCACTGAGCCATGGTAGCTTGCTACTGCTCCGGAACACTTAGGCTGGCCGGCATGTGTCCTTCTTCGTTCCTGTGTCTGTCCCTTCGGGGAAATGTCACGCGATGAATACCGGAGTCCTGTTAGCCCGCTACAGCCCGGTTCACCGGAGTCCTGCTAGCCCAGTGCTACAGCCTGGATTCACTCGCTGATGACCGACACGTTCGATGCTGGGTCATGGATGCCTGTCCTTGTAAGTTTGTGCCACTTTGGGTTTATGACTAGCCATGTCAGCCCGGGCTCCTTATCATATGGATGCTAGCGACACTATCATATACGTGTGCCAAAAGGCGCAAACGGTCCCGGGCAAAGGTAAGGCGACACCCGTGGGAATACCGTGCGTGAGGCCACAAAGTGATATGAGGTGTTACATGCTAGATCGATGTGGCATTGAGTCGGGGTCCTGACACGGAGTGCTATGGCTACCAGATACCAAAGGTTACCACCATCCATCACTTGGCCAAGAAATAACAAATAAATCCACTGGGCCTTTTTTCTCCTACACCAAGATGAAGCAAGAAGATAGGCAGGAAGAAAGGAACAACCAACCTGTTTGACGCGGCGACTTTATCTAGCTTTACGTGAGATGGAAGGATCTCTTGCGTAAAAGCAGACATAGTAATGGGCCGGCCCAGCGCTAGTAAAATAGGAGAGAAGGGAATAAAAGAAGGTCTTGCAGGGATTCGGTCCTTGGTCGCCTCGGGTAGTGTGAGACGTCCTAGCCATCGCGCCACGCTTGCATTCCTGGTAATATACGAGGCGCGGCTTACTTGAGGGGGAAGACCCTAGATTTTTTTAATTCTCCTCTTTTTCATCTATTTTCATATCTTTTCTTATTTGTTAGGTTTTCTATTTCTTCTCCGGTTTCTTTGAGAGTTTTTTCATCATTTTACTTCATTTTTTTCTTTCGTTTTTCTTTTGGTTTCTATCATTGTTTTATCTTTTTTCTTTTCTTTCTCATTTTTACTTCCTTTTTTCCATGGTTTTTTATTTCTTAGTTTACAATTTTTTTGTTTTTTATCCGTTTCCATAGTTTTCCCTTTTTTGCGTTTGTTTCCGCAGTTTTATTTTCCATTTCCTTTTTTCTTTGGTTTCTTTTTTGGTTTTCATTGGCTTTTTCTTTCTTTCTTTCTTTTGGACTTAAATTCTATATTTTCCGTATAAAGAACATTTTTTAAATACATATTTAACAATTTTCAAATATGAGTTTAACAGTTTTTGTATAAAAAATTTCAACATTTTTGAAAGGCTGGATTAACATTTTTCAAATACGAGATTAAAAAAATTTGAACTCATGGTCAACATTCTTTCTGTATACACATTTAAACATTTTTCAAATGCTTGAGTAACATTTTTAATACAGGATTAACATTTTTTTCTATACACATTTGACATTTTTCTATACACATTTTACACAGGGTCAACATTTTTTCCATACACATTAAAGATCTTTCAAGTGCTTTATTAACATTTATTAAAATGCAATATTAACATTTTTTGAATGGATGGTCAACATTTTTTCTACATAAATTTAACATTATTTGAATGGATGGTCAAAATTTTCTCTATAGTCAGTTCTACATTTTCAAATGCTTCATTAACATTTTTTGAAAACATGGTCAACTTTCTTGCTTTTGTTTCTTTGTTTTTCAAAATTTCTGTTTTCGTTCGTTTATTTCATTCAAAAAAATTGTATATGTCAACCAAGGTTTTAAAATACAAGATTAACCTTTTTTGTATACATGATCAAGAATTTTCCTATATACATTTTGAAACTTTTTCAAATGCTTGGTCAACATTTTTTGTATACATGATTAAAAAGTTTCCTATACACACTTTTAAAAAATTTCAAATGCTTGATTAAGATTATTTTGTTGTTATACTTTCGTTTTTTTTCTTTTGTTTTTCTCTTGGTTTCCATCATGGGTTTTATCCGATTTTCTTTTCTTTCTCATTTTAATCCTTTTGTCTTTGTTTTTGTTTATTTCTTAGTCTCAATTTTTTTCTTTATCGATCTTCGCAGTTTTTCCATTTTTGCATTTGTTTTTTGTTTTTTCCCTATATACATTTCCCAGTTTTTATTTTCTTAGTCTCAAACTTTTCTTTGGCTTTATTTTTCATTTTCTGTTTTTTGTTTCTTTTTCCGTTTACTTTGGTTTTTGTTTTTCTTTCTTTTGGTCTTAATTCTGTATTTTTTGTATCAATTTTTTTATTAAATACGAGCTTCGACATTTCCCAAATACGAGTTTATCTTTTATAGTATATGGTCAACATTTTTAATATACAAAATTTCCACATTTTTTAAATCCTTGATTAACATTTTCAAAAATGAGTTTAACATTTCCTGAATACAAGGTCAACATTCTTTCTCTAAACTCCTTTAAACATTTTAAAATGTTTGACTAACATATTCAAATACAAGATTAACATTTTTTTAACACATGGTCAACATTTTTTCTCTACACATTTAACATTTTCGAAATGCTTTGTTAATATTTATTAAAACGATATATTAACATCTTTGAACACATGATAAATATTTCCTTTGTATAAATTTCACTTTTTTTAATACATGGTCAACATTTTGTCCATACACATTTCTACATTTTTAAATACAAGATTAACATTTTTCAAAAACATGGTCACATTTTTTGCTTTTGTGTCTTCAATTTTTGAATTTTATGTTTTCTTTTGGTTTTCATTTTATCCCTGTTTCTTTTGGTTTTCATTCAACTTTTTTTTGTATATGTCAACAATATTTTTTAAATACAAGATTAAGATTTTTTGTTCACATGATCAACATTTTTCCTATACACGATATTTAACTTTTTCTAATGCTTAGTTAAGGTATTTTGTATACATGCAAAAGATTTTACCTGTACACACTTTTAATTTTTTCAAATGCTTAATTAATATTTTTCAACATTTTGTCGTCATTATACTTCGTTGTTTTCTTTGTTTTTCAGCATTTTGTCGTCATTATCACTTTTCACAGTTGTTCCATTTTTTGCGTCTGTTTGTTCGTTTTAATTTAACATTTTCCTTTTTCTTTGCTTTCTTTTCGTCTTAAGTCTATATTTCCGTATCAAAAAATTGTTTTAAATACAAGTTTTGGCATTTTTAATATACGAGTTTAATATTATTTAATATAAGGTCAAAATTTTTCTATACACATTTTCAATATCTTTCAAATGTTTGATTAACATTTTACAAATACAAGATTAACATTTTTTGAATACAAGATTAACATTTTTAATACAAGATTAACATTTTTTGAATACATTGTCAACATTCTTTCTGTACACACTTTCAACATTTTTCAAATGCTTGATTAATATATTTATAAACAAGATCAACATTTTTTAACACATGTTCAACATTTTTCTATACACATTTAACATTTTCCAAATGCTTTGTTAATATTTACATTAAAATGCAATATTAATTTTTTTGAACACCTGGTCAACATTTACTCTATATAAATTTAACAGTTTTAATACATGGACAATTTTTTGTTTATAAACATTTCTACATTTTTCACATGCTTGATTAATATTTTCAAGTAGAAGATCAATTTTTTTGGCAAATATGGTCAATATTTTTGCTTTTGTTTCTTTATTTTTCAAGTTTTTTGTTTTCTTTGGTTTATTCTTTTGTTTACTTTTTGGTTTTCATTTTGTTGGTTTGCATTGTTTCTTTTGGTTTTCATTCAACGTTCTTTGTATATGTCAACAACATTTTTTAAATACAAGATTAACATTTTTTGTATACATGATTAACATTTTTTTCCTACACACTTTTATACTTTGTCAAATGCTTGATTAACATTTTTTATATACATGATTAACATTTTTCCTATACACACTTTTAATCTTTTTCAAATGCTTGATTGATATTTTTTAAATACAGGATTAAACTTTATCTAAGGCATGGTCAACATTTTTTCTATGTGTATTCAACATCTTTTCCGAATGTTTGATTAACACTTCCTATCAAATGATCAATATTTGTTTCTACACACATTTCACATTTTTAAATGGTTGATTAATATTTTTCAAATACTTCAATAATATTTTTATATACATGGTCAACATTTTTTAAATACTACTTCGACATTTTTTCAAATACTTGTTCAACGTTTTTTTCAAATGCTTGATTAACATTTTTTTATACATGATAAAAGAAATCATTTTTAATACATGATTAACAATTTTTTGTACACGTTCAACATTTTCAAACGGTTTATTAAAAAATTTCAAATACATGGTCAACATTTTTCGAATACAATATATAATAAACAAAAGTATAAAAGTAAACTAAAAATGAAAACAGAAAAACAAAAGGTGGCCGCCGCGCGAGTGGGCCTGCCTATCTCGCCCGTCTCTTGAGCGAGTCGGAAGCAGGACTCCCTGAAAGCGAGATATAGATGCACAGGACGCCGGACACTGGACCGCCCATTAGACGCAAAGTACAAGAAAATTGTACGAGTGTTTTTTGTTTGTTTGTCTTCTTAGTCTCTTCTTGTTTTGTTGGTTTTTTTTATGATCATCATAAAAAACAAAATGTTTTTTTAGTAAAAATATTATTTTAAAAAACTTAAACATTTTTAAACGTTTGCAATTAAAAAACATCTGCTATATTTTTCGAAAAATTGAAGATTTTGTACATCTTTGAAATAACCTAACCATTTTTAAACGCAAAAAAAAATTAAACTTTGTGAAATATTTAAAATGCAAACATTTTTTAGTCTCACACATTTTTATTATTAATTTAAAATATTTTATGAAAATACAGTTTTTTTAAAAATTTCAAACAGTCTTGAAAAATGTTGGTTTTCTAATTTTTACGGAATATATGTCTAC
>NC_041383.1:623940198-623960144 GCF_002162155.2 Triticum dicoccoides
AGATGTTCCACAAGTCTTATTATAAACACATATGACTATATACGACATACATGCCTACGTTACATTGATGAATTGGAGCTATTATGTATCGCTCTAGGTTGTGACTGTTACATGGTGAATATCATTCAACACAAATATCAATCACTAATCCAATGCCTACGCTTTTCGCGTATTGATCT
Organism: Triticum dicoccoides; assembly: GCF_002162155.2. Lineage (NCBI taxonomy): Eukaryota > Viridiplantae > Streptophyta > Magnoliopsida > Poales > Poaceae > Triticum > Triticum dicoccoides. Next base: position 623,940,378 of record NC_041383.1, read on the forward strand.
TTGCTAAGTTACTTTTATTGCTGCTGTTACAATCACTGTAAAACTGCTACTGTTACCATTACTACCAAACTATCATATTATTGTGGTACTAAACACTTTGTTGCAAATATTTAGTTCTCTAGGTGTACTTGAATTGATAACTCAACTGCTAATACTTAAAAAATATTCTTTGGCTCCTCTTGTGTCGAATAAATAAATTTGAGTGAAATACTACCCTTGAAGACTGTCGCGATCCCCTATACTTGTGGGTTATCAAGACTTTTTCTGGCGCCGTTGCCGAGGATCATAACTCTATTTGCTGAGTCACTTGAGAATTATGTCTGTTGATCACTATGAAGAATCTGAAAGATACTTGAACCAAGACCGTTCCCTCTAAGACGAGAGGAGGTAAGGAACTGCCATCTAACTCTGCACTTGTTTCATCTTCTGTTTGGAGTAGACTTGCGACACCACCGCCTGCTATTAATTCTAATATTCCGCAAGTAATTAATGATGCTACTTCTGCTATAAATGATGCTTGTGGTGATGCTACTACTTTGCTTTACAGTACTGTGCCACTAGGTGAATTTTGATGAATAACTTGCTAAAGCTAAAGAACTCGGAACTGCTGAAACTGATGAGAATTATGATTCACCTTTTATGCCTAGATCTCCTACTATAGTTGAAATACCTGAGGGTTATGTTATGGATGGGAAGATAACTAGAGAAATTCTTGCTTGTAATGATAGGGATGATGTTAAGAAATTATTGAGAAAAGTCTATGATGGAGAAAATGTAATATGATCCTAAGTTCGCTACTTCTCTTATCTTTGTTACTGATAAGGATTATGAATTCTCTGTCTGTCGGGTGGTTGGTGCGACATATGCCAAAGGATGGCTAATCATTGTGGGATCTAGTAAGACATCGCCGGTGCCTGAAAACGGGATGAGTTAAAGACATGCACGCTGGCGGATCTTACTCAGGTTCAGGGCTCTCCTAGGAGATAACACTCCTAGTCCTGCTTTGCGGGGTCTCCGCATGGTTACTAAATCAACAAGTAGCTACAAGAGGCTCCTTGAGTTGTTCGGCTAAGGAGGAAGAAGGGCAAGGCTAGCACTACTCCTCTTTCTACATGGGGTGTGTGTGGTCTAAGAGCTGAACCCTTTGCATCGGTGCCCTGGGGGTTTATATAGGCCTACCCCCCAGGGGGTACAAGGTAATCCGGCTGGGCGTAGGCCTAGGCCGTCAGTGTCTGTGGTCGCCGGCTTCTCCACCGGCTACTGGGGCCCGCCACTTGTGGGCCGTACTGACAACCTGTCGTGGGGGCATGGCAGCTCTGCCATGGGTGATGTCATGGTCAACCTGGCAACAGTGTCGCGCCGGGCGAGGGACAACCGCCCGGTACATTGCACTATGGCCACGCCCGCTCCGGGATTCGGGGGTGGCTGGCTACACTGTAGCCACGCCCCGTCTTGTCGCCGTTATGTGGGTGCGAACTTTTGAGGGCACAGGGATGGGCCGCTTGCTAGGAGCCGACCACTCTGGTGGCTGCTTGCTAGGAGTCGGACAACCCTGGGGCCGGTTTCTGGGCCTTGTCGCCTTCTTGCAGCCGGCCGCTTGGACCAGCCGGCCACAACAAGGCGGCCTTTCATCTTGGAGGCTTGAGGGGCGAAGCAGGCCCCGATGTCTTGAAATGCCATGGGGTGCAGATGAGGCTACCCGTGGCTATTCAGTCCGACAGTAGTCCCCGAAGCTGGTGGGGTGTCGCGACTGAAAAAGCGAGAGGCCTCAACAGCTTCCTACTCTGAAGTGACGATAGCTAGGAGTCGGCTATGAGCAGGCTCGCCGCCTTGAGGGTTTTGAAACATGAAGGCGGGAGCCAGGTGGCGCGCTTGCCAGGCGTCGAGCCGGCCGCCCGCTGCCTGCACGCCACATGGCTCAGCCTGCCAGCCCACGCGCGTGATGGAACGTCGCCGCAGGCTGGGGCCCACCATCGCCGTGCCTCGGCCCACGCGCAGATCCGTTATGGCTGAAGCGGGCGGTTGGCATTCCGGGCGTGGTTAAAGCATGCCGTTATGGCGCGATAAACGCGGGATCGTGGGGACGTCCACGCAGTTAATCCCATGACCCCCCATGCCTCGCCCCCTCGGCTTCACTGTTTGGGGCTATAAGTAGGGGGAGGGGAGAGGTAGGCGCACGCGTGCCCACCTTCTCCTTCGCCATTCTCTTCTTCCTCTCCTTCCTTCTGGTGCTGTTGCTTGCCATCGCGGTCTCCAGCCACCCTGCTCCGTTGCGGCTCCACCGCAGGCTCGCTCTCTTGCAGTCGCACCTTTTCTCCGCCAAGCTCCACACACCCATGGTGCACTCCGAAGCGTTGGGCGGGTTCGTCGTTCATGAGGACCACATCGACTTCCTCCGCCAAATGTGGCGGTTGCCCGGCGCGGATTATGTGAGGGTTCGCCTAGCGCCCGAAAGGGAAATCTCGCCGGCGCCGGAGGAAGGCGAGCGTGTCATCTTTCGGTCGCACTGCATGCGCGGCTTTGGCCTGCCAGCAAGCGGCTTCTTGCGCTCCTTCCTCAAATTCTATGGCCTCCAGCCGCACCACCTCACGCCAAACACGGTGGTGTTGTTGTCCGTCTTTGTCACCCTCTGCGAAGGCTTCCTCGGCATCCTCCCCACCCTCGAGCTCTAGGGCGAGTTCTTCTATACGAAGCTCGGCACTGTCTCCAAGGGGGTAGCGCCACAGTGCGGTGCCTTCATCGTGATGCGGAGGCCGGCTGCCAAGAACCCCTTCCCGCCCATTACGCTGATACACTCGGTCAAGATGTGGCAGCAGTCGTACTTCTATGTGAAGAACGTCCACCCGGAGGCCGACTTTGTCAGCCTGCCGGCCTACACAGCCGGCCCGCCAGCTGGATCACGCGTGAACTGGTCGTACAAGCCCAAGACGTTGTCGGCCGTCTCCGCCGCGGCCATCGAGCGGCTCAAGGTGATGACAAGGGTGGAAGGCCTCACGGGGGTGGACCTGCTGACCGCCTTCGTGGTGCGCCGGGTGCTCCCCATTCAAGGTCGGACGCACATGATCTGCCAAATGAGCGGGAATCGAGACCCCAGCCAGATGAGCACCAAGGAGATGCCACACGCGGAGGTGGCTCACTTGGTGAACCACATTTCGAACTCCAAGCTCCCAGCGGAGGAGTGGCGGTTCGGCAAGGAACCGTACTCGCGTGCACATCCGCCGCCTGCTGTAAGTATTCACTCCTTCTCTTTATTTTTTAGTTGTTGGGTTCTTGTATGCCGTCTGACCAGTCGGCTACTACACAGAATGCCATCTTCTAGTTGGCGGTCAGCGCCGCGGGGCATACCCATGAGTATCTTGCCGATCGGTCGGAGAGCAATGCGGACGACCCTGACTTGGGGGCGGCCGCCCTCATGGATGACGATGCCACGGGTGGTGGTGGCGGGGCAGGCGGCTCTGGAGGTGGAAGCGACATCGAGGACTGGCCGGATGACGATGAGGAGGGCGTGCCGCGCCGTCAGACATCCATCGACTGGGCGGCCGCGAGCTCGTCCACCGCGCCAGCTGCTCTAGGCAGCGCGCAAAAACACTGAGTTGCACCGTCAAAGTATGACAGTCTGCCAAAGAAGCCCAGGGGCTCGGCGGTGGCGACTAGGCGGGAGGAGGCCATCGCGAAGGCAAACCGCCTTCGGAAGGTGGTAAAGGAGCCCATGATGGTATCCGCGTAAGTATTTGATTTCCCTTATGCTTTCTTCTTCTTTTTCGCTTGCAACTTCATTCTGAGCTCTTTTTGGTTTGCTTGGTTTAGGGCCCCGCTTTCTCTTGAGCGGTCTGGTGCCGCCTTCGTGGTTGGGGCGGCCGAGGGCTCTGCCAACACCCGCCGGGTGGACCTGCACGCCGAGCTCCAGGCGGCGACGGAGAGGAATGCGCAGGAGGCGTGCGAGGAGCGTGATGAGGCTGAGCGACAGGAGGCGGCGACGATCAAGGCGGCACAGGAGGAGGCGGATGAGGCCGCCAAGGCGCAAGCCGATGTCGCGGCCAAGGCGCAGCTAGAGGAGGCCGCACGCAGTCAACCCCTGTAGCTCGTCATCCCCCTCCATGCCGTGCCACCCACACCTAAATTCTCGGTGCTGCCCGAAGGAGCCGGCGGCGACCAACCGACCATGAAGAGGGAAGGGGGCGACGACATTGCCCTGGAGGCGGAGGTGCCACCGTCGGTGTCGATCATCGAAGATCAAGGCGGCTGGCCTGACGCACCACCGGTGCCACCGACTGGTGGTGACCTGGCGGCGGGAACCGACCCCGCGGTCCGCTCTCCAGCGCGTTGACGCGTGGCGGAGGCGGCTTCGGCGCCACGGCCGTAGGAGGTTGGGTGCGCGAGCTCATCGGACCTGGAGGTGGAGGCCTCTAGCATCAGATTGCCAGAGTAGACGCCTGGTGGTGGGACAGCCGTGCTGAACATGGCAACGCGGGATGTCTGGGCTCGGCTCCAGGCTCAGGCCGCCGCCCTCCATGCCTACAACCAGGAGTTCCTGATGTCGCGGATGGCCATCCTGGTATGTTTATTTGCCTTTGATTCTTGTATTCTTCCGTGGGGGCGCGTCAGCGCACCCACTGGGTATAGTCCTCGAGTTCCGGGCCAGCTGCTGAGCAGGCAACCTGGAACTTCCAAGTAGGTTCGGGTGCTGACTTGTTTTCTTTCTTGTTTGCTCTTGTTGCAGGTATATCACAATCTCCACGCGGCCGCCTACAACTCCCACGTCCGGGAGCTGGCTCAGAAGACGGCAGACTTGTCCGAGAGCCGGAGTAAGCACTCAGCCTTCTCTCTCTTGCGGGGGCGCGTCAGCGCACCCGCTGGGTGTCACCCGAGATTCGGGCCGACTGCTGAGCAGTCGGGCCGGATCTCTTCTGGTGACTTCTCATTTTCTTTCTTGCTCACCGATTATTCTTCTTTGCTATCTTTGCACAGGCCAACACCGGTCTGCAGCAAAAATTGGGCGAGGCCCAGACCGCGCTGTGTGCCAAGGAGGAGGAGTGCAGCAAGCTGGCCCAGGAGCGTGATCGTCTGGTCAAGAAACTAGCCAACCAGGAGGAGCTTCACAAGGCGGCCCTCCAGAAGGTGAAGGACAGCGAGACCGCCCTCCAGGCCGAGTACGAGCCCCAGGCGGCGAACTCGGCCAATATAGAGAGGGCGCTGAACGACGGCTAGGGCCGGATCGAGGACATGGTCGACGGTGAGTTGTTCTCCTCTTTACTTTGTCTGCCACCTGTTGTATGATCCGGATTCTGACTTCTTATCTCTTTCTTTTTTCATCTTGCACAGAGTACTTCCCTGGCTATGCCGTCGTTGCCAGCCAAGCCATCGAAGCCAGCCACAAAGAGCAGTGGCAGGCTAGCGCGGAGATCGTGCCAAACGCTCATAGGACGCTTGACGAGCAGCTCCTCACCATCCAGGCCCATCTCCAGCCGGCTCACCGGATGCTCCGCCGGCTATAGCGTGTCGGGGCCGAGGTGGTCTCCGCCCTCTGGCCAGGCATCGAGGCTCCGTGCACCTCCAGTCGGGCTACCGACTGGCTGGACACGGCAGTCGGACGCTTTGAGGCGTGGAAGGCTTCTTCGGCCCGGGTAGGCGCAAGGCGGGCCTTGGAGTTCGTCCGGGTGTGGTACCCTGGGCTAGATCTAGCCCAGTTGGCCACGTTCCGGCAGGAAGCCCATGAGGAGCTTGTGGCGGTGAGGCCTCCTCTCATTTTCCGTGCTGCGGCGATCACCGACTACACCGACACCAGCATCTTCGTCCCTAAGATGAACGAAGAGGGTGCCGAGCTGCCGTCGGACTTGTTCGGACTAAACCCGGAGGATGGCGAGGACTCGGCGGAGAAGATCGCCTCGAGCGACAAGGGCGAAGACGAGGAGAGCGACGATGGTGAAGACGTCGTGCCAGAAGGCGGAGCAGACGGCCAGCCTCCACTCGACCGCGCCTCAAACAATGAGCCACGTGCAAGAACACCGGCTGCTGCTGGGGACGACATGGTCGAGACTCGCCAGCCGGCGACTCCACCCACCGGCGTCGCCGACTCCACCGACCTGCCGGGCTCTCCTGCTGCGCCCTTGGCCTAGGCGGCCGTCTTATCGTTAGCTTTCTTCTGCCTAGTAGCCTTTTGAACAACATTTGTTAAACTCACGCAGTTCCACGCGCTGGGGGTGTATTCAAACTCTGTTGAATTCCGGCTTGGAAGCCTTTCATATGTAAAATATTATTCTTCATGTGTTATGCTTGTGCTTGACTCCGACTTCACTTGCTTTTCGGTCCTTCTTGGATTTTCCCTTTGCCGCCCTCCCTTGGCTGCCGCCTTGCCAACCGGACAGCCGCTCTGCGGACTGTGGCTGGGATAAGTGCTTGGCCGTTTGGGAGAACAAGTACTTCAGCTTTTTGGGACGTAGCAAGGCGAGTGAGAAGCCGGTCGGCCGGCTGCTCAGCAGCCGATCGTCAAGGCGGGGAGCCGACTTATGTTATGTAGGTGCATTGGTCCTTAGCCATTTTTCATGTGGGCACCATTTCTTCCTTTGGCTCTTGCCAGCCGAACAGTCGCTCTACAAGTTGCGGCTTCTGGCAAGAGGGGGCTTAGATGCCGATACACTACTTGTCCGACTGCGGGTAGCACCGACATAATATAAGGCGGCAAGCCTTCGGGCCGACTGGTCGGACCCGGTGCAAGGCGAGAAAAAAGTGTAATAACACATTCACAGGCATAGAACTTATCGTATATGTCGGTGTTCTGGGAACGGGGGTCCCCAGACTTGCCTGCCTGCGGCCTGCGGCGTGGCTCAAGGGGCGGCCCAGCGCGGCCCATCTTCCTTAGCACAAGCTCAAGACCCTCGCGAGGGGTCAAGCCTCGCGGGGTGGATGACAAGGAGCCTCCTCAGGCACGACCTCGTCAGGCTGGCTCGCGAGGAGGCAGAGAGATCAAGGTGGGGTACCTCACGAGGTGCCTATGACGCAAGCCATGACGACCATGGGCGCTAGGCGGGCGCCAGCCCGCACAATGTCCTTCTTTCCTCTTTGGTGCAAAGGGAGCAAGCGCAGATGAGAGCATCAAGCAAAGGCATCCATTTCGGTGCAACAAGACCAAGACCAGCAGAACGGCAGGAAGGAAATCATCATGGAGCCCAGGAAGGCGTCACCACCAGAGCCTTTGGCAGGCGAGGACCAACTTTAGTCAGGATAAGTGTACTAGATGTTCCCCTTCAAAATGGCCAATTGTTGGCGCCCTTCCCGCTCAATATTTGGGAAGAGGCCCAGGGCCTTTGCCTATAAATAGGACTAGCCACTCCCAGGGCAGAGGCATCGGATCCAGAGGGCGACTGAACTCCCCCTAGTAGTTCATCGCACCAGCCAAGAACAGACCCTCGCGAGGCTGTTCTTCCTTGTACTATTCATCATCAGCCCAAGAGGCAATCCACCACACCACACACTGGAGTAGGGTAGTACACCACAATGGTGGCCCGAACCAGTATAAACTCTGTGTCTCTTGTGTTGTTCCTTTGATTGCTTAGATCATAGCGAGGCGGTGAGGAGCAGGTAGGTAATGGGCGAAATCTCCGCGTGCACCCCAGTGTTCGAATCTAGAGGGTCTGCCAGAACCCGAAATCCGACATTTGGCGCGCCAGGTAGGGGTGCGCCGGAATTCGTCTTCCGCCGCCCTGATCTTCACCGACCATCGCGTCCATGTCAGACGCTCGTCAGGCCTGCGCCGAGCGCCGAGCCGCTCTCGCTTCCCGCCTCGCCCAGACGGCCCCCGTCGGCGGCCACCCCCGCCATTCCCCGTCGCCTGCCATCAACGCCACCACCGGCCCGCCGGGGAACAAGCAGCATGCTTCGTCCCAGCATCCGTCCATGAGGTGAGATGGCCGCACTGCCACTCCCTCGCTTGCCCCAGCTGGTTCTTCGTCCCCCGCGGCCCGCGCAGCCATGGAGGCTCGAGCTGCGCTCATCGCGGCAAACGAGCTCCTACGCTACCGCCCAGTCGACGACGTCTACGAAGAGTGGCTCGACCGCGTCGCCGAGCTCGTCCGCGCCGTCCTTCTCGCTACACCGTGCCCCGCCCTGCGCGGGCAATGAAGCTCCGGGGGCGCCTCAGCCGCCTTCCCCTCAAGAAGGCGCCCTGGCCCCAAGGCGCGTGGCCCCTGGGCGGAACCCGCTCCGTCCGGCGCCAGCGCAGCAAGAGCGGAGCTGCCAAGAGGTCCCTCGCCCCCAAGAAGCTGCCCGAGTGCTCCCTGCTCCGGTCCGTCACGACCACGCTCCTGTTCCAGCACGGCAAGACCCCGCGCTGCTCCCAGCTGCAGCGCATGGGGACCCGCAAGACCGAGCTCTTCATCACCAGAGGCCTCCCGTGGCCATAGCAGGCTGCCGCGCCTTCACCACCGAGCTGCGCAGCATCGCGTGGCCCTGCAAGTTCAAGCCAGACCTGCCTCCTCGCTACGACGGCACGGCCAACCCTGTGGAGTTCCTCCAGCTCTACGAGCTGGGCATCGAAGCCGCCAACGGGGACGAGAAGTTCATGGCGAACTGGTTTCCCATGGCACTCAAGGACGGGGCCCGCACCTGGCTCCTGAACCTGGCTCCTGGCACGATCTCCTCCTGGGGCGAGATGCGCACCTGTTTCATCGCCAACTTCAAGGTACTCGCGACCGGCCACCCGCCGTGAGCGACATGCGCCGCAAGCAGCAACCAGGGGAGACCCTGCAAAAGTACATCCAGTGCTTCAACAACGCACGTCTCAAGATTCCCAAGGTGACCGAGGAGGCCATCATCTCAGCCTTCTCCGACGGCGTGCATGACGTCAAGATGAAGGAGGAGCTGGCGATGCATGAAGATCTGTGCACTTCCTTGGAGCTGTTCAACTTGGCGACCAAGTGCGCCAGGGCTGAGGAAGGGCGCCTTTCCCTCCTCGAGCTGCCAGCCGCAAACCCAGAAGAGAAGAAATCCAAGGCCAAGGACGTGAAGCGCAAGGGGGTTGCCGTGCTCGTGGCAGAACCAGACACCAAGCGGGGCAAAGATCAGCCAGAGTCTTTCAAAGGCAGCCGTACTGTGTGTACCACGACCTCCACACCCACAACACCAACGAATGTCAAGAGCTCCGAGCCGTGCGAGAAGGGAGGATCGGCCGACGCCCCGACCGCAACGATCGTGGCTACGGTCGAGGAGGAGGAAGGAACGCAGGACGCTGGGAAGACCGCGGCCCTCGCCAAGGGTGGCGCGACCGACCTCACGAGGATCGCTGGCAGGATTAGCCTCACGAGGGAGACTGGAGGGATCAACCTCACGAGGATCGTCCACAAGGAAATGCAGGCCTCCCTCCACTGCCGCCGCAACCAAGGAGAAACGAGGACCATCATTAGGACGAGGGGGCTGGGGGCTTCCAGGAGCCGCGCGTGACCGCCTGTATCCTGGGCGGAGCTCAAGCCCCAGCCTCTCAGCGCATCTTCAAGCAGTTCGCTCGCGAAGTGAATGCAGTCCTCCCTAAGCTCGAAGCCACGCACCCTCTCAGGTGGTCGGCCTGCGCCATCATGTTCAGCTTAGCGGGTCAGCTCAAGTGTGCGGCCATAGCCGGAGTCATCCCGATGCTTTGCTCCCCAGTCATCAGCAACGTGCAAGTCACCAGGACCCTCATCGATGGCGGGGCAGGGCTCAACGTCCTGTCCGTAGAGACATTCAACAATCTCCAGGTGCCTTACGATCAGCTTCAGCCAACCAAGCCTTTCTCCGGAGTCACCGATCGCTCCACGGTTCCGATTGGGCAGGTCCGCCTCCCTGTCACCTTCGGGGCGTGCAACAACTACCGCACCGAGCTCATCGACTTCGACGTCGCCCACATTCGCCTGCCCTACAATGCCATCCTTGGCTACCCAGCTCTCGCCAAGTTCATGGACGTGACTCATCACGGCTACAACGTCCTCAAGATGCTAGGAAGCGGTGGAGTCATCACGGTGCCCTGTGAAGAAAGAGACGCAGTGTGCTCCCTGGAGCGAGCTTTTCAGGCCGCATCACTTGAAGACCCAGATGGTGGGAGTGGGAGGCTCCTTGAGACCGCTCCCAAGAAGAAGAAGTTATCGCCAGGCCCGACCCCTCAGGAGGCAGGCCCCTCAGGGTCTGCGCCTGCTCAGGGGGCACCTTTTTCTGTCGCATAGGAAGGCGTGCCTGGCGCCCTCCTCAAGCAAGGCTCGGGGGCTCCCTCCTGGAGGGCCACCGACCTTGCTAAGGTCGGGAGGGAGGCGCTTGGGCACCACTTGGAGGCGTGTTTCAAAACATGTTTCCCTCAGGAAGGAGCAAGGCAAGGAGGGCCAAACCCTCAGGAGTCCGTCAGTTAGATCACGCAGGAGTTACAGGAGTCAAGAGTCATGAGTGGCAGCCGCCGCTTACCCGCCGCAGCTCCTCATCCAGGTGAGGATGGCGGGCTGCGCATCTGCATCGACATCCCAGGGCTCAACCGAGCCTCCTCTTAGGAGCGCTTTTGGCCCTCACGCGTGGGACGCTGCGAAGGCCCTCCCCACATCTACGTTCGCATGCCCTACGGCTTGCCGAACACGGCTGCTGTGCGCCAGCGCCTCATGAGGAGCATCCTGGAGGCTCAGGAGGCCAGGCGTTCCGCAGTCCTGGCGAAGATGGAGACGATTCGCGAGGAGTCACCAGCGCCTCCGGAGCCTCCCGAGGCTCCTGGGCCTGGGGCTCGTGAAGATCGGTTTCCGCGGCCCACGACGTCCACTACTCCAACACCCCTTCGTCTTCAATGCTATCAGGTGACATCTTTCAAGTTTCGTTTCCAGCTGGGAGCGCCCCCAGGGCTGCATTATTCCCAGGCTGCGTGGGTCCGTCCCTGCGGCATGTATCCCCTTTTTTACCTTATGTTCCTATCTTAGTTTGTTGGGGGCGCCCCTCAGGCTGCATCATCCCCAAGTCGCTCGAGCCAGACCCAGCAGCGTGTACCCCTCTTGAGTTTATTTTCGGGCCATGCATTCGACCCATCATGCTTGTTATTTGATGCCTGTGTGTGGCACCTCTTCTTCCTTCATGCCGGCCACTTGCAGGTTAAAGGGGGGGGTACCTGAGCATCACGACTCAGGGCTCCTACTGGCTCTCTAGCCCTCACCCCCTGGCTTTGTCCACGGCATCGCGCCCTGGCAAACCAGCGACAGCTGAGACCCGCTCGAGGGCCGAGACCCGATGATGTAGAGCATCGACATCTAACCGAGCTTACGCGTTAAGGGGGGGTACCTGAGCATCGCGACTCAGGGCTCCTACTGGCTCTCCAGCCCTCACCCTCTGGCTTTGTCCACGGCATCGCGCCCTGGCAAACCAGCAACGGCTGAGACCCGCTCGAGGGCGGGACCCAAGGACGTAGAGCGTCAATTTGCAGGAACACATCACAAGATAAGGCCCAGTGCCAGGCGCAACCCGCCTAGAGGTAGGGCCCCATGAGTCCTGCACTGGCTCATGGGTGCCCAGATACACCTCCTCAGGCTCTACCGTGCCAGCCACGTGTCAGGGCGGGGCTATACACGCCTCGGGGGCTCCTCCCGGAGGGGAGCCCCCTCCCACGCACCAGTGGAAGCACCATGCTCTGTGCTGGCTGACGACACTGCCGAGGAGCGGCTATACCCGTACACATACGAAAGCGCTATGCTCCGCGCTGGTGATAAACAACTGAGGGTGGCCCCCAGTCGCATCAACCTCAGGGAGCCTAGAGCTCAGTGTCCGGCCTCATTGCAATGCCTCCCCTCGGGAGTGCCGCGCGAGGGGGCTGGGCACGAGGGCTGTGCCTAGGTCACTCCCAGACGTACGCCACCTAGCCAGGCCCCTCGGGCCTGGTTCATCGCGTGTCTCTCCCCGAGCGGAGCCAAGGTACGAAGGCCGTTCGAGCATCAAGGGGGACTCCTGAGCATCGCGACTCAGGAGCCTAACTGGTCATGTAGCCCCTCACTCCTTAGTTATGAAAGGCTAACGGCGGTTGAGGTATGCGCAGGGCCGGGCTCTGTCGGCGTAGAACATAAGCAAGTAGGAAGAGCGCAAATTGCAAGGAATTCAAAAGCAAATATTACAGTCCATAACTGTTATCACAACACCAAACACAAGTTTAAACGCCTCCCCGAGGCATGGTGCATGTTGCAGGAGCTGAAAGCAGGACAGGAGCCACGACGGAATCATTTGCTGGCGGCGGAGCTGTGCGGAGCGGGTTCGCCTCGTGGAGCCGCAGGACCGGCAGCACCTCGCTTCGGCTTGGTGCTGAAGGCCCGGAACTTCGACAACAGAGCCTCCGCACGACCCTTCACACCCTCAGCAGCGGCAGCGGCAAGCTCGCCGCTCACTGGCTCCAGCAGGCTGTCGAGGTCGACGTTGGGATCGCGAAGGTAGACGTGGGTAAGGACCCGCGTCAGCACTGCAGAAGACAGGACACGCGCCTCGGCCTCAGCTGTAGGACCAAGGCCGAGGGTGACATCTTCAAGAGCACGGATCAGGAAGGGGAGCAACTTGGAGGGGCCGTCCTCGGCGCCGGCCAGCGGGCTTTCCAGGCCACTGTCGTAAAGCGACTTCAGCAAGCCGCGAGCCTTCACCTCCATCTCCATGAAGGCCTCGCGGTCCTCGGCAAGGACCCGCGCCTCGCCATCCAGCTCGACCTTCCACGCCCCTAACTCCTGCTCCAGTGCGCCCAGGCGATCACGGTGCTTGTTAAGCTTGGCGTCTTGGTCCTTGACAGCCGCCTCGCGAGTCTTCATGTCTTCCTCCTTCTCTTGGCGGATGTGAACCTCCTTGGCAAGCTGGTCCTGCAGGCCCTGTAGCTCACTCTCCAGCGCCTTGCAACGGCCTTGGGCATCGGCCGCCTCCCTCAAGGCGGGCTTACAAGGGCAGCGGGAACCCTGGCGGCGGCCGCTCGCATAAAGGCCTCGACACCTCCTACCGCGCGCCCTCATCTCGGCGGCAGAGGACCAATCGCTTCTTCGGTGGAAGCGGGCCAGGACCCTCTCGGGGGGCCTTTCCCTTCTCTTCTATGGAGAACCGGTGGATGGGTGCCATCAGCGTGAGACGGAGCAATGGCGAAGATGAAGAAGAGGAGGAGTAGAAGAGGAAGATGAACTGGAATGGCTCGCGCCGTTCCGTACTTATAGCATGAGGAGGCCAACCGTCGGCTTCCACACGGAGCTGCCCACGTCCAATCAACTGCCACGTGGCGCCCGAGGCCGCAGGCTGATTAGGGCCTGCGGCGCTTCGCACTTGCCCCTTCGCTTCTCTGCTCAGCCAAGTCCGGGCGCGCCTTGGGCCCGGGGGCTACTGTCGGCGTTCTCGGAATGGGGGTCCCCAAACTTGCCTGCCTGCGACCTGCGACGTGGCTCAAGGGTCGGCCCAGCGCGGCCCATCTTCCTCAGCACAAGCTCAAGACCCTCGCGAGGGGCCAAGCCTCGCGGGGTGGATGATAAGGAGCCTCCTCAGGCACGACCTCGTCAGGCTGGCTCGTGAGGAGGCGGAGAGAACAAGGCGGGGTACCTCACGAGGTGCCCATGACGCAAGCCATGACGACCATGGGCGCCAGGCGGGCGCCAGCCCGCACAGTGTCCTTCTTTCCTCTTTGGTGCAAAGGGAGCAAGCGCAGGCAAGAGCATGAAGCAAAGGCATCCATTTCGGTGCAACAAGACCAAGACCAGCAGAACGGCAGGAAGGAAGTCATCGTGGAGCCCAGGAAGGTGTCACCACCAGAGCCTTTGGCAGGCGAGGACCAACTTTAGTCAGGATAAGTGTACTAGATGTTCCCCTTCAAAATGGCCAATTGTTGGCGCCCTTCCCGCTCAATATTTGGGAAGAGGCCCAGGGCCTTTGCCTATAAATAGGACTAGCCACTCCCAGGGCAGAGGCATCAGATCCAGAGGGCGACTGAACTCCCCCTAGTAGTTCATCGCACCAGCCAAGAACAGACCCTCGCAAGGCTATTCTTCCTTGTACTATTCATCATCAGCCCAAGAGGCAATCCACCACACCACACACTGGAGTAGGGTATTACACCACATTGGTGGCCCGAACCAGTATAAACTCTGTGTCTCTTGTGTTGTTCCTTTGATTGCTTAGATCATAGCGAGGCGGTGAGGATCAGGTAGGTAGTGGGCAAAATCTCTGCGTGCACCCCAGTGTTCGAATCTAGAGGGTCTGCCGGAACCCGAAATCCGACAGTATAGATAAAAGAGGGTAGTCCCCGAGTGCTCCCTGGGGGACCCGATGTCTTGTACTTAATACAAAAGATAGTGTGGTACATACTGCATAAACTGTAAAATCTTCGAAGTAGGTTCGCGTTCCATGGGCACTCTGATTCCTTGCCGGAGTCGTCCCTCTTGCGCGCCCTGGGCTTCTATGCATCGATCAGGTAGTAGGAGTCATTGCCCAGGGCCTTGCTGATGACAAAAGGGCGTTCCCAAGGGGCCGAGAGCTTGTGCTGGCCGGCTATCTGCTGGATCAGCCGGAGCACAAGGTCTCCCTCTTGGAAGGATCTTGGCTTGACATTCCGACTGTGGTAGCGGCGCAGACTCTGCTGGTAGATGGCGGACCGGCTGAGTGCTAACAGTCGACCCTCTTCCAGCAGATCGAGCCGTCTTCTCGTGCTCCCTTTGCTTCCGCCTCCGTGTACATGGTGACACGAGGTGAGTCGAACTCAATGTCGGTTGGGATGACAGCCTTGGCACCATATACGAGGAACAAGGGAGTGAAGCCGGTTGACTTGTTTGGAGTGGTACGCAGGCTCTAGAGGACGGCTGACAGCTCATCGATCCAGCAGCCGGCTTAACGCTCCAGTGGCTCGACCAGTCGGGGCTTGATGTTGGAGAGGATGAGGCTGTTTGCTCGCTTGACTTGGCCGTTTGGTTGCGGATGGGCAACGGACGCTAAATCCAGCCGGATGCCTTGTGTTGCGCAAAAACGGGCCAATGATCCTTTGGCAAAATTCGTGTCGTTGTCGGTGATGATGCTGTGCGTTACACCGTACCGGACGGTGATATCTGCAATGAAGGTCACAACAGTCAGCCCGTTCAGCTTCTTGATTGGCTTGGCTTCAATCCACTTGGTGAATTTGTCGATGGTGACAAGCAAATGAGTCATGCCGCCTCGCACTATCTTGAATGGGCCCACCATATCCAGCCCCCATACGGCAAAGGGCTAGATGAGGGGGATGGTCTTGAGTGCTGAGGCCGGCAAGTGTTGCTTGGAACTGAATACTTGGCACCCTTTGCAATGCTTGACCAAGTCTTTGGCGTCGTCCAAAGCAGTCGGCCAGAAAAGACCATGGCGGAAAGCCTTGGCAACAAGTGATCTTGAAGCCACGTGGTGACCGCATTCGCCTTGGTGTATGTCTTTGAGGATTGCTATGCCCTTCTCTGGCTCTATGCAACGCTGGAAGACTCCAGTCACACTGCGCCTGACAAGCTCTCTGTTTACTATTGTGTAGGCTCCTGCCCAGCGCAGGACTTGCCGGGCAGAGATCTCATTAGTCGGCAGATCTCTGTTTACTAAGAAGTTGAGGATGGGTTGCGCCCATGATGGAGCTGTGACTTCTTCCACTGCCAGCACAGCCACTGTAACTAGGGCGGTTGGGTTGGGGTTGGCCACCGCTTGCTGTGTCGTTGAAGTCCCCGGGCCGACTGCTGCAGTCCCCGGGCCGGGTTCTGAAGTCCCTGAGCCGATTACTGAGGGCCTCAAGTCAAATCCGACAGTTCCTGGATCAACCGGCACAAAGATGGAGTCTGATTCTGGCGAAGGCTTGATGGACGGCTTGAGGAGGCGCTGAAGGGAGATGCCGGCTGGTATGGCATGCCGGGTGGAGCTGATTTGTGCCAGGGCATCTGCTGGCTCATTGTCGGCCCATGGCACGTGAAGGAACTCACAGCCTTAGAAGTATCCGCTGAGTTGCTGGACGAGGAAGTGGTAGCTTGCCATGTTTGCATCTTTGGCATCCTAGTCGCCGGATGACTGTTGGACCACCAAATTCGAGTCGCCGTAGCACAGGATCCGGCGGATGCCGACCTCTTTGGCCAGCCGGAGCCCATGTATGAGCGCCTCATACTCGGCCACATTGTTGGAGGCAGCGAAGTGGATTTGCAGTGTGTATCTGAGCGTGTTACCCTTGGGAGAGGTGACGACGATGCCGGCTCCCAGACCAGTGCGCATCTTGGAACCATCAAAGTGCATCCGCCAATGGGTGGAGTCGGGTGCTGGTGGCAAGTACTGGGTCTCAGCCTAGTCGATGAGGAAGTCGGCCAATACTTGGGACTTGATAGTGGTGCGAGGCTGGTAGAAGATGGTATATGGGGCCAGCTCAATGGCCCATTTGGCCACCCGGCCAGAAGCATCTCGGCTGCCCATGATGTCGGCAAGTGGGGCAGTGCAAACAGCCGTGATGGGGTGCTCTTGAAAGTATGGCTTCAGCTTCTTGGCGGCAAAGTACACGCCATAGCACATCTTCTGGTAGTGGGGGTAGTTCTGCTTTGAGGCCGACAATACCTTGCTCAAATAATACACAGGCCTCTGGACCGACTGTGCCTTGCCATCTTCTGGGCGCTGCACCATGATGACT
Source organism: Triticum dicoccoides (assembly GCF_002162155.2). Taxonomy (NCBI): domain Eukaryota; kingdom Viridiplantae; phylum Streptophyta; class Magnoliopsida; order Poales; family Poaceae; genus Triticum; species Triticum dicoccoides. The sequence continues at coordinate 623,956,981 of NC_041383.1, forward strand.
GTGCTGACCACCTGGCTGGTTGCAACAATGTAAAGGAGCATGGGCTCTTTGTCAGTCGGAGCTGCCAAGACAGGCAGTGTGGTCAACATCTTCTTCAGCTGGTGAAAAGCCTATCCTCCTGATCATTCCACTCGAAATGAGTGGTTTTCTTCATGAGTTGGTACAAGGGAAGAGCCTTCTCTTCCAGCCGACTGATGAAGCGGCTGAGGGATGCTAGGCACCCAGTAAATTTCTGGACATCTCGCAGTCGGGTAGGTATCTCCATCCTCTCGCTGGCTTTGATCTTGACAGGGTTGCACTCAATGCCGTGTTCAGAGACCAGGAAGCCAAGGAGCTGGTCGGATGGTACTCCAAAAACGCATTTCTCCGGGTTGAGCTTGATCTGAAAACGGCGCAAGTTGTCAAATGTTTCCTTGAGATCTTCCAACAGGGTGCCGCGCTTCTTTATCTTCACCACAATATCGTCTACATAGACGTGGGCATTTTTGCCGAGCTGCTTGAGGAGGCACTTCTGCATGCAACACTGAAAAGTGGCACCTACATTTCTCAAGCCGAATGTCATGGTCAGGTAGCAGAAGTCTCCGAATGGTGTGATGAAGGCGGTCTTCAGGCGGTCAGCCGGGTCTAGCTTGATCTGGTGGTACCCTGAGTAAGCATCCAAGAAACTCAACAGCTTGCATACGGCTGTGGAGTCTATCACTTGATCAATCCATGGCAAAGCGAATGGGTCTTTGGGGCAGGCTTTGTTGAGGCTAGTGTAATCAATGCACATGCGCCACTTGTTGTTCTTCTTTAGTACAAGGACTGGGTTGGCTAGCAACTCCAGAAAAAACACTTCCATAATGAAGCCGATTGCTAGGAGCCGGGCTATCTCTTCTCCAACAATTCTTCTCTTCTCTTTCGACAGTCGGCAGAGAGGTTGCTTGACCAGCTTGGCGTCTGCTCTGACATGTAGCTTGTGCTCGGTGAAATCCTTCGGAACACCCGGCATGTCCTTGGGGGACCATGCAAAGATATCCTGATTCTCATGGAGGAAATCGACGAGCTTGCTTCCCTATTTCCTATCAAGGTTGGTTCCTATGAGAGTGAACCTCTCCGGGTGGTTTGGGTCCAAGGGTATCTTTCTGGTTTCTTTGGCCGGCTGGAAAGAGCCCTCGGTCTCCGACTCCTTGGGGTCTGGCGATAGGTCCGGCTGCTTGCGGGCCATGGCCACAACCCGGTCAAGGAGCTTCTTCTCTGCGGCAATCACGAGGGACTCGGCCAGCCGGCTGCTTGCGGCGGCACAGGCGGACGACTTCTTGTAATCTCCGACTATGGTGATGATGCCCTTGGTTCCCGGCATCTTCATCTTGAGGTAGGCATAATGAGGCACAGCCATGAATTTGGCCAGAGCAGGTCGGCCAAGTAATGCATGATAGGGGCTCTCTAAATCCACCACTTCAAACTAGACTGCCTTGCGGCAGAAGTGATCCTTGTCTCCGAAGAGATCATCTATCTTGATCTTGCCGATTGGTGAGCAGGAAAGGCCAGGCACGATGCCATGGAAGACGGTCTGGCTGGGCAGTAGGTGCTTCGTCTTGATGTTTAACTTTTCCATGGTATCGCGGTAAAGGATGTTGATGCTGCTACCGCCATCTATCAGGACTCGGGAGAAACAAGCGGCTCGCCTCTCTGTTGCAAAGGTGGCATCCAACACCAAGGCATAGGAGCTCGGAGAAGGCATCACCTCTGGGTGGTCAGCTCGGCTCCAGCTGATGGGCTTCTCAGACCAGCGTATGAACTCTGGGACCTTGGAGGCGACAACGTTGACCTCTTGGTGGTGCTGGTGCCGGCTGCGCCTGTCATCAGCCTGGCTTGTGAAGACAATGTAGGCTCCGTGCTCTTCAGGGAATGCGTCTTGGATGGTGCCGACTGCTGGGCGGGCTGCCGGCTGCGGAGGAGACGAAGGCGGCTGGCCAGCAGGCGGAGGCGGCAACAACCCCTCTCCCTTGGAGATCCTGGTGAGCCAGTGGCACCTCCGGGTGATGTGAATAGATGGCTTTGCGCCGTTGTGGAACTTGCAGGGCGCATCGAGGGTTTTCTCATAGGATAAGGTGGGTTGCCTAGCCAGCTTGCCGCCCTTCTGGCGCTTCGGCATGGGCTGCCCCTCCGATTGCTGGTCTTCAACTGTGGCCACCTACCGGCTGGTGGAAGCCGGCATCGGACCCTTGTGATTGTTGCCGCTCTGCTGCAGGCGCCGACTGGTGTCACCAGCCGGCGTTCTAGGAGCCGGAGCGAGCACCTTCCCAGAGGCGTCCACCCGAAGCTCTGACTTCATTGAGGAGTCAGCAGTGGCGTACTTGTCTGCTATGATCAACAATTCGTCGATGGTAGCTAGCTCGTCGCAGAGAAGTCGGTGCTTGAGGAGGGTGCCTTCTCTGCACCCGGTAGTGAAGTATTCCATGGCCTGCTCCTCGTGCACCCCTTCGCAGGAGTTGCGGAGCTCAGCCCACCGCATCAGGTAGTCACCACTGGACTCGGTTGGGCCTTGGACGCATAGAGTGAGCTAGCGAGGCTTGGGTGCCCGCTTGTACGTGCTGGTGAAGTTGCGGTTGAAGACCTCGATGAAATCCATCCAGCTGTTAATGCTGAAGGGCTTGAGGCTATTCACCCAAGTGTGCGTCGTGCCCTGAAGCATGAGAGGGACGTATTTCACGCCAACACGCTTGTTGACATTTGCTATGTTGACTGCGGTGGAGTAGTCGACTAGCTAGTCCTCCGGCTTCACAGAGCCATTTCGGGCGTGTCTCTTGGGAGCGAGAACCCTTTGGGGAAGGGCTTGTCATGGATGCGGGGGCCGAAGCAAGGCAGGCCGGTTGCATCCTCTTCTTCTAGTTCCTGGGATTACACCAGGCGGTCGATCCGATGGCGGGCATCATTCTCGCCGACTCCTTCATGGTGGCCCAGCCGGCCGCTGAGCATCGGATGCTCAACAGGCGGCGGAGAGGCGTATCTCCCTCTGCGCAGAGGAGGAGGAGGTGGACAGTCGTCTCGCCGCATCACGGCTCGTGGGCGGCCATCTTGGTCGCGCTCAATGGTGAGACGCGTCCGATTGCGGCTAGCAGCTGGCTCATTGTCTCTTCGGCTGCGAGCGCCACCTGCTGTTGGTGTTCGGGAGGTTGCGC
>NC_041383.1:623960557-624001134 GCF_002162155.2 Triticum dicoccoides
GGCACGAGCGCTGGCTTCTTGCTGCACGGCAGCCGTGTCAATGAGCTGCTGAACTCGTTCCGTCATGCAGCGTCGCTCTTCACTGTCCAGGTCCTCTAGTTTGTCTGCTGCTGCCTGGGCATCACGCAGGTTCTCGATGGGTGTGGCGTAGACCGGGCGGTCGGCCCCCAACATGCTGGCGATGGCTGCGCCGCGTTATTTGACAACACCCACTCGGCTAGGTCCGCCAGCAGCCGGTGTGCCATAGACGGCACGGTTGACCTCGCGCTGGTAGGCCTCAGTGAGGCGTCTCATGGTGGCTAGCTTCTTGCCGCTCTCAATGAGCGCAAGGCGGTGGGCCTCCAGTGTCTCGGCGTCGGTGTCGCCTGCGACGGGCGCGAACAGGTCTCACAGTGCCGCCTGCAGCGGGTCGTGGGTGTCCGTGTCGGATGCTCCATCGTGGCTGATGACGAGCACCTTAGTAACGGTGTTGCCACCGCTGTCGGCTTGAGGGAGCGGGTCGTCGATGACCACCACGTGGGTGGGGAAGGCGTTAAGGGATGCCATGTCAGAATCGACAAGCATTGGGTCGGTGGAGCCGATCGACTCCAAGTCGAAGGCGGGATCATTGGCGATGTCAAGCTTGCCAAGGAGGTCGATGAGGCAGCTCTCGGAGCTGGCCGCACCCGCTGTCAGTGTCAAAACCGGCGGATCTCGGGTAGGGGGTCCCCTGTGCGTCTAAGGCTAATGGTAACAGGAGGCGGGGGACATGATGTTTACCTAGGTTTGGCCCTCTCTATGGAGGTAATACCCTACTTCATGCTTGATTGATCTTGATGATATGAGTATTACAAGAGTTGATCTACCACGAGATCGTAGAGGCTAACCCTAGAAGCTAGCCTATGATTATGATTGTTGTTGTCCTACGGACTAAACCCTCCGGTATATAGACACCGGAGGGGGTTAGGGTTACATCAGTTTGGTTACAGAGAAGGGAATCTACATATCCGAATCGGCAAGCTTGCCTTCCACGCCAAGGAGAGTCCCACCCGGACACGGGACGAAGTCTTCTATCTTGTATCTTCATAGCCCAATAGTCCGGCCAATGTATATAATCCGGCTGTCCGAGGACCCCCTAATCTAGGACTCCCTCAGTAGCCCCCGAACCAGGCTTCAATGACGATGAGTCCGGCGTGCAGATTGTCTTCGGCATTGCAAGGCCCTTCTCCAAATTCTCCAAAGAACCTGTTGTAAAGAGCAGTGTTTGGCTCCTCATTTAATGTTACGCTTCATCGGCTTCTGTACTCCAATAATTCCAGCTTCCACGTGTCGAGCGAATGTGAGAAGTCGGGGCATTTTTACACTTGCCACCCTAACCATGTAAGTAAATCGTCTATTTAAAGAGACGGGGATCTTCAGATCCAATCCACACGATCTTCCCTCGACGAGGATTCATCAGAGAGCACCCACAAAAAACCATTCCATCATGGCCAGTGCTCGCAGCTCCTCCTCCTGCCCCCACAGCGTCAAGCCGGGCAATTGGGAGAAGTGTACCGTATCCCACGGTCAATTGGTGAAGTTGCAGACCCACGGGTTTCTCCCTCCTACATTCCTAGTCCCAATCTGAGCCGGATTGGCTTCTTATGATGGCGGGGAGCAAGCGGAGAATGTTCCCAATCCATCCAGGGGGAGCGAGTATGCCTTGTCCCTTACTTGCTGAGGGGTGTCGGATTTCCAATCCATCCGTTCCTCCGCGGGCTCCTGGAGTACTATGGCCTCCAGCTGCACAATTTCACCCCAGCCTCCATCCTGCATATCGCAGGTTACGTCGCTCTTTGCGAGCTATTTCTGGGCTGTGAAGCCCATTTTGAGCTATGGAAGAAGTTGTTCTGTCTCATCCCTTGTAATCAAGATGGATCAATATTTCAAGTGGGCGGAGCCGAGATATGGCGCATCGCCGGGACCGGATACCTATCCGGTACACTGAAGAAGGCATCCGAAGAATGGCCTTCCGAGTGGTTTTATATAGAGGACGTCTCCCTTCCCGACCCAGTTCGAATGGGTCTTCCTGAGTTTACAAATGCTTCGTTGAAGAAGCGCCGCAGTTGGTGTCCCCGGAGCCCCAAGGAGGAAGATAACAGAGAGGTCCTTCGATTGATGAGAAAGATACAGACGCTTGCTCAATCCGGATTGACAATAATCGAGGTTATGGCAATATGCATAATGCGGGGGGTACAACCACTCCAGTACCGAGGGCACCCCATGTGGCACTTCAACGGAGAAGACGATGCCACCCGCTGTGGTCGGAAAGGTCTGGATTCCACCACCACTCTGGTGAAAATACTGTCCGATTTATACAAAGGAGAAGAAGAGGAGTTCATCCGCATTAAGCCACGGGACGGATTTTCCATGTAAAACCCTCCCAGCTGGGTGAGATGCTATCCCTTACTCCACTCTATTCATTCCCCAGTCCTTTATCATAAATATTTACTCTGTCCATCTATAACACGAATGGCAGAAATTTGCCAGGGAGATCCACAGCCAGAGGACCACAACCGGGCCCTTGACCCCAGATTCGAAGAGGACCCGGATATATTCGTGGAGCTTGTCGAAGGGGTGTTTTACCAGCGAGCTGTGACAGCACCGAAGTGGCCATCATCGCCGACTGTCCCGGCCTCCTCCCTATACCACATGTAAGTAAACAGGAGACTTATCTTCCGAAAATGATTCACTCTTTCTGTCTTACCCACCGCAAATTCTTATGCTTTTAAAGGGAAGACGGTCGGCGCGCCACGCCGAACCCGAGGCAACTCACCAACAAGGAGTGCCTAAGCCAGGTAGGCTTCCAAAAAGGAAGGTGAACAGAAACGCGACTGAGCCATCATCAAAGAGGTATGGTTTTAAATGTGCACCATGGCTATCATCTTAAATTATGACACTATCCATTCTGTCTTGACAAAAAGAACATCCGCCGGACTATGTCCGGGGATCCTACCCATCATGCCTCCACCAGCCGGATTCCAGAACCGATCTCGAGGGCAGAGGTTAACACGGGGGCGACACTGGACAATCCTCATATAGAGGATTCAGATAGAATATCTGCTACAAATTCCAAAGTGGAGAGCGCCATGAATCATCAGCGTCAGTGGGCCGCGCTCCGCGACCCTGGTTTTTCCGAAGAGGCTTTCAATGCCTTCAACTCGGGTGATGTGTACATCCGAGCTGCTCGAGATGGGCTTGCTAGAGCTACCGACCAGTATTTGAAAGATATAAGGGTAAGTAAAATCTGACAAGTATGTATATCAGTAGCCCCTGAGACTTGAAACAGTTGGTACAACTGATTTAAGGATCATTGTATGAATAGGTTCTCACATAGAAGAATAACCTGCTGTCTCAAGGTCTGGAGAAGTGTCAAACCCAGCAAAGGGCCACAACTGCCCAACTAGAGGAATCCAAAAAGGCCTCAATTGGTAATGTTTCTCTCTATCAAGAAAAAATGTAATCACGTATACTAACGGTGTTGACACGTTGCAGATCTGATAACAGATTCTGCAGATAATCCCGGAGTGAATCCGGAGATCGTACAAGAGGATGAACAGAGAGCTCAAAGGCATCAAGACGCTGGTGAGCGTATACTTACATGGGTCAGGCAAGAGAAATACGATCTCCTAGATGCCAATACCCAGCTGGGCGTAGAATTGAAAGATGTTCGGGCCCAGCTGGCTGACTCCGTGAAGGAAAATAAAAGGCTTCAACGCGGCATTTTTAGTATGTGCTCAAATGAACATTTTATAGTTCGGCGAAGAAATGGGCTAACAGAGTTATGTCTATAGGTATGCTGACTCGCCATCCCGGAGAGGAGATGCCTGGATCCTCAGGCGATTTGCTACGAGAGCTTTCGCAACTGCACGAGCAAGTTTGATAGGCGATGCGGGTGTGGCCAAGGCCTTGTGGCCATCCGCCTCCCCACCAGCAAATATGGAGGAGCTTGTATAACTATTCAAGGGAGCGCGGTGGCGGTTCCGACTATGGAAAATATCAGCCTGTCGAGAAGGTGCGAGGGAGGCTTGGGCCATGGTGAAAACACGGTACACCAAGATCGATCTGAACCATATGGCCCGGATCGGACCTGTAGGGTCAGATGGAAAAGAAATTCCAGTTAGTATGGTATACGACCAGGTAGAGTTAGCGGCCAAGTATTCCCAACAGGATTGTAAGCTATACAACCTGTTGGATGGCATAGAAGAGGAAGTTTTTAAGTCAAAATGACTATGTACTTCAAAGGAAAAGTATTGTCCCTAGCCGGATTGTAAATCATTTGTCATGGCAGACCTTTTTGCTTCGGCCTCCGGACTCGACAGTCCGGAGTGTTTACGAATACCCGCTCGGTAATGTAAAACCGGGGTACGCGTGGAAACCGGGCGTAGGGGTCATAGTTGCTTGAACAGACAAGTACCCAACTAGCTATGTTATATTACATGGATAGCAAGAAACATCTTCCAGAGAGAATAGTTCCGTTAAGGGTTCCTTTCCCTGGGTACGCATGCATTAATGTGCATGTCCGAACTGCAAGCAAGAAGTGCAGTATATGTAACATCTGGGGGTTTGTATTGTGATAGGTTAAAGACATCTTTAGTTCACCGACCGAATATTCCCTTAAGAACGCTAGCTTTCGGCTTCACCCAGTCTGAGGTACACGTCCGGAGTACCCGGCAGTAACAATCGCAGAGGTGCTCCCCTTATGCCTTAGCCGAACTAACGGGAACGTAGGGCATAAACACAGGAACCAGGCAACCCAGCTTGGCCAAAACTTAAGTCATATCGATGCATATAATGGTGAAGAAAAGGTACATATGGAAAAAGGATGCATATGCAGTGGGCTTGATGCTCGGAAGATAATTATATTAAGCTTATGTATAAGAATCCCCCAGATATAATGAGCGCACCTATTTGAAGATTAGTGCGTCATGAGTGTGTATTCTAGCCACACTAAAGCTTCAAACCTCCAAAAAGAAAGAGAGATGATATAGCTAAAAATAAATAGAAAAGAGTGAAGGAAGGAGATGAACAAAGAGTTCAGCGTTCGGCGTAGAATCTTTGGAGTCTTGCCGCGTTCCATGGGTTCGGCTCGAGTCGATTATCTGATGCATCACGCAGACGGCACGCTCCTCCGGTGAGAACTTTGTCAATAATGAAGGGACCTTCCAACTTGGGCTTGAACTTGTCCTTTTTCTTCTCCGGTAGGCGTAGAACGAGTTCGCCAATATTGTAAGTTTTGGCCCATACTTCTCTGCTTTGATACATGTGAGCATGTTGTTGATAAAATGCAGAACGGGCTTTTGCGACGTCGCGCTCCTCCTCCAGGGCATCTAAGTTGTCCTGCCGATCCAGCTCGGCTTCTCTCTCTTCGTACATGCACACTCGAGGTGAGTCATGAATAATATCGCAGGGCAATACAGCCTCTGCGCCGTACACCATGAAGAATGGTGTATATCCGGTAGTGCGATTTGGCGTGGTCCGCAGCCCCCAGAGTACGAAGTCAAGCTCCTCGACCCAGTGCATGTCTGATTCTTTTCAGGATCGCACTAGTCTGGGTTTAATGCCGCTCATAATAAGATCGTTGGCTTGTTCGACTTGACCGTTTGTTTGAGGGTGATAGGCGGAGGCGTAATCGAGCTTAATGTCCATGTTTCCACACCAAGTTTTCACCTTGTCGGCTATAAAATTAGAGCCATTATTGGTGATGATGTTGTGGGGGACACCATAACGGTGCACGACACCTGATATGAAGTCTATCACTGGTCCAGATTCGGCCGTTTTAACCGGTTTGGCTTCTGTCCATTTGGTGAATTTATCCACCATGACCAACAGGTATTTTTTCTTATGGCTTCCCCTTTAAGGGGTCTGACAATATCGAGCCCCCAGACCGCAAAAGGCCAGGTTATGGGGATTGTTTGGAGAGCGGTGGGCGGCATATGGCTTTGGTTGGTGAAAAGCTGGCATCTGACGCAATGTTGGACAAAGTCATGTGCGTCTGCCCGAGCCGTCGGTGAATAGAAACCTGTACGGAAGGCCTTGCTTACAAGGGCCCGGGCTGTGGCATGGTGACCGCCGCATCCGGTGTGAATTTCAGCCAAGAGTTGCCGCCCTCTTCCTCGGAGATGCATCTTTGAAGTACTCCGATAGCGATTTTCTTATAAAGCTCTCCCTCATGGACTTTGTAGGCTTTAGAGCGCCGGACTATGCAGCGTGCCTCATTTTGATCCTCGAGGAGTTCTTGCCTATTAAGGTAGGCTAAGAAGGGTTCAGTCCATGGGGCGATGACAGCCATGATGAGATGGGCCGAAGGTGTTATTTCAGTGGCAGAGCCCCCAATTATGTTAGTGTCTTTGGAATTTGGGGTTGTGGTTGGATCTGGACTGGTATTGCCGGTCTCCCCTTGCCACACCATGGATGGCTTGAAAATCCTTTCCAGAAAGATGTCAGGTGGGACTGGGTCGCGCTTGGCGCCGATGCGGGCAAGAACATCTGCCGCTTGATTGTTTTCTTGAACCACATGATGGAATTCGAGCCCCTCGAATTGAGCTGACATTTTAAGGATGACATTTTGATAAGCCGCCATTTTTGGATCTTTGGCATCAAAATCTCCATTTATTTGAGATATTGCGAGGTTTGAATCTCCACGCACTTCCAGGTGTTGTATGCCCATGGAGACAGCCATCCGAAGACCATGCAACAGGGCCTCGTATTCGGCTGCATTGTTGGAGTCTGTATATAATATTTGGAGTATGTATTGGACAGTATCTCTAGTGGGGGATGTTAGGACAATGCCTGCTCCTAGACCTGCCAGCATTTTAGAGCCGTCGAAGTGCCTGATCCAATTGGAGTATGCGCCGTACTCTTTAGGGAGTTCGGCCTCTGTCCATTCGGCGACGAAGTCGGCCAGTACTTGCGATTTAATGGCCCGCCGTGGTTTGTATGTGATGTCGAATGGGAGGAGCTCAATGGCCCACTTAGCAATCTGGCTCGTTGCATCGCGGTTGTTTATTATGTCATTGAGTGGTACTTCATAGGCCACCGTGATTGAACACTCTTGAAAGTAGTGTCGTAGTTTCCGTGATGCCATGAAGACCGTGAATGCTATCTTTTGATAATGAGGGTACCGAGATTTGCATGGTGTGAGGACAGTGGATACGTAGTACATCGGCTTTTGAAGCGGGAACTTGTGTCCGTCCTCCTCTCGTTCGACAACGAGCACTGCACTCACAACTTGGTGTGTCGCAACTATGTATAACAACATGGGTTCGCCAACGTTTGGTGCGACGAGGATTGGGTTGCTTTCTAGAAGAGCCTTTATTTCTTCCAGTACGGCCGTTGTTGTGTCCGTCCACTCGAAGTGTTCGGTTCGTCGAAGAAGGCGATAGAGTGTCAATGCCTTTTCTCCCAATCTGGAGATAAAGCGGCTTAAGGCTGCCACGCATCCAGTTAGTTTCTGGATTTGTTTGAGATCTGTTGGGGTAGCCAACTGTGACAAAGCTCGGATTTTGGCCGGGTTTGCTTCAATTCCTCTATTGGAAACGATGAAACCCAGCAGCTTTCCGGCAAGAACGCCGAAAACACATTTTTCTGGATTGAGCTTGATGTCATATGTTTGGAGGTTGTCGAATGTGAGCCTCAGATCGTCTATTAAAGACTCGACGTGTCTGGTCTTGATGACCACGTCGTCCACATATGCTTCAACTGTTTTGCGGATTTGTTTCTCCAGGCATGTTTGAATCATGTGTTGGTAGGTAGCCCCGGCGTTTTTAAGCCCGAAAGGCATAGTGTTGAAGCAAAAGGGGCCATATGGGGTGATAAATGCCGTTGCGGCTTGATCCGACTCCGTCATCTTGATTTGATGGTATCCGGAGTATGCGTCGAGGAAACATAGTGCGTCATGTCCTGCGGTAGCATCGATGATCTAATCAATGCGGGGGAGAGGGAAGGGGTCCTTAGGGCAAGCCTTGTTGAGGTCTTTGAAATCGACACACAGGCGCCAGGATTTGTCCTTCTTTGGTACCATCACCAGGTTTGCTAGCCAATCCGGGTGTTTTATTTCTCTGATGAATCCGGCTTCGAGTAACTTGGCTAGCTCCTCTCCCATAGCTTGTCGTTTGGGTTCGAAAAAGCACCGTAGTGTCTGCTTGACCGGCTTATATCCCTTCAATATGTTGAGGCTATGCTCGACCAGCCTACGTGGGATTCCTGGCATGTCTGAAGGGTGCCAGGCGAAGATATCCCAATTCTCGCGTAAAAACACCCGCAGTGCGGCGTAAATTGTGGGGTCCGGCTGTGCCCCGATGGATGCTGTCTTTGTGGAGTCCATTGGGTGGACTTGGAATTTGACTATTTTGCCCGCTGATTTAAAAGAGGTGGACTTGGATCGTTTATCGAGTATCACGTCGTCCCTGTCCACTGTGGAGCGTAATGCAGTTAATTCTTCTGCCGCAAGGGCTTCAGATAGTGCCTCGAGGGCCAGGGCGGCGGTTTTATTTTCGGCGCGGAGTGCTATGTCCGGATCACTGACAAGAGTGATGATTCCATTGGGCCCGGGCATCTTGAGCTTCATGTACCTGTAATGGGGTATAGCTTGGAAGCTTGCAAATGCATCCCGCCCTAACAGGGCGTGGTATCCACTATTGAAAGGGGCCACTTGAAATGTTATCTCTTCGGACATGTAATTCTCCGGCGTGCCGAATACCACATCTAGTGTGATTTTTCCCGCACATCGTGCCTCCCGGCTGGGAATAATTCCCCGGAAGGTCGTGCTGCTTGGCTCAATGCGGCTCTTGTCTATTTCCATTTTATTGAGAGTCTCCTCATAAATGAGGTTTAGTCCGCTGACACCGTCCATGAGCACTTTGGTAAGCCGTAAGCCATCCACGATAGGACTAAGGACCAAAGCGGCTGGTGCCCGGACTGTTCTGAATTGCGGTTCGTCACTGGCATTGAAAGTTATAGCCGTGTCATTCTAAGGGTTTACTGCTGCAACTTGGCAAACTTCGGCAAGGCTACGGAGTGCTCTCTTGCACCTGTTATTTGAGGCGAAAGTCTCGAAGACTGTCAAGACTGTATTGTTGTGTTCGGCGGGATGATGCTCTGCGGTGTTGTTGATGAGGAGATCCTCGCCTCTCTTGGCCACCTGCCGAAGTATCGAACATGCTCTAAGGCTATGTGTTGGTACTGTATCCGGTGTGGTATGTATTTTGCATGGCCTATCGAGCCATCCCTCCAACACAGTTCCGCGTCTTGTAGTGGGCTTCTTCGTGATTGGATCGGGTGACCTATGGGGGTACACCCTTTTTGTTCGGACGAGGGGTTTAGTGAGAACCAATGGGTCCTAAAAGGCTACCTTGGTTTTCCAGGCGCTTTCCATCGCGCAGTACTTCTATACTATGGCCACCAAGTCAGAGAAGTGTGATATGTGACGGTGATTTATGGCGTTAAGGATCCCCTTGTCCGTGCAGTTTTTGCAAAAGAATGAGATTGCGTCTTCATTGCGATAGTCCTTAACCTTATTCATTACAAGGAGGAATCTGACCCAAAAGTGATGTACTGTCTCTTGGGGCTGTTGTCTGATGTGGTAAAGGTCGCCTGTATCTGTGTGGGTGGGCGGATTTAAGTCCGAGTCCTGACCTGATCTAGGACCCAGAGCTTGCGGAGTTACTGAACTTAATAGTTCGGGTTCTGGGATGCTAACCAATTTTTCTAGCCCACGATCCAATTCTAAGTCCGGAACTCGGGGCATGTCTTCCCGCGAACGGGTATCCGGCTCAGTGAGCTCAGTAATCCAGACATAGTCTATCCTCAATATGGGAGGAGAGTTGTTGCGTTGCTCCTCCACCACCGCTATCTGATGGGTGATTGGCGGAGAGTTAATCTCCCTCTGATCGGGTTTAAGCCCAATCCGATCATAGTCCGTAGTGACTCCTAAGACGGCAATGCGATCCGAGAGCTCATTCAAAGACGATAACTCCGCCGGATCCATCTGCTCAGTGTATTCCGAGCTAACATGGAGACGATTCTCGATGACCCAAGAGGTCATCGTTGGCCCGACGGCCGAATGGGCAGTCATAACGAAACCACCCAGCCGGAGGGTTTGGCCTAAGGCCAGGGTTCCCCCGAAGGTGATGTTGTCCTTGATAACAAGGCGAGCCATCAACCCTATCTTCGATGTCATAGTGGAACTCTCAATGAAAGCACCAATGTCGGTGTCAAAACCGACGGATCTCGGGTAGAGGGTCCTGAACTATGCGTCTAAGGCTAATGGTAACATGAGGCGGGGGACAGGATGTTTACCTAGGTTCGGGCCCTCTCTATGGAGGTAATACCCTACTTCCTGCTTGATTGATCTTGATGATATGAGTATTACAAGAGTTGATCTACCACGAGATCGTAGAGGCTAACCCTAGAAGCTTGCCTATGATTATAATTGTTGTTGTCCTACGGACTAAACCCTCCGGTTTATATAGACACTGGAGGGGGTTAGGGTTACATCAGGTCGGTTACAGAGAAGGGAATCTACATATCCGAATCGCCAAGCTTGCCTTCCACGCCAAGGAGAGTCCCACCCGGACACGGGACTAAGTCTTCTATATTGTATCTTCATAGCCCAACAGTCCGGCCAACGTATATAGTCCGACTGTCAGAGGACCCCCTAATCCAGGACTCCCTCACCCGCACCTGGTGCAGGCTCCTCAGAGAGGCAGATTTTGCCGATGAGATCAGCAAGACAGCTTGCCGCGTAGGCGACTTCCGCACCCTGTAGCGCGTCGGTGCAAACGTCATCGGGCATGCCGGGCTGGCTGCACTTGCCAGGGAGGAACAAGGTTCTCGTCTAGAGCAGGTCTCCGAATGACGGTGCACCTAGCCCCATGGTGGGCGCCAAATGTCAGGTGGTTGGTGCGACATATGCCAAAGGATGGCTAATCATTGTGGGAGCTAGTAAGACATCGTCGATGCCTGGAAACGGGATGAGGCGAAGACATGCACGCCGTCGGATCTTACCCAGGTTCGGGGCTCTCCTAGGAGATAACACCCCTAGTCTTGCTCTGTGGGGTCTCCGCATGGTTACTAAATCAACAAGTAGCTACAAGAGGCTCCTTGAGCTGTTTGGCTAGAGGAGGAAGAAGGGCAAGGCTAGCACTATTCCTCTCTCTACGTGGGGGTGTGTGTGGTCTAAGAGCTGAACCCTTTGCATGGGTGCCCTGGGGGTTTATATAGGCCTACCCCCCAGGGGTACAATGGTAATCCGGTTGGGCGTAGGCCCAAGTCATCAATGTCTATGGTCGCCGGCTGCTCCGCCGGCTGCTGGGGCCCGCCGCCTGTGGGTCGTACTGACAGCCCATCATGGGGGCATGGCAGCTCTGCCATGGGTGATGTCATGGTCAACGTGGCAATAGTGCCGCGCCGGGTGAGGGATGACCGCTTGGTATGTTGCACTATGGCCACGCCCGCTTTGGGATTGGGGGTGGCAGGCTGCACTGTAGCCATGCCCCGTCTTGTCGCTATTATGTGGGTGCGAACTTTTGAGGGCACAGGGATGGGCTGCCTGCTAGGAGCCAGCCACTCTGGTGGCCTCTTTCTAGGAGTCGGCCAACCCTGGGGCCGCTTTCTGGGCCTTGCCGCCTTCTTGCAGCCGGCCGCTTGGACCAGCCGGCCACAACAAGGCGGCCTTTTGTCTTGGAGGCTTGAGGGGCGAAGCCGGCCCCGATGTCTTGAAATTCCATGAGGTGCAGATGAGGCTACCCGTGGCTATTTACTCCAACACTATCGGTCCTGAGTTAATTACTATGGTTGAACTGATCTTTTCCATGGTTATGAAAATGAAACTGTTGTGGCACATCTTACTAAGTTGAATTATATTGCCACCCTATTTGCTCATGAGGAAAAAGTTCGCTAGTATTATATACTTAAGTTGTTTCATTTCTCATTAAACGGTGATGCTAAGAAATTGTTTAATACTTTTGCCCCTAGTTGTGTGCATAGTCCCCAGGATATGATATATTACTTCTCTGAAAAATATTTTCCTGCTCATAACAAACAAGCTACTTTACAGGAAATATTTAACTTTGTGCAAATAGAAGAACATAATCTCCCTCAAGCTTGGGGGAGGATTCTCCAAGTACTTAATGCTTTGCCTGATCATCCTCTTAAGAAAAATGAAATACTCGATATCTTTTACAATAGACTAATTGATACTTCTAGGGACTACCTAGATAGTAGTGCTAGTTGTGTTTTCAGGAAACAAACTATTGAACAGGCCAAAGAACTATTGGATAATATATTGATAAATGGTAATGGTTGTACACTTAGACCAACTCCGAAGAAGTGAGTTATCTGAAGAACAGAGGTATCCTATTCCTCAGTCCAGAAGATATGCAAGAGTCAAAGAAATCTATGAAATAAAAAGGTATCAAAGCTGACAATGTTAAGAATTTACCACCTATTGAAGAAATACATGGACTAAATACCCCGACACAGGTAGTAGAGGTAAATTCTCATTATAGATTCAATGAAGGTGGTATTCCTTATAATAAATCTGCTAGTCAATGCCTAGATGAATTTGATAATTACATTGTTAAGCAAGAACACTTTCATATGTATGTTAGAAAGCAATTGAAACATAATGCCTTCATGATTGATCGCTTGAGTCACTTGATGTTTAGAATTTCTAACGATGTTAAAGGTCTAGGTAAACATGCACCCATGGTTCATACTCAGCTAGAACAAGTTGCTAAGTCACAAAATGAGTTGCTTAACGAGATGAATAATAAAAAAAATATCATGATGTTAGAGTAATGACTAGACGATGTAGAATGACTCAGGAGCCACTATATCCTAAAGGTCATCCCAAAAGAATTGAGCAAGATTCTTAGAGAATTAGTAATGATGTGCCTAGTTCATCTAAGAAGAAAAATAAAATAAAAATGATAGGACCTTGCATGCTTCTAGTGAACCCGTGGTAGAAAACCTTCTAAGAATCATAATGATGTTTCTATTTCTGATGCCGAGACACAATCTGGTAATGAACATGCACCTAGTGATAATGATAATGATAATGATGATTTTCATGTTGATGCTCAACCAGATAATGATAAGGAACCTAATAATGATGTAGAAATAGAACCTAATGTTGATCTTGATAACCCACCTCCTAAAAATAAAAGATATGATAAGATAGATTTCATTGCTAGAAAACATGGTAAGGAAAGAGAACCATGGGTTTAGAAACCCATGCCTTTTCCTACTAAACCACCTAAAAATAAGGATGAGGAACAATTTGAATGCTTTGTTGAAATGCTTAGACCTGTCTTTTTGCGTACCCGCTTGACTGATATTTTGAAGATGCCTCCGTATGCTAAATACATGAAGGATATTGTCACTAATAAAAGAAAGATATCTGGAGCTGAAATTTCCACCATGCTTGCAAATTATTCTTTTAAGGGTGGAGTACCTAAGATGTTAGGTGATCCTGGAATACCTACTATACCATGCTCCATTAAAAGATGTTGTGTCAAAACTGCTTTATGTGATTTAGGAGCCGATAGTGTTATGCCTTTCTCTTTATATAGAAGACTTTATTTGAATAAGTTGACACCTACGGAAATATCTTTGCAAATAGTTGATAAATCAACTGCTATACCCATCGGTATTTTGTGAGGATGTGCCTGTTGTAGTTGCAAATGTTACTAGCTTAACAGACTTTGTTACACTTGATATGCCCGAGGACGACAACATGTCGATTATCCTTGGTAGACCCATTTTAAATAATGCAGGGGCTGTTATTGATTGCAACAAAAGCAAGATCACTTTTCATGTCAATGGTAATGAGCATACAATACATTTTATGAAGAAACAACTTCAAGTGAATGGTGTCAACTGTATTAAAAAGGTTTCGACGATCACAATTGGAGGTTTTGAATTCCCTCTTCCTTCCATCAAAAAGAAATACGAAACTCTTATTATTGGGGAGATGCATATCCCCGTTGAGGTAACCTAGTGTTATACAAAGATTCTTCGGTTTCATGCTACTCGAAAAAAGTTTGTTAATACGACTTGATCAACCTTATTAATGGATTCTTTTTTATGGGCATGTGGATGATGAATTTAGTAAGCACAACCTACTATACCTATTGTTTACTCTCTGTTATTCCTAGTTTAATAAAGTAAAATTCCATGATTATCATGTTTTCTAAATTATCCATGCAATAAAAAATGGCCCAAAAAATAAAAGTGCTCAAAATGTCGTAAATTTTAACATGATCTTTTCTAGAATATTTAAGAATTTTTGGCATTGAATACATCCTAGGGGTCTGTGCCTTTTGCTCAAATGGTAGCAGGACACGGCCACCCCCTGGTCATGCCTAGATGCCTTGTGGGGTCCATAGGACCCCACTCACATACCCATTCAGCCCACTTCATCTCCTACCTCCAAAAAAATCATGGTTGTTTTCTCTTTCGTGTTCTTGCTCCAAAACATGAGATGTCGGTTTCTTTGCTTGGAACTCCGTTTCTGAAACTGTTTTGGGGGATTGCTCCTATGTATGTGACTCCTCCATTGCTCCAATCAGTTTTTGCTTTACTGGATTATGTCGGATTCTGGGCTCCGTAGACCCAAGAAAGGTTCGAACTCAGGGGCATGTGCGAAGGACTCATCCTCTCAAGCCGATCGATCCGCTGCTCTCACGACCTAGCTCGATGAACACGACAGAGAAGGACACGGCGGTTTACCCAGGTTCAGGCCACCTTGCGGTGTAAAACCCTACTCCTGCTTTGTGGTGGATTAGCCTCGCGGGGGGCCGAGGATGAACTAGTACAAGTGGAAGAATAGCCTCAGGAGGCGTGTTCTTGTGATGAGCTCTGGGGATTCGGTCTCTGGGGGTCCGATCCCTCCTATGGTGGTGGCTAGGCTATATTTATAGTGGCTTTGGTCCTCTTCCTCCAAAACTTAGGCGGGAAGGGATCCCACAACATGCAAATTTGAAAGGGGATAGGAAGTACATCTGATCCTTACGAAAGGTTGTCTTCGCTTGCAAAGCCTCTGAGCGTGGTCGTGGTGGGCTCGGTGATGACATCCATCCTGCCGTTCTGGCAGTCTTGGTCTCATTGCACGCAAATGGCAACCTTTGGTTGATTCCTTAGGACTCCATACCCGCGCTTGCCTCTTTAGCACCAAAAAGGAAACATGCCGCTCTACGCCCGCTAGCGCGCGCCTGACCTTGGTCGTCATGGCTGATGTCATTTCAGCCTCATGAGGCTGGGTGAGGGAGTTCCGGACTAGGGGGTGTCCAGATAGCCGAACTATCATCATCGGCCGGACTCCAAGACTATGAAGATACAAGATTGAAGACTTCGTCCCGTGTCCGGATGGGACTTTCCTTGGCGTGGAAGGCAAGCTTGGCGATACGGATATGTAGATCTCCTACCATTGTAATCGACTCTGTGTAACCCTAGCCCTCTCCGGTGTCTATATAAACCGGATGGCTTTAGTCCATAGGACGAACAACAATCATACCATAGGCTAGCTTCTAGGGTTTAGCCTCCTTGATCTCGTGGTAGATCCACTCTTGTAACACACATCATCAATATTAATCAAGCAGGACGTAGGGTTTTACCTCCATCAAGAGGGCCCGAACCTGGGTAAAACATCGTGTCCCTTGTCTCCTGTTACCATCCGCCTAGACGCACAGTTCGGGACCCCCTACCCGAGATCCGCCGGTTTTGACACCGACATTGGTGCTTTCATTGAGAGTTCCTCTGTGTCGTCACCGATAGGCTCGATGGCTACTTCGACCATCATCAACGATGCGGTCCAGGGTGAGGCCTTTCTCCCCAGATAGATCTTCGTATTCGGCGGCTTTGCACTATGGGCCAATTCACTTGGCCATCTGGAGCAGATCGAAAGCTATGCCTCTGGCCGTCAGGTCAGATTTGGAAGTTTCAACTTCACGGCGGACATCCGCGGGGACTTGATCCTCGACGGATTCGAGCCACAGCCGAGCGTGCCGCACTGTCACGGCAAGCATGATCTAGCTCTGCAGCCGGACAGTACCCTGGAAGCCGCACTAGAACCCGCTCCGATCTTCAATTCGGAGCCGGCTTTGCAGATCAAGGACGGATGGCTAGACATCGCCTCGGGGGCTGCAACCTCTACGGCGATAGAGCCGAACACTGACCTCGTCCCTCATAAAGATCGTGACTCCGAGGTGCCGGACTCCTCGCCGGACTCTGAACCCCCCGCGCCCCCTCCGATCGAATCCGATTGGGCGCCGATCATGGAGTTCACCGCAGCGGATATCTTTCAACACTCACCTTTCGGCGACATCTTGAGTTCGCTAAAGTATCTCTCGTTATCAGGAGAGCCCTGGCCGGACTGCGGTCAGGACGGTTGGGATGCGGACGACGAAGAAATTCAAAGCCCACCCACCACCCACTTGGTAGCCGCTGTCGACGATCTAACCGACATGCTAGACTACGACTCCGAAGACATCGACGGTATGGACGACGATGCCGGAGACGACCAAGAACTAGCGCCCACCGGGCACTGGAAAGCCACCCCAACTCACGACGTATACATGGTGGATACACCAAAAGGAAGCGACAATGAGGAAAACGGGACGTGGCGAAGGACAACTCCCCCAACAAACAACCAAAACAGCGACGCAAGCGCCGCACGAAGACCGGTCTCGATATAAACGGCACCCATACGGACAAGGCCCTAGAGCAGGGCGAAGCAGTGGACGACGCACACGTCACCAAGCAGCCAGCCGGACATGAACTGGACAAGCAACCCATCCCCGGCGAAGACGATCTCACGTCACCAGAGCATACGAATCTTCATAAAAGGCTCGTCGCCACGGCAAGAAGTTTGAAGAAGCAAAGGCGGAAGCTCAAAACAGCACAGGACGCACTCAGAATGAGATGGAGCAAAGTACTAAACAGCACAGATAAACATGGCGCTAGTCACCAGACAAAGAGCTACCCGAAGCGCAAGTTGTTGCCCGAATTTGATGAGGAGGCCTTAGAGCCCCCACAGTAAAAAAAGAAAGAAGCCGCCTGGCCGGATAGACGACCAGATGACAGGCCAAGAGCAACAAGGGGCGCCGCACACAAAGCCGGCACACGATCAACATAAAGATCCCCGGAAAAAGGACGACCCAGTCAGATCTATTTATGGACCAAAAAAGAAGACTCCGGGTAGCAACATAACCCGCCGAACATTCGAAGACAACGGCACACCCAAATACAGGGGCGCCGCACACCCACTATGTTTCACCGACGAGGTACTGGATCATGGATTTCCAGCGGGATTCAAACCCATAAACATAGAGGCATACAACGGAACAACAGACCACGGAGTCTAGATTGAGGATTATATCCTACACATACATATGGCCAGAGGAGACGATCTCCATGCCATAAAATACCTACCCCTCAAGCTCAAAGGGCCAGCTCGACATTGGCTTAAAAGCCTCCCAGAAAATACCATCGGAAGTTGGGAAGAGCTTGAGGATGCGTTTCGAGCAAATTTTCAGGGGACTTATGTCCGGCCTCCGGATACAGACAATTTAAGTCACATAACTCAATAGCCCGGAGAGTCAGCATGCAAATTCTGGAACAGGTTCCTCACTAAAAAGAACTAGATAGTCGACTGTCCGGACGCTGAAGCCTTAGCAGCCTTTAAACACAACGTCCGAGA
This sequence comes from Triticum dicoccoides, assembly GCF_002162155.2. Taxonomy (NCBI): domain Eukaryota; kingdom Viridiplantae; phylum Streptophyta; class Magnoliopsida; order Poales; family Poaceae; genus Triticum; species Triticum dicoccoides. The sequence continues at coordinate 623,978,277 of NC_041383.1, forward strand.
CGAATGGCTCGCCAGACACCTCGGCCAAGAAAAACCAAGAACCATGGCCGCACTAACAAGCCTCATGACCCGCTTTTGTGCAGGGGAGGACAACTGGCTGGCTAGATGCAGCACCAGCGACCCAAGTACATCCGAAGTTAGGGATGGAAATGGGAAATCACGACGCAGGAAAGATCAGCGCCGGAACAAGGAAAATGGCCCAAATAGTACGGCGGTCAACGCCGGATTCAAAAGCTCTCGGCCGAATAACAAAACACTACCCGTCAAGGACAACAGTGATGAGCTATCCAACCTAAATAAGATTCTGGACATGCTATGTCAAATACACGGTACCTCCGAAAAGCCTGCAAACCATACCCACAGAGATTGTTGGGTCTTCAAGCAGTCCGTCCGACTTAACGCCGAACACAAGGTGCTCGACACACCAAGCGGAAGTGACGAACCCCAAAAGCAGCACTCCGGACAACAGAAGACTTTCCCACTAGAAGTCAAAATAGTAAACTCACTTCATGTGATAACACAAAAACAGAGCGCGGCACCTGCCATACCAGGAGACCGTCCGCAGAATGGGGATAGACCATACCAACATTCGACATAACAGCACTTCCTTTAAAGGAGTGATGCCAGGCCTTTAAGCCAATCATACGGGCTCTGTACCACTAGAGGTCGTGTTCGGTTCATCCAACAACCTCCGTCGCGAAAGGCTCATTCTTCACAGCACCCCATTTCACAGCGGCCATCAAGCGCTACTGGGGCACAAAGCTTTCGCCCGCTTTAACGCCATACCACACTACACGTCTCTTATACTTACAATGCCCGATCCATGCGGCATAATCTCATTAAAGAGTAACTATGAGTGTCCCTCGACCACAGAGAGCGTGGGGCTGCCTTGACACCCACTCTGACCTTACAGGTCAAGGCCCCTAAACACAGGTCATTCAGACCCCGGACACGGTTAGGCGAGTCCAGCTTAACTAAACAAGGGGCTTCCCAGCCGCATATCCCCTTTACAAGGGGATGCGCGTATAAATGATGAGAGCCAATAAAGCTCAACTTTCTTCATCTCCCAAATTATACTTTATTTCATACAATTTTTTGCATGATATTTCTTAGAAACTAAGTCCTTCTCTTTTACAGATGAAGCACGTGCTACACCCGTCCAGGATACAGCACAACGGAGACACAGGCGCAGACATGCAGCAGGGACCCGTTGCAAGGATTCTTTTCAGATTAAGACCCTGCGTAAACCTTTCTTACTATCTCTTGTTGATACACATCCCCCGGTTTCCCACCATAGCCGAGGAGGAGGCTGGCGTTTTGGCATTGGCCGCGCCAGAAGTTCCCGCCCGTACCTGGACACTAGGGGCTTAGGGCATTGTTCTGCCCGATACCATAAAGACCGAACACCTCAGGGAGTGTTCGGCATCTCGAGTTAGGCCTTATATGCATCAGCTCCGAATCATGTCTTTGGTCAAATGTTGGGTTTGCCCGGCTCCTGTGTTTTGCTGCCTTACGTTCCGTATCATCGGCTAACGCGGCACCAGGAGAACTACTGCGATTGTGCCCCGGTTCGGCCGGGCGAGCACCTCAGTAGAGAAAGCCAAAAACTGACTGTCATGATATAGCGAGAGACTGGTCAACCACTCGATCGACCATTGTAATGTTTAGAATTCCTCTGCTTTGACGAAGGACCGCTTCCCGGTCAGGCACATACGCGCCCCGAAGTTTGGAGAGGAGCGGTGCCGCTAGGGGCTATATAGTAGCCCCACATTCGAGCTCCTATGGCTAAGTGAAAGTGATAAAGCATTATAGTCCGGTTGCCTAGTTTGCTACGCTATCACCTCCCTAAAAGGACCAAGACGTTGGATTAAGTGTGAAAAAGCGCTTTTCTATTTGCAAACACCCCCGCACCATGTGCGTGGGGGCTGAAGCCAAAGACTGCAACTTTCAGTTATTCATACATATACGGCCGCACAGGAGATAGTTCAATACTTGAGCACACAAGTATAAAAAGTTACTGCATTATAAACATGATCTCAGAAATCATACATGTCATTCAAACATAACATCTTTCGAGCACTGTGCCTCTATTATACGAGCGCCCTGCAGGACTTCCTCAAAATAGTGCTCGGTGGGGAATCTGCTTTTGTCCGAACCCCGGGATGCAACAGCGGTGGCATCCATCTCCGCCCAGTATGTCTTACCACGGGCGAGAGCCATCCGTGCACCTTCTATGCATGCCGACCTCTTCATCACCCCAATACACGGTATCGCCCCAAGGAATTGCTGCAACAAGCCAAAATAACTCTTCGGCTTGGGCCTTTTCAGCCACAGATGAGCGACCACATCCGTCATGGCAAGTCCGGACAATCTATTCAGCTCAGCCCACTCAACCAGCCAATCACTCAATGGAAGTGGACACTCCGGACTATGGAATTGAGACCAGAAAAGCTCTTCCATTTCATGATCCTCCTGGCTTCGAAAGTGCACGACTGCGTCCGCCGCACTCGCCGCCAAGTCCAGATAAGGATCCTCCGCACCATACAATCGGCCCAGCTGAGCATACTTTGGATCCGTGAACTTCCTACGCAGCATAAAGGGCTTTCCAGCCACAATGTCTCCGACCTGACGCAGTTCCTCCTTCATAGCCCGCATCGCACTACGGGCATCCTTGGCTTCGGCGTCGACCTTCTTCAGGTCCTCTTGCTCCGCTCGGCGTTCTCCTTCAAGAACCTCTAGGCGGTCGGTAGCAACTTTTAATTTCGTGGCCATTCCGGCCATCTCCTCCCTGCTTCGGCAGTGAGCAGCCTTCCCGGCTTCTAGCTCTTCCGCTGCCTTCGAGGCAGCCGCCTCGCTTTTTCTGGCTTGCTCCTTGGCCCGAGCAAGTTCTGCTCGAAGGCCTTCCACAGCAGCAGCACTATCTGCATCAGGCATACAAATTGTAAGGAATGGGCGTCAGCTCCCTTACTGGGCGACCGCAGAGCAACCACGTACCTTGCGACTCATCAAGTCGTTTATTGACCAGCGAGATGTCTGCATCTGCAACGTCGAGTTGCCTCTTCAGCTCGGCAACTCCATCAGTCTGGCTGGCCACCGAACGTTCCGCCAGCTGCATAGGAAAGGCGACATTCTATAGCTGAGATTATGATCCTCGGCACGCTGCCGCTTTTGACAGCATACCAAGTCTCAGGGGCTATTATCTATACAGGCCGCACTTCATGTGCAAAAACTGTCAAAAGGTATATCATTTTTTGCGTACCTCAAATCCCGTCAGCAAACTTCCGACGGCCTCACACAACCCGCTTTCGGCGGACGAGATCCTCTCAATCACCATACTCATTAATGTGCAGTGATCTTCTGAGATGGACGCCCTCTTAAGAAAATCCTGCAGCTCCGCCGGCCGTACTCCAATGGGTGCCGAACTCTTTGGCCCCGCCGGACTCGGGGAGACCCTCCGCGACGACATCTCAGGGTCGTCCGCCCCGCACGATGGGGCGGCAGATGGAGGCGTTTCGCTCTCCATCATATCCAAACGAAGGTCTCCCGAAGATGAGCTATGCTGAGATGGGCTGAGATCCAAACTACAAGGTGAAAGCTTCGGTTACCCTTAGAAATTAAACAGGGATGTTCACTATTACAAAATCCCCCCTTTTTACTTACGGCTCGCTAGAGGGCTGATTCCTTCAAGGAGACAGTACGGCCGGGGCTCTTCCCGGCACAGGACCTTCCGGTACAGATTTCTTTCCCCGCTTTGAGGCCTTGGCCTCCGGGTCTTCGAAGCGGTCCTCTTCTCCCCCTGGAAGGAAGGACTCTCGATTCCTCCCTTACTGAAAGCCTCCATGGCTGAGGTGGTAGATCCCCTGTGCCCTTCTTTGCCCTCCTCCAAAGGTGCAACCTCTAACATTTTGATTAACACAGGATCCTGCGTGGTCTCAGGGAGGGGGGCCGGACACCGTATCAGTTTTGCTTGCGCTATCCACTCCTGTCCAAGGGATAGCTGGTTAAAAGGTAAACCCACAGTAAATAAATGGGCGATGTGTCCGGACACAGGGCAACTTACTTGAGTATCCGGGCGATTGCAGCTTAGGCCAGCATCCTCGGTCAATTCCGGATGCATCTCTTGCGATCCGAAGAACAGTTTGTACATCTCCACGGGTGTCGAACCCATGAAGTGTTGAAGAGCTCGTGGCCCCTCCGGATTAAATTCCCATAGGCGGAGGGGGCGACGTTTGCAGGGCAGTAGGCGCCGGATCAACATAACCTGTACCACTACGGCCAGATTGATCTCCCTTTCTTGGAGGCCTCGAATCCGGTCCTGTAATAGGGGAACGTCCTTGGACGGCCCCCAGTCGCGCCCCTTGTTGACCCATGACGTCAGCTGTTGTGGAGGGCCCGAGCGGAAGACGGGCGGCAGCCTCTGCATGCTTCCCCTGGGAGCGGTGATATAGAACCACTCATGTTGCCACAAGCCGAGCTCCTCCTGAAAAGAGCCCTCGGGCCATGGAGCATCGGCCCTCTTGCTTATAACCGCCCCGCCGCACTCTGCCTGACGCCCCTCAATCACCTTCGGCTCCACATTGAAGGTTTTGAGCCACAAGCCAAAGTGAGGGGTAGTGCGGAGGAAGGCTTCGCAGACGACAATGAATGATGAGATATGGAGGATAGACTCCGGAGCCAAGTCATGGAATTCCAGCCCATAGTAAAACATGAGCCCCCTCACGAAGGGATCCGTCGGGAAGCCTAAACCCCGACGGAGGTGAGACACAAACACGACGCTCTCGCCGCGCTCGGGAGTAGGAATAACTTGCCCTCGGGCAGGCAGCCTATGCGAAATCTCGTAGGTTAAGTACCTGGTGTCTCTTAGCTTTAGCACGTCCTCCTCCGTGACGGAGGAGGGCATCCACCGGCCTCGTAGGTCGGGGCCGGACATTGTCGAAGATCGAAGGTACCCGAATATGGAGCCTTGGGTGTTGGAACTCGGGGCGAGGGGCGGATTCGATAGAGGATTGAAGGAAAAGAACATGCCTTGGTCTCATTATAAAGAGGGAGAATACTAAGAGCCGTCCCCGTGGCCGTTTGGAACCCGCCTTCGATGGAGGGGGCATGGCAACGGGTGCGGTTGGGTTACCCACGTCCGTATTGATGGGAATCCCGGAATAAGGGGAACACGATCTCTGCTTCAACAAGACGTGCCAAGGAAACCGCCTCGCTAAACACGCTGAGGTGATACAATAAAAACAATTCGAGTAAAGGCTTGGTAATGGTGTGACGTCACGCCACAAAATACATCAGCAGATTGAACTTGTGTAATATTATTCTCTCTACGGTGGTACGTGGAATTTATTTTTGCAGAGCCGGACACTATCCTGGTGTTCACAATCTTCTATAAATTATTCGGAGGAGGAATCCGCCTTGCAATGCCGAAGACAACATGCGCGCCGGACTCGTCGTCATTGAAGCCTGGTTCAGGGGCTACTGAGGGAGTTCCAGACTAGGGGGTGTCCGGATAGCCGAACTATCATCATCGGCCGGACTCCAAGACTATGAAGATACAAGATTGAAGACTTCGTCCCATGTCCGGATGGGACTTTCCTTGGCGTGGAAAGCAAGCTTGGCGATACGGATATGTAGATCTCCTACCATTGTAACCGACTCTGTGTAACCCTAGCCCTCTCCGGTGTCTATATAAACCGGATGGCTTTAGTCCATAGGACGAACAACAATCATACCATAGGCTAGCTTCTAGGGTTTAGCCTCCTTGATCTCATGGTAGATCCACTCTTGTAACACACATCATCAATATTAATAAAGTAGGACGTAGGGTTTTACCTCCATCAAGAGGGCCCGAACCTGGGTAAAACATCGTGTCCCTTGTCTCCTGTTACCATCTGCCTAGACGCACAGTTCGGGACCCCCTACCCGAGATCCGCCAGTTTTGACACGGACACTGGGTCTTGCATAGAAATCTTTACTCCGCTCACGAGGCTGCCTGAGGAGGCCGCTCCCTCGGGAGGTCTTGATGTCGCATGCCTCGCGAGGCTTGGCCCCTCGTGAGGGTATTTGTCTTGCCGTAATCGAAGTTGGGCCGTACCAGGCCGTCTATGGAGCCACATCGTGGGCCGCAGGCAGGCAGGTCTGGGCACCCTGGTTCCCAGAACGCTGACAGAAGCCTTTGGGCCCAAGGTGCGCTCGCACTTGGCTTCTAGGCGAAGCCAAAGGGCAAGTGCGGAATGTCGCGGGCCCCAATCGCCTGTGGACTAGGTCGACGTGTGGCGCTTGATGGGATGTGGGCATCTCCGCTTCCTCATGCTGCCTCGACAACTGGTGTGACCTGAGAAAAGGGCCTACTCCTACAGCCGAGGCTTCATTGCCTTCCCTTTGTCTTGCTCCAGATCTCATCCATCTCCTACCGAGGGTGCCTCCAGATCCACCAAATCCTCACTCCCAAGCTCCTTGCCAATGGGGAAGAAGGCGAAGCTTGCCGACATGGCCATGACGGCCGCCCCTGCTGTCGAAGCAGCCCTCAGCCCATCAACCATCACTGAAGTCGAGCACCTCGCCTCAATGCCCCCTCCGATGGCGGGCAAGGATAACGAGGGGGGAGCGACCGAGCTTCGGGTCAGCTCCGCCGAGCAGGGAGCCTTGGTGGGCATGTTCTTCCCTTTCTTCCTCCACAACCTCTTCGCGGGGCTCGTCCCGCCTTTCTCCAGGTTCTTCTTTGCCATCCTTGACCACTACAAGATCCACGCGCTTCATCTTCAACCCAACTACTCTTCCTCCTGTCGGTCTTTGCTTTTTACTGCGAGGCCTTCATGGGGGTGAAGTCCTCCATCGCGTTGTTCCCCCATTTCTTCTCCCTCCAGACGCATGGCTCAAGCAAGTGCTCCGGATGTGTCTCCTTCGTCGCGCTCCATGACAATAACGATCTCATGAAGGGCAGGAAAAAGGTGGATGACTTCCGGCGCAGGTGGATCTACCTGGACGCCCGGAGCCATCACGCTCAGCTGGAGATGCCGACTGGGCGGCCAGAGAAGCTGCCTCGGTGGTCGCACGAGAAGCTCACCGACCTCGGGCAGCACTGGTCTTGAATAAGATGAAGGCAGACATGGGCTCCAGGGTGCTGACGGGGGCCATGATCGTCCGCGAGTTCCTGGTGTAGCGCCTCGCCCATCTCCAAGCTCACTCACGCTCCATGTGGGACCTCAAAGGCATAGAAGATGACCTCCGGCTGTGCCCTGGGAACCTGACGGACGAGGAACTGGACAAGGCTGTGCGGGTCTTGCTCGGGAAGGATCCAGGCTGCCTTCCGATGGCCCACCTTCCGCTATACCGCCGTGACGATGGGGCGGCGTTGGTCGCCTCCATGCCAGACTTCAACGAGTGGGGGCTCGTGTCGTACGGGCCTCCCGATTCCCCAGTGTCGTTGTTCTCCGGCGAGGACTCCGTTGAGGGTGAGGAGGAGGAGGAAGACTCAGAGGTGACCAAGGATGGGATGGGGAATATTTCTCCTCTGCGGCAGAGCAAGCTCCTTTGAGGTCTTCCTGACAACGATGGCGCCGAGGAAGGCTTGATCAGGGGGTCCCCGTGTCCCGCCAGGGTCATCGGGAGGTCCAGGGGGACCCCGCTGCGAAGGCTGATCCGCGGGGGCCTGAAGGGAAGAACGACGCCGGCACCGTCTCAGGGCAGCGCCCTCACCTTGTCGCCTGCTGCCGCCGCTTCAGAGCCTCCTATCGCGCGCCCGGCCAAGTCTCTGGTTGTGGTGAGGCCCTTGCTGTAGAAGCTTGGGGGCATCACCGTCCTGGGCAAGAAAATGGCATATATCACCGAAGACGAGTAAGCATCTTACTTTGTTCTTACCTTATGTCGTGATACCATGCTCACGATTCCACTCTCCTGACGACCAGGCTAGCCCCCGAGGTGTCGGGGAAGCTGATCCACGAACACCTATGGGGACCGGCGGACCGGGCCCCTTTCGGTTCGGCGGGGGGCGGAGATCGCACGAAGAGCAGATCGGGGCGAAGCACACGAGCGGTTTACCCAGCTTCGGAGCTCTCCGGAGAGATAATACTCCTACTACTGCATGTCTGAGTGTATTGAGTTCTTTCTCGGGAGCGCTGAGTGCTACAGTACACACTAGCTGCTAACGAGACCGAGCATGAGTGTTTTTCTTCCTCCCAACGCCCTTCTACGTTGCGCATGGGCCTCCTTTTATATGCTAAAGGGGTCACCGACAGGTGGCAACGTAGACAAGGGTAAAAATGGAAAAGGAATTGGGGTTGGTACAGCTACCTGTACAGTGTATCATACCTAACCCTGACGGCAGGGGACAAAGGCAATAAATGCCTGTCTATGTCGCCCAAATAGTGCAAAAAGGGACCGTCAGGGACGCCACCGCTCGCCACGATGGAAATCTTGTCAGCGCCGCTTGCCACCATGCACCGCTGGCTGCACAGCCTCTTGCCACGCGCGCCTGGAAAGGCCCCAGGGCGACACGTTGGTGGATGTGCTGGAGCGCGGGTACAGGGTGGTAGCTTTGCCGCGGCAAGCGCCTTGCCGCGGTCGTTGTCTTGTCGCGTCCGGAAGCTTGTCGCTCACCGGGCCTCGCCGGGACGAGTGGCGCGTTGCGGCAAGTTCCTTGAGATGCCTTGGTTGGCCTTCTCGGCAAGCTCCTCTTGCTGGGGCCTTGTCTCCTTGGCTTGAATACTTTGTTCTTGAATGGCTCCACAGGAACCAAGAAGGACCTTGGCGGTCACCCGGCAAACCTTGCCGCGGGGTGCTGCAACTGCCCGTGCACAAGTTCGGGATACTAGGGTACCCCTAATCTAGTACACCAACACGAGGCGAAGAAGAAGGAGGACACCGCTCCCAAGGCGCCAACTCCTGACGCGCCTGTGGGAGGCGCGAAGCCCCCGGAGCCTCATGCCCCGACTGACATCGCGATAGTGCCAGTCCAGGTGCCAGTGCCACCTCCTTCCCGGGCTCTCACGCTGGTGGACCAGGGCTCCTCTGCCAGGCCCGGTGTTTTGGAGGAAGCCTACGCAGTGCTGGACCAACTCGAGGACGATCTTTAGGGTGCTGACGGGCGTGTGGTGATGGGGCACCTGGAACTGATCTCGGGGTGGCTTCAAGCCGACTCATCCGTCAGGACGGCTTGGAGACAGGCTGAAGCCGCCGCCACAGATGCCAAGGAGTAGGCCACGGAAGCCATAGTGGCTCGCAATGCTGCGCTAGCCGATGCCGGGACCGCCAAAAGCCATTGACGTGAGGTGGAGGCCGAGTTGAAGAAGCTTCGCGAGGAGCAGACCTCTTAGGCGCGCGGGCTCCAGACACGGGAGGAGGAGCTCACGGCCCGGGAGTCCGCGCTTGCCGATTGTGAGGCCAAGCTAGAGCAGGCAGCCCAAGAATAGGGCACGGTGCGGAGCTGACTGGAGAAGCTGAAGGAGGAGGTAGACGCAGCCCAGGCGTCCCACACCAAGCATGTCTCGAAGGAGACGGCCAAGCTGGAGGCCAGGGAGAAGACGCTTGCCGTGGCTAAGAAGGCCGGGCGCGACGCCTTCACATCCTTCGAGCTGAGCTGCCGCGAGGCACTCCACTCCCTCTACGGGGAAGGGTACGATGAACCGCTGGCGACCCTGGATGGTGGCCTTCCTGGTCTTCACCAGCAAGTCTCTTTACTCGTTCCGTAGTGCATCATCCCGCAACTAACTCATTAGTCACATTGCTTGCAAGGCTTCATATGATGTGCATTACCGAGAGGGCCCAGAGACGCCTCTCCGATACTCGGAGTGACAAATCCTAATCTCGATCTATGCCAACCCAACAAACACCTTCAAAGATACCTATAGAGCATCTTTATAATCACCCAGTTATGTTGTGAAGTTTCATAGCATATAAGGCATTCCTCCGGTGTCCGAGAGTTGCATAATCTCATAGTTGGAGAAATATATATTTGACCCGAAGAAAGCAGTAGCAATAAAACTGAACAATCATTATGCTAAGCTAACATATGGGTCTTGTCCATCACATCATTCCACTAATGATGTGATAAATAATCTCCATAACTTTCAGGTCAATTGGACACCGTTTGGTATTCCTTTTTGTAGAACTCAAAAACAAGGAAAAAACAGAAACTGACACTCGCTCTAGGTTAATAGGTTAGTCCCAAAAATCATATAAAAATATATAAATGCATATAAAACATCCAAGATGGATAATATAATAGCATGGAACAATAAAAAAATATAGATACGTTGGAGTCGTATCAAGGACGCCTCCTCCCCCTAAGTCCGGCGTAAGGGGAGGGGAGTCCTTACCTTTGTGGCGTCCCTCTCCCCTCCCTTCAACCTATATATACTAGAGGATTCTGCCCATTGAGACACAAGTTTTAGAGCCTTCTCTAGTTCTCTAGTTCTAGTTCTAGTTGGTCCTAGTTGATGAATTACAACTTGAACTAGATCATATAATCCTCATAATTAGAAGCACAATGTGGTCCTAATCTCACCCTCTAATTCTCCGATGACAATTAGCTTTGGACGGCAAAGTGCTTCTAGATGGTGAAGACCGTACGCTTGCAACTCATAGAGATGTCGGGCTTTCGGTCTTCTGTTCGAGGGACTATTCGTGGGTGGTTTGCAAGATCGTTCATCTATGGTTCTAGGGACTCCAACTATGATCTACGCCGACTTGTCTGCTTCCACTTCAACTTCAAGTCGGTGACAATTGAAAGCAAACTGTTAATACATCTTCATATTGTTCATGGGTGTGTTGGAAATATGCCCTAGAGGCAATAATAAAATGGTTATTATTATATTTCCTTGTGCATGATAATTGTCTATTGTTCATGCTATAATTGTATTAACTGGAAACTGTAATACATGTGTGAATACATAGACCACAACATGTCCCTAGTGAGCCTCTAGTTGACTAGCTCGTTGATCAATAGATGGTTATGGTTTCCTGACCATGGACATTGGATGTCATTGATAACGGGATCACATCATTAGGAGAATGATGTGATGGACAAGACCCAATCCTAAGCATAGCACAAGATCGTGTACTTCGTTTTGCTAGAGCTTTTCTAATGTCAATTATCGTTTCCTTAGACCAAGAGATTGTGCAACTCCCTTATACCGTAGGAATGCTTTGGGTGTACCAAACGTCACAACGTAACTGGGTGGCTATAAAGGTGCACTATAGGTATCTCCAAAAGTGTCTGTTGGGTTGGCACGAATCGAGACTGGGATTTGCCACTCCATATGATGGAGAGGTATCTCTGGGCCCACTCGGTAATGCATCATCATAATGAGCTCAATGTGACTAAGTAGTTAGTCGCGGGATCATGCATTACAGAACGAGTAAAGTGACTTGCCGGTAACGAGATTGAACGAGGTATTGGGATACCGACGATCGAATCTCGGGCAAGTAACGTACCGATTGACAAAGGGAATTGTATACGGGATTGCTTGAATCCTCGACATTGTGGTTCATCTGATGAGATCATCGTGGAACATGTGGGAGCCAACAAGGGTATCCAGATCCCGCTATTGGCTATTAGCCGGAGAGATGTCTCGGTCATGTCTGCATGGTTCCCGAACCCACGGGGTCTACACACTTAAGGTTCGGTGACGCTAGAGTTGTTATGGGAAATAGTATGTGGTTACCGAAGGTTGTTCAGAGTCCCGGATGAGATCCGGACGTGACTAGGAGCTCCGGAATGGTCCGGAGGTGAAGATCGGTATATTGGACGAAGGGTATTGGAGTCCGGAATTGTGCCGGGGGTACAAGGTGATGACTAGCATGTCCGAAAGGGGTTTCGAAGGTCCCGGCAAGTGTTGGGGGGCTTATGGGCCAAGGGGAGGGGGCACATCAGCCCACTAAGGGGCTGAGCGCCCCTCTCCCACCCCATCTCACGTAACCTGGAGAGGTAGGGGCGCCATCCCTAGGGAAGCCTCCCCTCCCGGCTTGGGGGGCAAGTTTCCTAAGGGGTGGGGGCGCCCAAACCCATCTAGGGTTTCCCCTGGCCACCGCTCCTTCCTCTAGATCCATCTAGAGGGGCCGGCCCCCTCTCCCCTTCCCCCTACATATAGTGAGGGGGTGGGAGGGCAGCCATAACCCTTCCCTTGGCGCAGCCCTCTCCCTCCTCCAACACCTCCTCCTCGTCCGTAGTGCTTGGTGAAGCCCTGCTGGAGGACCACGAGCTCCACCACCACCATGCCGTCGTGCTGTTGGAGTTCTCCCTCAACTTCTCCTCTCCCCTTGCTGGATCAAGAAGGAGGAGACGTCCCCGGGCTGTACGTGTGTTGAACGCGGAGGCGCCGTCCATTCGGCGCTAGATTGGATCTTCCGCGATTTGGATCGCCGCGAGTATGACTCCATCGACCGCGTTCTTGTAACGCTTTCGCTTAGAGATCTTCAAGGGTATGAAGATTCACTCCCTCTCTCTCTCTCTCTCATTGCTAGAATCTCCTAGATTGATCTTGGTGATACATAGGAAAATTTTGAATTATTGTTACGTTCCCCAATAGTGGTATCAGAGCTAGGTATATTGCATAGATTCTATGCATGAGCAGAACACAAGTTGGGTGTTGGTTTGTTCAATTTGTTTACCGCTACTAGTCCTATCTTGTTTCGGCGGTATTGTGGGATGAAGCGGCCCGGACCGACCTTACACGTATGCTTACGTGAGACAGGTTCCACCGTCTGACATGCACTAGTTGCATAAGGTGGCTAGCGGGTGTCTGTCTCTCCCACTTTAGTCGGATTGGATTCGATGAAAATGGTCCTTATGAAGGGTAAATAGCAATTGTCATATCACATTGTGGTTTTGGCGTAGGTAAGAAACGTTCTTGCTAGAAACCTATAGCAGCCACGTAAAAACTTGCAACAACAATTAGAGGACGTCTAACTTGTTTTTGCAGCATATGTCATGTGATGTGATATGGCCAAAAGGATGTGATGAATGATATATATGTGATGTATGAGATTGATCATGTTCTTGTAATAGGAATCACGACTTGCATGTCGATGAGTATGACAATCGGCAGGAGCCATAGGAGTTGTCTTAATTTATTGTATGACCTATGTGTCATTGAATAACGCCATGTAATTACTTTACTTTATTGCTAAACCGTTAGCCATAGTAGTAGAAGTAATAGTTGGTGAGACAACTTCATGAAGACACGATGATGGAGATCATGATGGTGGAGATCATGGTGTCATGCCGGTGACGATGATGATCATGGCGCCCCGAAGATGGAGATCAAAAGGAGCAAAATGATATTGGCCATATCATGTCACTATTTGATTGCATGAGATGTTTATCATGTTTTTGCATCTTATTTGCTTAGAACGACGGTAGCATAAATAAGATGATCCCTCATAAAATTTCAAGAAAGTGTTCCCCCTAACTGTGCACCATTGCGAAGGTTCGTTGTTTCGAAGCACCACGTGATGATCGGATGTGATAGATTCTAACGTTCGCATACAACGGGTGTAAGCCAGATTTACACATGCAAAACACTTAGGTTGACTTGACGAGCCTAGCATGTACAGACATGGCCTCGGAACACAAGAGACCGACAGGTCGAACATGAGTCGTATAGAAGATGCGATCAACATGAAGATGTTCACCGGTGATGACTAGTCCGTCTCACGTGATGATCGAACACGGCCTAGTTGACTCGGATCATGTATCACTTAGATGACTAGAGGGATGTCTATCTAAGTGGGAGTTCATTAAATAATCGGATGAACTTAATTATCATGAACATAGTCAAAAGGTCTTTGCAAATTATGTCGTAGCTTATGCGTTAGTTCTACTATTTAAGATATGTTCCTAGAGAAAATTTTAGTTGAAAGTTGATTGTAGCAATTATGCGGAGTGGATTCGTAAACTGAGGATTATCCTCATTGCTGCGCAGAAAGCTTATGTCCTTAATGCACCGCTTGGTGTGCTAAACCTCGAGCGTCATCTGTGGATGTTGCGAGCATCTGACATACACGTTTTGATGACTACGTGGTAGTTCAGTGCGTAATGTTAAACATTTTAGAATTGAGGCACCAAAGACATTTTGAAACGTCACGGAACATATGAGATGTTCCAAGAGCTGAAATTGGGATTTCAGGCTCATGCCCACGTCAAGAGGTGTGAGACCTCCGACAAGTTTCTTAAGCCTGCAAACTAAGGGAGAAAAGCTCAATCATTGAGCATGTGCTCAGATTGTCTGAGTACTACAATCGCTTGAATCGAGTGGGAGTTATCTTCCAGATGAGATAGTGATGGTTCTCCAAAGTCACTGCCACCAAGCTACTAGAGCTTCGTGATGAACTATAACATATCAGGGATAGACATGATGATCCTTGAGCAATTCACGATGTTTGACACTGCGAAAGTAGAAATCAAGTAGGAGCATCAATTGTTGATGGTTAGTAAAACCACTAGTTTCAAGAAGGGCAAGGGAAAGAAGGGATACTTCATGAAACGGCAAATCAGTTGCTGCTCTAGTGAAGAAACCCAAGGTTGATCCCAAACCCGAGACTAAGTGCTTCTGTAATGAGGGGAGCGGTCACTAAAGCAGAACTACCCTAGATACTTGGTAGATGAGAAGGCTGGCAAGGTCGACATAAGTATATTGGATATACATTATATTAATGTGTACTTTACTAGTACTCCTAGTAGCACCAGGGTAATAGATACCGGTTCGGTTGCTAAGTGTTAGTAACTCGAAATAAAAGGCTACGGATAAACAGAGACTAGCTAAAGGCGAGATGACGATATGTGTTGGTAGTGTTTCCAAGGTTGATGGGATCAAGCATCGCATGCTCCCTCTACCATCGAGATTGGTGTTAAACCTAAATAATTGTTATTTGGTGTTTGCGTTGAGCATAGACATGATTGGATTATGTTTATCGCAATACGGTTATTCATTTAAGGATAATAATGGTTACTCTATTTATTTGAATAATACCTTCAATGGTCTTGCACCTAAAATGGGTTTATTGAATCTCGATCGGTGGTGATACACATGTTCGTGCCAAAAGATATAAGATAGTAATGATAGTACCACATACTTGTGGCACTCCACTTGAGTCATATTGGTATAAAACGCATGAAGAAGCTCCATATTGATGGATCTTTGGACTCACTCGTTTTTGAAAAGATTGATGCGAACCACGTCTATTGGTATATACGCATGAAGAAACTCCATGCAGATGGATTGTTTGGACTCACTTGATTTTGAATCACTTGAGACATGCAAATCATACCATATGGGCAAGATGACTGAAAGGCCTCGTTTTCAGTGAGATGGAACAAGAGAGCAACTTGTTGGAAGTAATACATTTGATGTATGCAATCCAGTGGGTGATGAGGCACACAGTGAATATCGTTATGCTCTTACTTCACAGATGATTTGAGTAGATTCTTAGTATATTTACTTGATGAAACACAAGTCTGAATTATTGAAAGGTTCAAGTAATTTTAGAGTGAAGTTGAAGATCGTCGTGACAAGAGGATAAAATGTCTATGATATGATCATAGAGATGAATATCTGAGTTACGAGTTTGGCACACAATTAAGACATTGTGGAAATTGTTTCACAACTAATACCGCCTGGAACACCATAGTGTGATGGTGTGTCCGAACATCATTACTGCACCCTAGTGGAGATGGTGCATACCATGATGTCTCTTATCGAATTACCACTATCATTTATGGGTTAGGCATTAGAGACAACCGCATTCACTTTAGTAGGGCACCACGTAATTCCGTTGAGATGACATCGTATGAACTATGGTTTAGAGAAACCTAAGTTGTCGTTTCTTGAAAGTTTGGGGCTGCGACGCTTATGTGAAAAGTTTTGCCTGATAAGCTCGAACCCAAAGCGGATAAATGCATCTTCATAGGACACCCAAAACAGTTGGGTATACGTCCTATTTCATATCCGGAAGCAAAAGCGATTGTTTCTAGAAACGGGTCCTTTCTCGAGGAAAAGTTTCTCTCGAAAGAATTGAGTGGGAGGATGGTGGAGACTTGATGAGGTTATTGAACCGTCACTTCAACTAGTGTGTAGCAGGGCACAGGAAGTTGTTCCTGTGGTGCCTACACCAATTGAAGTGAAAGCTGATGATATTGATCATGAAACTTTGGATCAAGTCACTACCAAAACTCGTAGGTTGACAAGGATACGTACTACTTCAGAGTGGTACGTAATCCTCTCTTGGAGGTCATGTTGCTAGACAACAATGAACCTACGAGCTATGGAGAAGCGATGGTGGGCCTGGATTCCGACGAATGGCTCGAGGCCATAAAATCTAAGAGAGGATCCATGTATGAAAACAAAGTATGGACTTTGGAGGAACCACTAGATGGTCGTAAGGCTGTTGGGTGCAAATGGATTTTAAAAGGTAGATGGACAATGATGGTAAGTACACCATTAAGAAATCTCGACTTGTCATTAAGATATTTTCCGATAAGTTCAAGGAGTTGACTACGATGAGACTTTCTCACTCGTAGCGATGCCAAGAGTCTGTTGGAATCATATTAGCAATTACTGCATTATTTATGAAATCTTGCAGATAGGATGTCAAAACATTGTTTCCTCGACGATTTTCTTGAGGAAAGGTTGTATGTGATAAAACCAGAAGGTTTTGACAATCCTGAAAGATGCTAACAAGTATGCAAAGATCCAGCAATCCTTCTAAGGACCGGAGTAATCATCTCGGAGTTGGAATATACGCTTTGATGAGATGATCAAAGTTTTTGGGTTTATACAAAGTTTATGAGAAACTTGTATTTCCAAAGAAGTGAGTGGGAGCACTATAGAATTTCTGATGAGTATATCTTGTTGACATATTGTTAATCAGAAATGATGTAGAGTTTCTGGAAAGCATATAGGGTTATTTGAAAAGTGTTTTTCAATGGAAAACCTGGATTAAGCTACTTGAACATGGAGCATCAAGATCTATAAGGATAGATCAAAATCTCTTAATAGTACTTTCAAATGAATACATACCGTGACAAGATTTTGAAGGAGTTCAAAATAGATCAGCAAAGAAGGAGTTCTTGGTTGTGTTATAAGGTGTGAGTATTGAGTAAGACTCAAGACCTGACCACGGCAGAAGAGAGAGAAAGGACGAAGGTCGTCCCTATGCTTTAGACGTAGGCTCTACAATATGCTATGCTGAGTACCGCACCTGAAGTGTGCCTTGCCATGAGTCAGTCAAGGGGTACAAGAGTGATCCAGGAATGGATCACATGACAGCGGTCAAACTTAACCTTAGTAACTAGTGGACTAAGGAATTTTCTTGATTATGGAGGTGGTAAAAGAGTTCGTCGTAAAGGGTTACCTCGATGCAAACTTTGACACTAATCCGGATGACTCTGAGTAGTAAACCAGATTCGTAAAGTAGAGCAGTTATTTGGAATAGCTCCAAGTAGCGCCTGGTAGCTGCATCCACAAGATGACATAGATATTTGTAAAGCACACATGGATCTAAAAGGTTCAGACCCGTTGACTAATAAACCTCTCTCACAAGCGAGATATGATCAAACACCATGGGTGTTGGATTCAATACAATCACATAATGATGTGAACTAGATTATTGACTCTAGTGCAAGTGGGAGACTATTGGAAATATGCCCTAGAGGCAATAATAAAATGGTTATTATTATATTTCCTTGTTCATGATAATTGTCTATTGTTCATGCTATAATTGTATTAACTGGAAACCGTAATACATGTGTGAATACATAGACCACAACATGTCCCTAGTGAGCCTCTAGTTGACTAGCTCGTTGATCAATAGATGGTTATGGTTTCCTGACCATGGACATTGGATGTCATTGATAACGGGATCACATCATTAGGAGAATGATGTGATGGACAAGACCCAATCCTAAGCATAACACAAGATTGTGTACTTCGTTTTGCTAGAGCTTTTCTAATGTCAAGTATCGTTTCCTTAGACCATGAGATTGTGCAACTCCCGGATACCGTAGGAATGCTTTGGGTGTACCAAACGTCACAACGTAACTGGGTGGCTATAAAGGTGCACTACAGGTATCTCCAAAAGTGTATGTTTGGTTGGCACGAATCGAGGCTGGGATTTGTCACTCCGTATGTGGAGAGGTATCTCTGGGCCCACTCGGTAATGCATCATCATAATGAGATCAATGTGACTAAGTAGTTAGTCGCGGGATCATGCATCACGGAACGAGTAAAGTGACTTGTCGGTAACGAGATTGAACGAGGTATTGGGATACCGACGATGGAATCTCGCGCAAGTAACATACCGATTGACAAAGGGAATTGTATACGGGATTGTTTGAATCCTCGACATTGTGGTTCATCTGATGAGATCATCGTGGAACATGTGGGAGACAACTTGGGTATCCAGATCCTGCTGTTGGTTATTGGCCGGAGAGATGTCTCGGTCATGTCTGCATGGTTCCCGAACCCGTAGGGTCTACACACTTAAAGTTCGGTGACGCTAGAGTTGTTATGGGAAATAGTATGTGGTTATTGAAGGTTGTTCGGAGTCCCAAATGAGATTCTGGACGTGACGAGGAGCTCTGGAATGGTTTGGAGGTGAAGATCGGTATATTAGACGAAGGGTATTGGAGTCTGGAATTGTTCCGGGGGTACCAGGTGATGACCAGCGTGTCCGAAAGGGGTTTCGGAGGTCCTGGCAAGTGTTGGGGGGAGGGGGCACAATAGTCCACTAAGGGGCTGAGCGCCCCTCCCACCCCATCTCACGTAACCTGGAGAGGTAGGGGCGCCACCCCTAGGGCAGCCTCCCCTCCCGGCTTGGGGGGCAAGTTTCCTAAGGGGTGGGGGCGCCCAAACCCATCTAGGGTTTCCCCTGGCCGACGCCCCCTCCTCTAGATCCATCTAGAGGGGTCGGCCCCCTCTCCCCTTCCCCCTATATATAGTGAGGGGGTGGGAGGGCAGCCATAACCCTTCCCTTGGCGCAGCTCTCTCCCTCCTCCAACACCTCCTTCTCCTCCGTAGTGCTTGGCGAAGCCCTGCTGGAGAACCACGAGCTCCACCACCACCACACCGTCGTGCCGTCAGAGTTCTCCCTCAACTTCTCCTCTCCCCTTGCTGGATCAAGAAGGTGGAGACGTCCCCGGGCTGTACGTGTGTTGAACGCGGAGGCGCCGTCTGTTCGGCGCTAGATCGCCGCGATTTGGATCGCCGCGAGTACGACTCCATCGACCGCGTTCTTGTAACGCTTCCGCTTAGCGATCTTCAAGGGTATGAAGATGCACTCCCTCTCTCTCTCTCTCTCTCTCTCTCTCTCTCTCTCTCTCGTTGCTAGAATCTCCTAGATTGATCTTGGTGATACGTAGGAAAATTTTGAATTATTGCTACGTTCCCCAACAGGGTGATCATAGGGCGATTTCTTTTTTGTTTTCTACTATGTTTCCGAACAGTGGCATCATGAGCGGTTCTATGTAGATGCAGGTTTCGATCTAGATTACATGTGGATGTGAGGGTTTGATGTTCTTTGGGCTTCATCATAGTCAACAATAGTGAATTGAGGCACTGAAGATGTTCGATATTCTAGGGGGTCACGCTTATTGGTGAAGTTTAGTGTGAGGCTAGAGATTTTCAATTAAGTCTCTTCCCTTACACGCCCCAAAAGTTAATCTAGCAACAAGAATTATCACCTTGACAATGGACATAGGTAGCTAGTGTTTTCTGTTAACCCTAGCAGCCACGTAATTAAAATTTTCCAAACCAATTAGAGGACGTCTAACTTGGTTTTGCAGGTTGCATGTGCCGTATAGCTTTCGTTATGATAATAAGTTTATGTATGAGATGGTTATATGTTGTAATGTTAAGTGACTTGTGCGTCACAGTACGACATGATGGTTGGATCCACAAGATTGTCACTTTAATGTAATAGATGTGTAGATAGCCAACATGTTATGGTGATGGTGACAAGCTTACATGAAGGACCTCTACGTGAGGCAGCTGTACCAGGCGCAGGGAGGAGGGGCGTAAAATTTGCATGCCACAACAGTATTTTTTGAAATTGGTGCCACGATAACGTTTTTGAAACAGTTGCCACGACAAGCTTTCTGAAATTGCCGCCACATCAAAAAAAATTTGAAATGGCTGCCACAACGACAATTTTTCTACAGCCACGGTGATGTTTCAACTGAAGATTCAAGAAGACCGTGAAGACTTTCTGGCGCCTAGGGCGGGGCTATACCATATCATGATATTATGAATTGCCTGAGATATTTATCCCCTTGTTGTTTGCACCCTTTGATTGCACAATATTCAATTATTAGGGTGATCTCTCATAGTAAATATCAAGTTAAAAGGTGTTTTTCCAAGTGTTGCAACCGTCTATAACACTTAGCCTTCCGGAGTGCATCACGTCCACATGAGTACAAATGGACTGTGAGGTGTAAGACGGGTGGACGGCTAGACCATGTAAGTAGATAACACTCAGTTGTCTTGAAGTTCTAGTAGAATCATTTTGAGCTCGGAACACGAAACATCGAAAGATGAACAAGAGTCATATGGAGATATGATCGGCAAAACTGTGCCTACCGGTTAAAATTCACGTCATCAGTGATGTCCACATCAATGGCCATGAATAAGATCGGGGTCTTGGATCACTCACTATCAATTATGAGAGATATCATTTTGAGTGGGAGTGCACTTTATATTAAAAAAATTAAACACTAGTGCAAATTAATTATAAAAAAAATTCTAAGTGTATTTTGTTTTATCATTGTAGATCTATTGCTTGCAATATGTTCAACTTAGCCCCTATGTTAGAGAAAGAAAACTTGGCTACAAGCGGTGGAAACTATGCAGATTAGATCTGAAACCTGAGATTTGTTCTTAAGAGTGATAAGAAAAGAGTCTGTGTTGGATCATCCCCTAGGTGATCCTCCTGAAAAGGATGCACCACAAGAAGTTGTACTACCTCCATCCTAGTTTATTAGCCCCACTCGTATCTAGTGTCATACTTTGACACTTTGACCATGATTTTAACTAACAACATATAAGTTATACATAACAAAAATAACATTGTCTGAAATTGTGTTCAAATACAAATCAAACGATATAACTTTTGGTGGCATCCATTAGTATTTTCTTAGTTAAATCTATGGTCAAACATTGACACAAAATACGAAGGGGACCAATAAAGCAGGACAGAGGTTGTAGATGCTTCCATTGCTCATAGTGATGACTATGATTTAGTCCAGTGCCTCATGTTGACTTGCATGGATCCTGAACGACAGAAATGTTTTGAACGGTCTAGTACTCAATTTATAATTGGTTCATTGGAAGTTCTATACAAGAAGCAAGCAAGGACCAGGCATTTTGAAATAACCAAGGCCTTGATTGAATGCAAGATGGCAGAAGGTTCCTCAATGAGTGAGCATATAACGAATCTTGCTCGCTATGTTGATAGAATGGCTTCTTTGGAATTTAGAATTCCTCCAACACTCGGTACAGATATGTGCTTGCTTCACTCACCCCATCTTACAATTGTTTTATCATGAATTACAGCATGACCGGGATGGAGGAAAGTGCAAATGAGTTGTTCTCTACAATCAAAACTAAGGAAGATTGAATGCAAAAGAACAAACAAGTGTTGATGGTCAATAAGACCGCCAGTTTCAAGAAGAAGGGAAAGTCCAAGAAAAATTCTATTAGTGTTGGTAAGATCGTGTATAGGAAAAGGAACAGGGGAGGAGCCACTAAGGAGACTGAGTGTTTCTACTGCAACCAAAAAGGACACTGGAAGTGTAATTGTAAGAAGTAATTGGCGGATAAGAAGCAGAACGGTTCTTCCGGTAAAGGTATAAAAGTTATACAAAGTTAATGTTATTCTACCGGCTGATTTCCTTTATTTCATGAGTATTTGATACATATCAGTTGCTCTCATTTGCAAACCAATGCAGGGACTACCTAATGCTCGCAAGTTGAGAAGGAATGAAGTCATGATGAAAATCGGGAATGGTGATGGGATCGCTACTCAAGCCATTGAAGTCATGTCTTTAATTTATCTTCAAGACTTATCATAGAATGAAATAATAGTTATTTCATTCCGGAGTTGTGTAAAACATTATGTTTTGGGTCATGCGACAAATATTCTTATAAAGTTCTAAACAATGGTTGTTCAAGTTGTTATAAGAATATGTTTTGGATTTACCACTATTATTATTAGTTTATTCATAGATCTTGAATTGAATATCTATAACATTAACATTGAACGTCTTGAGAACACTGATAACAACACTTAAATGTGGCACTGCATGGTTATATCGAAAAGTAATCTTCATGTAGATAAAGTGTTGAAGTCTTTTTGATCTTGAATCAATTAACAGAAATTACAGAATACATATTGATGTATTTGGTCCGATGAGTAGACCAAGGCGCGGTGAATACTTATAATTCATTGATGATTTGAGTAAATATGATTTACTTGATGAAACATAAGTTTGAAATATCTTAAAGGTTCAAATAAATTCAGAATGAAGATAAGAATCATTATGACAAAAGATAAGAGGTCTTCAATCATGAAGAAAACTATCTAAGTCATGAGTTTAGCAAACACTCAAATAATTACGGAATTATTTTATAACTTACCGGTCTTCTTTTATCAATTTTTGGGATATGCACTTGAAACAACAATATATACACTAAACGGAGCATCGTCTAATAGTCTGGCTAGATGACACCATATGACTTATGGAGTAATTGATGCAGACATATGCTAATTTGTAGGTTATTCCAAAGAGACAATTGGGCATTTCTTCTGCCAAAAAGTTCAAGGACAAACTATTTGTCACAAAGAATGAACACTTTCTCGAGAAAAGGTTTTC
>NC_041383.1:624001348-624004414 GCF_002162155.2 Triticum dicoccoides
GCTTAATAAGATTATTGAATCTCTGGCGAAAGTAAGCAGGGTCAACAAACCAGAAGTTGTTCCAAAAGTTGTCCGCACAACTGAACCAGAAGTTACTACACTAGATGTAGAAACTCTAGTTAAAGCTTGTAACCGAACTGCGTAGATCAGGAAGGATTAGCAAACCTCCTGAATGATCTTACAATGAGATATTCATATTAGAAGAAGATGAACCTGCGCACTACAAGGAATCGATGATGGTGCCCAGCTCAAAGTACTGGCTAATAGCCATACACTTTGAAATGGGGTTCATATATGACAATTAAGTTTAAATCTTGGTTGATCCTCCAGAAGGTATGGAGTAGATGGATGTCAAAACTAGTTTCCGAAATGGAAAGAATGTATAAATGATACAGGGAACCACAATATCTAGTTGGGTCGGTCCATCTCTGCTCGCATGGGTCGCATTCTGCGATTCACCAACCATATGCCGCACATAGCGACAAATAGGAAATGCCAATCTATATCACATCAAGCCTGCTTGAAATCAGGCCCAACACGGTTTGCACTTTCCTTAAGTAATTTGGCGTCCGACCCATCTCATGTTATAATCTATTTTATGAAATTATAAGTAGGTTCGAGCTCATATATTCTTCGAGAACATAACTATAGCTCGTTAAAAAAATTGTTTTTTTGTTGAGTTGAAAGAGAGACGATCTTATCTTTTTTCTAGTTGATGAAACTGCTACATTTTATTCAATCGTTTCAAATCCCGAAGGGACATACAACCATGTCTTAGATAACATGTAACGCCCTACCTATGATATGTGCCATTCCATTGCCGGAGCGTTGCACCCAATGCACATTATGCTCTTCCTAGGAGGCAAGCAAGTCCTTGATCTACTCGGCCAACGACCCATGCATTGGGCGATACAGGTCTGAGTAAAAAATCTACCACTTCTTTGATATGAGAGATGATTTTGGTACTCGTCTACTACTCGGGACATCAATACCATAACCAAGAATAATGTTTTGTTTTCTTTGCTTAGTATAACTTCTCGGATTTTTCAACTTTGAAATATGACGTTGGTTGTGAACGTTTGGATATATTTGAATGTATTACGAACAATAGTGTAATTTTGAGAAGAATGTAAATGTGTGCTTTGTGATAAATCATGCGTTGATTCGTGATAAATCATTAGTATTGCAAGATTTTCCATAATAACTGAAAATAATTTACACCTCAAATAGGTATACCAAAATGTTATGACATACTCCCTTGTACTAAATCATCGACAAGTAATATAGAACGGAGGGGGTACAAATGGTGGAAAATTTTCATGCGTGACTCAACCACCTCAAAAAATAAAAGTATTAGCGTGAGAATCTATACTATAACCACCTCTAAAACCCAGTCTAGATTGTACAATAGAGTACACTACTGATGATAATATATAATAAATAGTTCAACGGCTTAGTTGTTTGACAGGCTAAACAGATATAATTGTACATTAAACTCGGTCACAAGAAACAACAGATCAAAAACCAGTAACTTCCATCTTGCAGAAAACAAAATCACACATGCGAGTACTTCCGACTGACACTTTCATCCCGGAGTCGACCGTGCCTCGTGTGGAAAACCCATCCCGAGATCCCCCCATAGAAAAAAAATCAGATACCCCTTTGGGTAATCTACTGAAACAACACGCCTCGAAAGGTCAACCACGTCATCTGCCATGGTAGGCAGTTTTCCATCTTGAAAATCAAGCAGCACCACTCTCCCTCCTTTTACAATGTCGGTGCTGCAAACACCCTGACCCGGACACTGATTGGGCCATGACCCAGCAACAACTCGGACGCCCACGGTGGCCTCGACTGACATAGGTAGCATTTTTCAAGTTTGCTGAACTTTTTTTTTTCAAATTTGATGAACCTTTTTTTAATCTTGATGAACATTTTTCAAATTTGATAAACTTTTTTTCAAGTTCGATGAACTTTTTCAAAATTGATCAGTTTTTTTTTTCAAAATTGAAGATTTTTTTCGAACCTTTTTTTCATGTATTCAACCTTTTCCACAATTTATGGTTTTTATTTTTTGTGGATTTTTTTTCAAATAATTAACATTGTGCATATAATTTAGTGTTATGCTAAAAGAAGGGCTTTTTCCTGATGAAGGATGATAGCTCGTTCCAGTGGTTTTGGCGCCATGCTGTTAACAATTCGATCCTGAGTTCGAATCCCATTTCTTCCCCTATCCCAATCTAAATTTATTTTTTTACTTTCACTGCTTTTTCTCTTTACTGGCCCGGCCCACTACGCTGCCCCTTCGAGCGCCCGCAGCGCCAACTTGGCTATAAGCGCCGGTTGCTCCTAATTGGCGCTCCCAGCGCCGGTTAGCAATCCTGGCGCTCCAAAGGAGAGGTATGGTGGGTCGACCCGAAAAACGTGAAATCATCACTCACTCTCGGCTCACTCAGATCACTAGCGTCCATCCCGTTCGCTCCCACGTATCTTCTTTTTTGAGTCAGGGCACACATGTATCTAGATGGTACACCAATTTTCCCTTTGACTTGTGGAAGAAAATATAAATCATAGATTTGATTTTTTTTTCAATTTAAGAAAATGTTTGTGAGTTTAAAAAATGAAAAAGACTCTGAATTCAAAACTATTCATGGATTTTGGAAAAATGTTCATGAATTTGAAAAGAATTTCATTGATTTTAAAAAAAAAGCATCAATTTGGATTCCTTTTTGAAAATTTGAAATATAGATCATTAATTTTAAAAAAGTTCACAAGTCTGAAAATATCATGAATTTTCAAAATAGTTCATCGGATTTGAAAAAAAGTTCATCAATTTTGAAAATAAATTCATCGGATTAAAAACAAAGTTCATTGAATTGAAAAATGTTCATCAGATTTGAAAAAGGTTCACCAAAAATGTAAAAAAAAAGTTCATTGGTTTTGAAAAAAGTTAGTTGAATTCGGAAAAAGTTCATTGAAATTGATAAAAGTTCATCAATTTTGAAAAAAGATCATTTGTTTGAAATATACTAACGAATTTAAGAAAAGAAAAGAGAAATAGGAAAC
>NC_041383.1:624004944-624121905 GCF_002162155.2 Triticum dicoccoides
AATACAAATGTAAAAAAGAAGGAAGTATTCCCAAGCGTCAAGTTGGCATAGTGGTTAGTGTAGTTCAGTCGCAATAAGGAGATCACGGGTTCAACTACTGTCAATCGCACTCCCGGGACCTCCTAATTGGACCTTTAAGAACCGCGAAGAAAAAATTCTCAAAATTCTATAAGAAGAGGGAATTAAACTTGTCGAGTGACGCCTTGCCGTGGTAACCACTAGATCGGCCACAACTTGTTGCCTAATACTACTAGGAAACTGTACTATTTAACCCTTTAAATACTGCACATAACATATATTACATACCGAGTATAGATTATTTTAAAAAGAAAACGTAAGTTTCGAAAATAATTCAAAAAATATAGAGAAACCACGATTTAAAAAAGTTCATTAATATAGATAATTTTTTCACAAATTGGAAAAATATATTCGATTTTTCAAAAAGTTCATCAATTTTGAAAAAAGTTCTTGGAGAAAAGTTCATCAGTTGAATAAAATTTCATCGGTTTGAAAAAAGTTCACGCATTAGCAAAAAGGAAGAACGGAATAGGAAAAAGGAAAATAGAAAATAAAAGTGGAAAGAAGAAAAGAAGGAAAATATAAAAAAATGTAGAAAAAAGAAAAGAAAAGTAGGTGGGGAGCTCCTAAATGACGCTCACCTGGGCCGGCCCATTATGCAGTGGCACTTAGCGAGGTGAAAAAACTTCAAAAAATAGCGAGCCAGAACTGGAATTCGAACCCGAGACTACAGCCTTGCGCTAGCCGCTCAGAGCGACAAGCTCCTCCGCTAGATATGCAAGATGGTCGTTAAAGAAACAAACGATATTGGAAAACATCTAAATGGCCTGACGCTAGTGAACTAAAATTGCTAGCCATTGTAACTTGTAATTAAAATAGCAACCAGATGCATATGAATTATAAGACGCAAGAAATCTAATTTTTAAGAAAATTTGAACGTTATTATCTTTTCAAAAACTGTAAATAATTTTTGAAACATGAAAATTTTAAAATTCATGAAATATTTTATAAAACTCAAACATTTCCTGAAAACACGAACACTTTGGGGTTTCTCAAACATTTCTTGATACAAATAACAAATTTGAAAATGAGAACAATTTTTTAAATTACGAACAATGTTTTAAATAACACATACATTTTCTGAAAAAATAGGAACAAAATTTGAAAACACGACTTTTATCTCAAAATATGAACAATCTTTTCAAAATGCAAATATGTTTGGAAAATTACACGAACATTTTTTTAATTTGCGAATAAAATTTTAAAACATGATCATTTCTTTTGAATATGTAAACAAATTTGTAAAAGCAGGAACATGGTTTGAAATTCCTGAATATCTTTTGAAGTTGTGAATAAAATTGAAAAAAAAACAATTGTTTTCTGAAATTAGGAATAATTTTTTCAATATACGAACATTTTTGAAATTATGAACAATTTGTTCAAAACGCAAATTTTTAGAAAATTCCAATTATATGGCATTTATTAATATGTGAATAAAATTGGAAAATCTCAAACATTTTTTGAAATTACAGAACATTTTATGAATTTACGAAATATTTCAAGAAATAAAAACACTTTTTCAAATTCCCCAAAAATATTTCAAGTTGGCGAACAAATTTTCAAAAACATGATTTTTTTTTTCAAATTTGTGAACACATTTTAAAGTGAGATCATTTTTTGAAAACATAAAACACAAATATTTTAAAAATCTGAAGTTAATTTTTCTTCTTCTTGAATTTACAAACATTTCTTGTAAAAGAAGCAAATAAAATTGAAATAAACTTTTTGGAATTTCTGAAGAAAATTTCAAACCAGGAACATTTCAAAAAAATGAATGAAATTAAAAGAATACAAGCATTTTTTAAATTCCTGAACATTTGATGAAAAAAAGGAAAAATAAAAAATAAAAACGGAAATAAAAGAAAAGGGGAAACTATATAATGAAAGATGAAAGAAAAAAAGGAAAAATGAGAAAGAAGGGAAAAAGAAACATGAAATAAGAAAAAACATGAAAAATTAGAAACAGAAAAGAAAAAAAAAGTTCATGAACCGGCTGGAAACCTTGCCGAACGTTCCCAAAACCGGGATCGGTGGATGCACGTCTCACTGCTAAATGGGTCGGCCCGTGTCGATCGAATGTGTGCGGTGCATCGACAATTTGACGCAGAGTGCGTCAAATAGAAGGTCGCGATTAGGAGCTCCTCCGTTTCCTTTTGATTTCAGTAGTGTCCGTCTGAATCCAACTGTGCTAACGGGCCAAGGGCCGGCCTATTTAACTTTTTCTTTGGGTTGCTTCTTGAGCTCAAAAAACGCCCTCCTCCTCCTTCTACATGAGAATTCATGCTTCAAAGTGTAGCCTGCAGAACAAAGTGAGTCCTGTGAAAGTGGATTCCGGCTGGGCTAACCCTCTTCCTTTAGGATGAAAAAAATGCATTAGTTAATTACAGATGTCCTTTCTCTCGGGATGCTTCTTTGGGTGCGGCTGCAGCTAAATGCAGAAACCTGATAACCCACAAGTGTAGGGGATCGCAACAGCTTTCGAGGGTAAAGTATTCAACCCAAATTTATTGATTCGACACAAGGGGAGCCAAAGAATATTCTTGAATATTAGCAATTGAGTTGTCAATTCAACCACACCTGGATAACTTAGTATCTGCAGCAAGATATTTAGTAGCAAAGTAGTATGATAGTAATGGTAACAGTAGCAACAGTAAAGATAAATGTTTTTGGGTTTTTGTATTAGTTGTAACAGTAGCAACGGAAAAGTAAATAAGCGAAGAACAATATATGAAAAGCTCGTAGGCAATGGATCAGTAATGGATAATTATGCCGGATGCGATTCCTCATATAATAGCTTTAACATAGGGTGACACAGAACTAGCTCCAATTCATCAATGTAATGTAGGCATGTATTCCGTAAATAGTCATACGTGCTTATGGAAAAGAACTTGCATGACATCTTGGCAGCGGGGTCCTAGTGGAAACTAAGGGATATTAAGGCCTCCTTTTAATAGAGAACCGGACCAAAGCATTAACACATGGTGAATACATGAACTCCTCAAACTACGGTCATCACCGAGAAGTATCCCGATTATTGTCACTTCGAGGTTGTCGGATCATAACACATAATAGGTGACTATAGACTTGCAAGATAGGATCAAGAACACACATATATTTATGAAAACATAATAGGTTCAGATCTGAAATCATGGCACTCGGACTCTAGTGACAAGCATTAAGCATACCAAAGTCATAGCAACATCAATCTCAGAACATAGTGGATCCTAGGGATCAAACCCTAACAAAACTAACTTGATTACATGGTAAATCTCATCCAACCCATCACCGTCCAGCAAGCCTACGATGGAATTACTCACTCACGGCGGTGAGCATCATGAAATTGGTGATGGAGGATGGTTGATGATGACGACGACGACGAATCCCCCTCTCCGGAGCCCCGAACGGACTCCAGATCAGCCCTCCCGAGAGAGATTAGGGCTTGGCGGTGGCTCCGTGTCATAAAATGCGATGAAACTTTCTTCCTGGTTTTTTTCTCCGCGAGACGGAAGATATAGAGTTGGAGTTGAGGTCGATGGAGGTCCAGGGGGACCACGAGATAGGGGGCGCGCCCTACAGGGGGCGCCCCCTGTCTCGTGGACAGGCCCTGGGCCCCCTGGTATATTTCTTTCGCCCAGAAATTCTTATTAATTCCAAAAAGTACCTCCGTGGATTTGCAGGTCATTCCGAGAACTTTTCTTTTCTACACATAAAATAACATCATGGCAGTTCTGCTGAAAACAGCGTCAGTCCGGGTTAGTTTCATTCAAATCATGCAAGTTAGAGTCCAAAACAAGGGCAAAAGTGTTTGGAAAAGTAGATGCGTTGGAGACGTATCAACTCCCCCAAGCTTAAACCTTTGCTTGTCCTCAAGCAATTCAGTTGATAAACTGAAAGTGATAAATAAAAAAATTTACAAACTCTGTTTGCTCTTGTTGTTGTAAACATGCAAAGCCATCATTCAGGTTTCAACAATATTATAAACTAACCATACTCACAATAACACTTAGGTCTCATAATTACTCATATCAATAACATAATCAACTAGCGAACCATAATAATAAAACTCGGATGACAACACTTTCTCAAAACAATCATAACATGATATAACAAAATGGTATCTCGCTAGCCCTTTCTGAGACCGCAAAACACAAATGCAGAGCACCTTTAAAGATGAAGGACTGACTAAACATTATAATTCATGGTAAAAGAGATCCAGTCAAGTCATACCCAATATAAACCAATAATAATTTACGCAAATGACAGTGTGCTCTTCAGCGGGTGCTTTTTAATAAGAAGGGTGATGACTTAACATAAAAGGAAATAGAAAGGCCCTTAGCAGAGGGAAGCAGGGATTTGTAGAGGTGCCAAAGCTCGATTTTAAAATAGAGATTGAATAACATTTTGAGCAACATACTTTTGCTGTCAACCCAATAACTATGAGATGGATGTATCTTCCATACTAAATGCATTATAGGCAGTTCCCACGCAGAATGGTAAAAGTTTATACTCCCCCAACCACCAACAAGCATCAATCCATGGCTTGCTCGAAACAACGAGTGCCTACAACAAACAACAATCCTGGGGGAGTTTTGTTTAATTACTTTGATTTTCTTTGATCTTTTTGGATCAAGGGACTGGGCATCCCGGTTACCGGCCCTTTCTCATGAATGAGGAGCGGAGTCCACTCCTCTGAGAATAACCCACCTAGCATGGAAGATATAGGCAGCCCTAGTGGAAACATGAGCGGCTAGAGCATACAAAACAGAATTTCATTTGAAGGTTTAGAATTTGGCACATACAAATTTACTTGGAACGGCAGGTAAATACCACATATAGGAAGGTATAGTGGACTCATATGGAACAACTTTGGGGTTTAAGGAGTTTGGATGCACAAGCAGTATTCCCGCTTAGTACAGGTGAAGGCTAGCAAAAGACTGGGAAGCGACCAACTGAGAGAGCGACAACAGTCATAAACATGCATTAAAACTAATTCACACCGAGTACAAACATGAGTAGGATATAATCCACCATGAACATAAATATCATAAAGGCTATGTTGATTTGTTTCAACTACATGTGTGAACATGTGCCAAGTCGAGTCACTCAATTCATTCAAAGGAGGATACCATCCTATCATACCACATCATAATCATTCTAATAGCATGTTGGCAAGCAAGGTAAACCATTATAACTCAAAGCTAATCAAGCATGGCACAAGCAACTATAATCTCTAAATGTCATTGCAAATATGTTTACTTCATAATAAGCTGACTCAGAAATGATGAACTCATCATATTTACAAAAACAAGAGAGGTCGAGTTCATACCAGCTTTTCTCATCCCAATAAGTCCATCATATATCGTCATTATTGCCTTTCACTTGCACGACCGAACGATGTGTATAATAATAAGAGTGCACGTGCATTGGACTAAGCTGGAATCTGCAAGCATTCAACTCAAAATAGAAGACAAGTAATATGGGCTCTAAATTAAATAAACAATCATGCATATGAGAGCCACTAAGCATTTTCAATATGGTCTTCTCGACCCCCAAAGGAAAGAAAATAAAATAAAACTATTTACACGGGAAAGCTCCCAACAAGTAAAAGAAGAACTAGAAATCTTTTTGGGTTTTCATTTTAATTTATACTACAAGCATGGAAATTAAGCTAACTAATTTTTTTGGTTTTTCTCAAGGTTTAACAAACACACAAGAAGAAAACTAGAAAAAGAAATTTAAACTAACATGGATAATACAATGAAAGAGTATAAGCACCGACGACTAGTGTGTGAACATAAATGTAAAGTCAGTGAGAAATACGTACTCCCCCAAGCTTAGGCTTTTGGCCTAAGTTGGTCTAATACCAAGGATCGCCTGGCTAATATCCATAAGTGAAACCGGGGTTGTACTGAGATGCAGCGGCAACCGCCTCCTGATCTGCATCGTGTTGGCGAGACGCCTCCACTCCCCTCTCGTATTCAGCTACTTCCTCCCTGGTGACAACATATCTTCCTTTTGCCTGATAATCAAAAAGGTAGGGAGCAGGAATAATAACAGGGACGACGTTGCGTCTATCATAGATTAGTCGGTAATGGAGGAATTGTTCATTCCTCTCAAGAAAATGATGATTAAACATAGCTTCTCTATCCAAATAAACAGGGGGTAAAATCACATCTCCCTCTCGTGGGGCTATACCAAGAAAATTAGCCACACGGGTTGCATAGATTCCTCCAAAGAAATTTCCCTTTCTACTATTATTCTGCAACCTTCGTGCAACTATTGCCCCCAAGTTATAACCTTTAAAACCTAAAACAGTACTCTTGAGGATACTCAGATCAGGGACACACATGTGACATGCTTCATCCTTACCATTAATACATCTACCGATGAAGAGAGCAAAATAATGTATAACAGGAAAGTGAATGCTCCCTATGGTAGCTTGTGCTATGTCCCTATATTCTCCCACAGTGATACTAGCAAGAAAATCTCTAAATTCAGATTTGTGAGGATCATTAATATTACCCCACTGCGGGAGTTTGCAAGCATTTGTAAAATCCTCTAAGTCCATGGTGTAAGATGTATCATAGATATCAAATAGGACACTAGGAGAATTATGCGTACAGTAATATTTAAACCTCCGCACAAAGGAATCAGTCAATTGATAGTACTGAGGACACTTATCTTGTAAGAAGTCCTCCAGCTCAGCATTACACACATATGTGTCAAATTCCTCCTTAAAGTTTGCTCTGACCATAAAATCATCGGATGGCCACTCACAAGCTCGTACATCCGCGTTCCTCGGCAATTCAACATCTTGCTCACGTATAGCAATCCTGGGCCCTTTCTTCACCGAGGAACCACCTTGGTACATTCTCCTAAGCATATTTCTTTTTCTAAAAATTTCTAAAATTTTTAGTAACTTCAAAATAAAAGTGCATAAAACTAAACAAGAATGGTAGCAACTACTCTTACAAGTGCCTAGAGCCTATATCATGCATTAGAATTACTTGGAACCTCATAAATTTAACATGCAAGCTCAAGAACAGGGTCACCAAGGCAGCAAGGATTTGCAATGAATAAAGCACTAGAACAAAAACTAATTGGACCAATGGTGGAGTCACATACCAAGCAACAATATCCCAAAGCAGTTTTGTGAATGGAGCTTTGAGCAAGGAGATCGAAAATCGCAGCAAAACAAGCTAGAACTCGTGCTTGAGCTGGATGGGGATTTTTTTGGGTAGAAGGTGAAGTGTGTGGGTGCTGGCATAAGTGGAGGGGGGACACCAGGGGCCCACGAGACAGGGCGCGCGCCCTACAGGGGGGGGCACCCTCCTCTCTCGTGGCCTGGTGCTTGCCCCTCCTGCTGTGTTTTCAGTACCTAAAATCCTCAAATATTCCAGAAAAAATCATACTAAATTTGCAGGGCATTTGGAGCACTTTTATTTTCGAACTATTTTTTAATGCACGGATAATTTAGAAAACAGACGGATAATACTATTTTTGCTTTATTTAATCTAAATATCAGAAAGTAAAAAGAGGGTGCAGAAGGTTGTGCCTTCTAGTTTCATCCATCTCGTGATCATCAAAATGAACCCACTAACAAGGTTGATCAAGTCTTGTTAATAACTCATTCCGAATAACACGGAATCGGAGAAATTTCGAAGTGACACTAAGTTACCTCAACGGGGATATGAAAATCCCCAACAATAAGAATATCATACTTTTTCTTGACAGTAGGGAGAGGAAATTCAAAAACTCCAAAAATAATAGTCGGAACTTTCTCAATAGTATTTATGCTATGAACTTGGATTTGCTTCCTCGGAAAGTGTACCGTATGCTCATTACCATTAACATGAAAGGTGACATTGCCTTTGTTGCAATCAATAACAACTCCTGCAGTATTTAAAAAGGGTCTACTAAGAATAATAGACATATTATCGTCCTCGGGAATATCAAGAATAACAAAGTCTGTTAAGATAGTAACATTCGCAACAACAACATGCACGTCCTCACAAATGCCGACAGGTATAGCAGTTGATTTGTCAGCCATTTGCAAAGATATTTCAGTAGGTGTCAACTTACTTAATTCAAGTCTACGGTACAAGGAAAGAGGCATAACACTAACACCGGCTCCGAAATCACATAAAGCAGTTTTAACATAATTTCTTTTAATAGAGCAAGGTATAGTGGGTACTCTGGGATCACCAAGTTTCTTAGGTATTCCACCCTTAAAGGTATAGTTGGCAAGCATGGTGGAAATCTCAGTTTCAGGTATTTTCCTCTTATTAGTGATGATATCTTTCATATATTTAGCATAAGGGTTTGTTTTAAGCATATCAGTTAAGCGCATGCGTAAGAAAATAGGTCTAATCATTTCAGCAAAGCGCTCAAAGTCCTCATCATCCTTTGACTTGGATGGTTTAGGAGGAAAGGGCATGGGTTTCTAAACCCATTGTTCTCTTTCTCTACCATCCTTCCTAGCAACAAAATCTCTCCTATCATAACGTTGGTTTCTTGATTGTGGGTTATCAAGACCAATAGCGGGTTCAGTTTCTATATCATTGTTATTACTAGGTTGAGCATCTATATGAACATCATTATTGGCATTATCATCAAGTTCATGTTTATCTCCGGATTGTGTTTCAGCATCAGAGTTAGAAGTATTATTAGGATTCTCAGGTGTTTCTTCATTAGGTTCACTAGACGTTTGCAAAGTTCTATCATTCTTCTTTTTCTTCTTCTTAGAAGAACTAGGAGCATCTAGATTATTATTCTGAGAATCTTGTTCAATTCTTTTAGGGTGGCCTTCAGGATACAAAGGTTCCTGAGTCATTCTACCAGTTCTAGTAGCCACTCTAACAGCAAAGTCATTTTTATTATTTAATTTAGCAATCAATTCATTCTGAGCCTTAAGTACTTGTTCAGCTTGAGTAGCAACCATGTAAGCATGTTTACTAGTGAGTTTAAATTCACCTTTAACTCTAGCTACATAATCATTCAAGCGTACTATCATATAAGCATTATTCTTCAATTGTCTACCAACATAATCATTGAAATTTTCTTGTCTATTCATGAAATCATCAAATTCATGTAAGCAAGGGCTATGGAATTTAGTAGATGGGATTTCATCTTTATCATATCTATAGAGAGAAATTACCTTTACTACCTGTGTCGGGTTATCAAGACAATGTGTTTCTTCAACCGGCGGTATATTAAGACCATGTATTTCTTCAATAGGTGGTAAATTCTTAACATCTTCAGCTTTAATACCTTTTTCTTTCATTGATTTCTTTGCCTCTTGCATATCTTCAGGACTGAGAAATAAAACACCTCTCTTCTTTGGAGTTGGTTTAGGAATAGGCTCAGGAGTTGGCTCAATTGGTTCAGGAATTTCCTCAGGAATTGGCTCAGGGAGAGTCCAATTATTTTCATTAGTTAACATATTATTCAATAGTAATTCAGCTTCGTCGACTGTTCTTTCCCTGAAAACACAACCAACACAACTATCCAAGTAGTCCTTGGAAGCATCGGTTAGTCCATTATAAAAGATATCAAGTATTTCATTTTTCTTAAGTGGATGATCCGGCAAAGCATTAAGTAACCGGAGAAGCCTCCCCCAAGCTTGTGCGAGACTCTCTTCTTTGATTTGCACAAAGTTATATATTTCCTGCAAGACAGCTTGTTTCTTATGAGCAGGGAAATATTTAGCAGAGAAGTAATAAATCATATCCTGGGGATTACGCACACAACCAGGAGCAAGAGAATTATACCAAGTCTTAGCATCACCCTTTAATGAGAACGAAAATATCTTAAGGATATAAAAATAGCGAGACTTTTCATCATTAGTAAACAGGGTAGCTATATCATTCAACTTGGTAAGATGTGCCACAACAGTTTCAGATTCAAGGCCATAAAAAGGATCAGATTCAACTAAAGTAATAATTTCAGGATCAACAGAGAATTCATAATCCTTATCAGTAACACAGATAGGTGAAGTAGCAAAAGCAGGGTCAGGTTTCATTCTAGCATTAAGAGATTGCTGCTTCCATTTAGCTAATAGTTTCTTAAGATCATATCTATCTTTGCAGGCAAAAATAGCTTCAATATCTTCTTTATTCATAACATAACCCTCAGGAACAACAGGCAATACATAATCATTGGGAGAATTCTCATCATCACTATCATCAATAATAACATCTTCAATAATTTCATTCTCTCTAGCCCTAGCAAGTTGTTCATCAAGAAATTCACCTAATGGCAAAGTAGTATCACGCACAGGAGTAGTTTCATCATGCATAGCAGAAGTGGCATCATCAATAACATGCGACATATCAGAATTCATAGCAGTAGCAGGTTTAGGTGTCGCAAGCTTACTAATAATGGAAGGAGAATCTAGTGCAGAGCTAGATGGCAGTTCCTTACCTCCCCTCGTAGTTGAGGGAAAAATCTTGGTTTTAGCGTCTTTCAAGTTCTTCATAGTGATCAACATATATAAATCCCAAGTGACCCAGAGAATAGAGCTATGCTCCCCGGCAACGGCGCCAGAAATTAGTCTTGATAACCCACAAGTGTAGGGGATCACAACAGCTTTCGAGGGTAAAGTATTCAACCCAAATTTATTGATTCGACACAAGGGGAGCCAAAGAATATTCTTGAGTATTAGCAGTTGAGTTGTCAATTCAACCACACCTGGATAGCTTAGTATCTGCAGCAAGGTATTTAGTAGCAAAGTAGTATGATAGTAATGGTAATAGTAGCAACAGTAAACATAAATGTCTTGGGTTTTTGTAGTAGTTGTAACAGTAGCAACGAAAAAGTAAATAAGCGAAGAACAATATATGAAAAGCTCGTAGGCAATGGATTAGTGATGGATAATTATGCCGGATGTGATTCCTCATGTAATAGCTATAACATAGGGTGACACAGAACTAGCTCCAATTCATCAATGTAATGTAGGCATGTATACCGTAAATAGTCAAACGTGCTTATGGAAAAGAACTTGCATGACATCTTTTGTCCTACCCTCCCGTGGCAGCGGGGTCCTAGTGGAAACTAAGGGATATTATGGCCTCCTTTTAATAGAGAACCGAACCAAAGCATTAACACATGGTGAATACATGAACTCCTCAAACTATGGTCATCACCGAGAAGTATCTCGATTATTATCACTTCGGGGTTGTCGGATCATAACACATAATAGGTGACTATAGAATTGCAAGATAGGATCAAGAACACACATATATTCATGAAAACATAATAGGTTCAGATCTGAAATCATGGCACTCGGGCCCTAGTGACAAGCATTAAGCATAGCAAAGTCATAGCAACATCAATCTCAGAACATAGTGGATCCTAGGGATCAAACCCTAACAAAACTAACTTGATTAGATGGTAAATCTCATCCAACCCATCACCATCCAGCAAGCCTACGATGGAATTACTCACTCACGGCGGTGAGCATCATGAAATTGGTGATGGAGGATGGTTGATGATGACGACGGCGACGAATCCACTACAAAAAAAGACACTTCCGTGATGATACGTGTTTGTCACAGTAGGTCGCATTTTTTGTCATGCATGTACATCCATGACAAATTTATGACAGAATCAAGATAGTCATACCTGTGCTGTCGTAGAAGTGTTCCATGACATTACCAAAATTATCATCACGGAAGTGTCCACTTCCATGACGATAAATCGCGCGTCACAGAAGTGCTTTCGTCAAGGGTGACCGACACGTGTCATTCACCGTAACGAAAAGCCGTTAAGCTATCGGGTCGGATTTTGGATCCGATAACCCGTTAACAGCCCCGACCAGTGGGAAATTTCCACGTGTAAAATTCTGATTGGCCGAAGGGAACACCTGTCAGCTCGTCAATGGGCCAGATGTCGCCCGTCCATTGGAGGAGACATGCCTATGGTACGTCGACACGTGGTTGGGCCCAATAAAGGCCCATATAGGTTAAAAAGGCCGGCCCAGTCAAAGGCCCGTAGAACTTAATCAGGTACTAGTGGGCCAGCCCAATAACGACCTGCTTAATAAAGGCCCATTTACGACCCGAAACCAGATCTGGCCCTTTAATTGTTCGCCCAATATTTGGGCCCATTTACGGCCCAAAGCCAGATCTGGCCCGTTAATTGTTCGCCCAATATTTGGGCCCATTTGCGGCCCGGAGCCAGATCTGGCCCGTTAATTGTTCGCCGAATATTCGGGCCCAACTACAGCCTAGTGACTTTCGGCCTGTTAGAGGCCTGATGTAGACATGGGCCTATTTCAGCCTGGTGTGACTTTCGGCCTGGGAATGGCCCGTGCTGCCCATGGGCCATATATGGTCTAACGGGACATCGGGCCCACTAACGGCCCGTGCTAAAGGTGGTAACAGTTAAGCCCAACGTGACTTTGGGCCTGTTAAAGGCCTGTCACGTAATTCGGCCCGTTGATGCCTGTACTAAGCTTTGGGCCTCTTAAAGGCCCATGATATCACTGGGCCAACTAAGGCCCAAGATATGTTTCGGCCTGGTAACGGCCCGTGAGCTAACTGGGCCCATAATGGCCCAGTCTACATTTCGGCCTGCTAAAGGCCCGTCCATGACTAGTGAAAATTGAGGCCCAACATGCATTTTGGCCTGCTAAAGGCCCGTGGTTTCATCTCGGCCGTAACAGGCCAGTACAATATTCAGCCTGTTAATGGCCCAATGCTACCTGGGCCAAACTAAGAGCTGGATCGACAAAAGGCCCAACTAAAATATGGGCCGGTGTAAGTTTGGGCCTGGCGCAATGTGTGAAGGCCCCAATCATTCGGGCCCAAGAAAGACGCAGGCCGGCCCAATTGTGGCCCGCTAAAAACCTGGCCCATTAGAGTCGAATGTTTTGGCCCGGTCGACTACATCTGATTTTTTTTCAGATAGCGAATGATGGTAGTAACTAGTAGGAATTAAGAACAAACCTACTCTATACAATAAAGAAATTATGGCATAGTAACTAAGAATAAACCTACACTATACAATAAAGGATTTATGGTATATTACATCCACTGGGCATCCAAGTTCGCCACCAGTGATCATAAAGCGCAATGAAGAAGCAGATTACAAAAACTGGGCACCATTGCAGCGTAACAAAATAATACTGAACCGAGACCACTTCCAAGACAGTTCAAGAAAGGTTAGCCTTGCAGGGGAACTGCTGCACAAGCTGCTGAGCAAGGCTGTGAGACCGGCCTAGCATGTCGGTCATAGCTTCCAGGTATAGCTGTTTAGCAATGAGGTTCTCATTGGTGTTCTCCGCAATCTTTCTTAGAGATAGTACTTCAAGTCAAAGTTGAGTTGCAGAATACCTTTCTGCTAGAACTTGGGACTGAAGAAGTCGAACTGATTCAGACAACGAATTCTGTTAGCTTGTCTGACTGTTAGTCTCAAGTAACTTGAACACTGCATCAAGACAAGACTTTGGGGTTGTCTCGCTATCTTTAAGATGTTTTGCCTTCTTTGCTGCAATATATGTTGGGTTTGTCTCACAGCCTTCAGCAGACTTGTGCATGCCATCAGGCATATCACCCTGAAACAAAGCAGAGAGATGACATGTTTTGCATGTGTATAAACAAAGATGATAATTGTTCTGTCAATTCTATCCAATTTCAAATTAGAAAATAAAGAGTAAGTTCAAAATATCAATAGCATAATTTGGCATTGTTCATAATGAGGGGAGATTCACCACACTACTGGATTACCATGTCAACATAACAAGCATAGATGAAGGGCAAAGAAAATCATTGTATCTATTTTGGATAATGTGCATGGCATGTTGTTCATATCATCAGCCACATCAGTAAGATAAAACAGGAGATGACAAGGTGCAAACGTGGGCTGCTTCACCACACAGTGGGATTATAGATCCACAAAACCAAGCATACATATAGGGAGTATTAAGTAATGTGCATGGTATGAATAAGAAATTTGGTTTTACAAGTAAAACTTAGAACTTACGGTTCTTACGAACATGCATTTTGGTAGAAACAACAAACTAAATAGCAGTAAACGATAGGGAGTATGAGCAAATTAAACAGCAGTTGAGGATAAAGGCTTTAGAAGGACTGACTTACATTAACAGTTAACACCAACTTTATAATGCCCTTCTCCATGTCAAGGAAAGGATAACTCAAGAATTTCAGCACAAAATCTTCTTCATAAGCATTGTCTGTACTCTACATTTTGTAGAGAGTAATTATAGATATGATAATACTAGAAGGGATAGAGGATAATGAAGATAAGATGCAGATTGATGCTACATAATCAACTACCAATCCCTGGAAGTACAAGCGTTATAGGACAAAATGTACTGACAAGAGCAATGGGCTACACTTCTGCACTGGCATTGTCTGTGTATTCTACTTGTTGGTAAGATTAAATGTAGATCTGATCTTTTTTAGTAAATGGTGGGCGAGGGAGATAAGATGCAGAATGCTACAAAATGAACCAATCCCTCTTCCCATAATACAAGAGTGTTTTGAATACTGGTGTACTGTACAAAACGTTCTTATATTATGGGACGGAGGGAGTAGCTGTTAATGTAAGTACAGTGATAGACCACGTCCAGTCCTTACAAGAGGAATGCAGAGCTAAACCTCTTCAAAAGCATTGGGTTGATTCTAAATTTGTGTAAGAGTCCATACAGATCTTATAATGTCCACCAAATGGACGATTACGAGGCTAACATGTGCAGTGATGCTACATAATCAAACAACTATGAAAGTAAGTATGGTCATACAGGGCAAGAGGTACTCACAAGAGCAATGCAGTGTGCAGTATAGTTGCGAGATTCTGTGGTACCTTGAGAACGAATGTTCTTCTGCTAACAGTTTTCGTACAAGTGAGACATTAAGGCAAATGCAGAAATGTAGTTCAAATTGTGATGTGATATCATAGACAGTACCTTACGCTGCAGCCGAGACCAATGTGTAACAAGATTATTCCAGTCACCGTCAGATAAATGTAGCACCGGAGACTTTACAGAAATTTCGTTCAGAGGCTTGCCATCAAAGTGCGCTTGCCTCAGGTAGGAACGATACTTCATCAACGAGTGCTTGAAAAGCGCAACCAACTCTTGCTCGCCATCACAATCCAGTTTGCTCCTCGCCTATTTAAAAGAATGAAATATTGTGTCTTTTGTCAGCAGAAACATATGCAGTAATGACCATGAATAACATTAGTACATTACTTACGCGTAAGTTGCGGAGGAAGACTGGAAATTGTTCTGTGTCTGCAGTATAATCTTTCCATGAAGGAAAGATGCGCACAAAGTTCCTGACAACAACATAAGCTTCATCTTCTAAACTAGGAAGAAATGGAACAGGGGTCCTATTTGCTGCAATTGGGGCTCTCTCTGGTTCAAAAAGGGATTTGGCAACTAGATTTGGTGTACTCTTTACTGGAATGGGGGGTTTGCGTCGTACAACTGGTGCTATGTCAACTGGCATAATCATACTGTTTGATGCAGTTGGGGTCTGCTGAGTTGGGGCATCAGAAATGACCAGTGTAGTAGGGCTAGAGTCTGCTAGAGTTGGGGTATTTTGTGGGTCAGGTGATATTGCAACTACACCTAATGGGCTATTTGATTTATCAGGTGCCACTACCTTTTCCAAATACTTTGCTTGTGCTCCTCCATGATCAGCAATCGCCCTCTTCCTTTTGAACGTCTGATACACAAGAATATCATTTGAATGGATAAATATGGTATGATGACAGATGGAATATGTACTGAAAATGGATAGGCAGGGCGTATTCACATACACGATGTGTAAACTAAGCTAATGTCAGTTCAACAAAGTAGAAGCAATGCAAAGCATCAGTTGCAAGATATGTGCGAGCAATGTAACCTTGGAAAGTTAGAGCAAGTACCTTGATGGGTGAATAAGATAGGGCATCTTCCTCTGACTCCTCCACTAGGGAGCTACATTGACTTAGGTCTCCCTCTAGCTTAGAATCACTGTTAGGATCATATTCTGAGCATGAATCTATAGGTGGAGAGCGTTTGCATTACATTGCATCCAGACTTGATTTCAGTCCCTTAATGCCAAGTTTGACATCCATGGCATTGTTCTGCTTTATTCTTTTCATGCGCGCAAGCTCATAATCATTATGATGTTGTTCAGAATCTGAGATTCATGAAAACATAAAAAGTAGTCAGATTATCTATGGAATGCATTGCGGATTCAACTCGGAGAGTGTCTCCCTATAAACCCCTGCATATGCAAAGTTCACCTCCCCAACCGTGCTGACCAGACCACACACATAAATACAAACCCCTTATGTCTCTATAACAGGCAGGCACACATTTCAAAACTGAAGTAGGAACATTAGAATCATATGAAATTCGTATTTGAACAAATAAACTAAGCAATTATGAGTGGTGTAATATTTAGCTTCAAGGGTGGAGTGTTGGTAGTGCGACACAAAGCAAGTAGGCAGATTGTATTCCATGTAAAAGATCGAAACCTATGTAAAAGCTGGAAATGACACTTTCTTTCTATACAATGCAGTGTTCGTTACCCACACATGATGGAAGAGATCACATAGAGAAATACTATTCACTCATGTCTACGATTCCAGTATTTAGAAACAGGGTGGTCCACCCTAAAAGAATATTGACAACAAATATGACAAGGCAAGCATAGATGTAGTGAATCAATCATTTACTTGTGAGCTTATTAGGACAACTATGCAGAATGGTAACTGCAGTAAGAGACTGTCCAAAATCTGAATGAAGAAGTTTGTCTAGCACATATTGTTTGCAACTAATCGACGTGAATAATTGGATATTATATCGAATGAGTAAGAAATACAAGTAAAATTGTCAACAAACCTGTCTTGCAGTAGTAATCTGGGTCAATGTCACTACGACCAACAATCCAAAATGACTAGTTTCTGTTCCGAGGGCCGGAATTTTGAAAACCCTGTGAACTTTAGAGGTACTAAAGATTACCGAAATACATCTGAACCATTAAGTGTAGGTAGCACTGAGCACACAATAAACCCTAATGACAATCCTGCCTAATGAGTAATGAATCAATTAGAAAATGGGTGATGAGGAGTGGCTGCTGAGTGTTGAGGACGTATCTCAGGATAAATAGGGTTGGCTTGGTGGGTGCTGCACGCCTGAGCCCTGAAGGACTGGGAAGGTAGGCACGGCGGCGCGCCCGGGCAGCGGTGACGCTGTTGGGCGAGCAGCTCCTGGCCTCCTGTTAGTCCGGCATCTCCTCCTAGAGTCATACCGTCCGGGGACGGCAAGTCGCCGGC
Source organism: Triticum dicoccoides (assembly GCF_002162155.2). Classification (NCBI taxonomy): domain Eukaryota; kingdom Viridiplantae; phylum Streptophyta; class Magnoliopsida; order Poales; family Poaceae; genus Triticum; species Triticum dicoccoides. The sequence continues at coordinate 624,022,315 of NC_041383.1, forward strand.
GAGGCGGGCGGCTGGGGGCGAGTATAGATCGGAAGCGCGCAGTAGAACAGAGGGGAATCGGGGCCTGGGACGACCCAAAATCCCAAGGTGGGCTGGCCCACCGTGGGCACCCTGTAGAGATACACACCCGAGCGGCGAACATGCATTTTCGAAACTAATTTAGGAACATTTAGCTGACCAATTAAACAACTCTGTTTTAATAATATCAGATTCGTATTTGAACATCTAAGCTTGTTTAGCTTGATGGGTGGAGCAGTGTTATTATGACATGAAGCACGTATTCTGATCATATAGTGATCATAAAAGGGGGAAACTCTAAGCATATTTTTTTAGCAAAAGAGGGTTTCCCCTCCGATTTCTATTAAAGAAACCACCACGGAACCAACATGATCAATTAAACCCTAAGCATGATCAATTAAACCGTATTATGGTTGTGCCATGGCAGATTTGAAGCTGCAAATCAGAGAAATGATATTTAGCATCCATTGTTTGCTTGAACTAAGAACTAAATTCTAAGAGCTGAAAAGAAAGTAGAGTAACCAAGTTAAGATCTATTTTCTGGTTGAGATCAAAAAGTTGAGGAGATATGAAGTACCACCTCTCTTGCGGCGCCGTGTAGGCATCGGGGGTGCGATGGCTGTTGGTGGCGTTGAAGCAGATCTGCGATGGTAGACGGGTGCATCGGGGGATAAGTCCCATTGCAATGGAAGAGAAGGTCGTGTGAGCGGCCCCGGCAAGGAGGACGACAGTGCCGATGAAGCGAGAGGATGCGATGCAAGGCTATTGGTCCGTCGCCGTGGATGAGAAACGTCCATATCTAGCAGTGGATGACGCGGTCTTGGTAGGTGCTCCGGCATGGTGGAGGACGGTGGCGATGGATGTGGTGGAGGACGGCGGTGATGGATGGGGTGGCAGATGGAGGCTGGTGTGGGGATGGGGTGTTCTAGCGTGGACGGTGTATGAATGTGAAAATGGAGGGAGAGGTACGGGGAACCATGTTTTTGGGACGCGCCTGTCTGAAATATGGGAAAGTTACGAACTTAGCCTCCATTTAAAATTTGGACATCTCGTTGATTGGGGATAGGACGGTAATCTCGCATCTCTCCAATATTTGCCCAGAGCGATTTCGGGCGAGGAGAGGGTGGTTGGCGCCCATGGTTGGCACCCACGGTGTATGAACGGGGCTGACAGGTAGGGCGGTTGTGTCACGTCTGAGTGAAGTTACAAACCTGCCCCTATTGGAAATATTTGCCTACATCGATTTCGGCCGAGTCGAGTTTGTTTTGCCGCCCACCATGTATGAATGGGGAATGGAGGGAGAAACCGAGGTCTTTCGGACGAGCTTGAATCAAATGTGTTTTGCCACCCATGTTTGATGCCCACCGTGTCGGAATGGGCTCAGAGGCGGTCGTGTCATGTCTAATTGAAGTTACTAACCTACCCCTATTTAGAGCAGTGGAAATCGGGCCGATGGATTGTCCGTGTAATGGGTAGACAGTAATTTCCATATCCCAAACACTTGGCTTCGGGCAGCCGACGTGGGTGTGGACATTTTGCTGCTTCTTTTGAATTTTGGGACAATAAGCATCCACGTTTACCCTGGCAACTAAATTCGAATCCACTTTGTATTCCTATATGAATCTTTATAAATCATTCTATGCATTTTTATATATCTTCAAAAGGACAACAAAGATGTATTCCACTGTCATATATGAATATGGTTTACAAATGCCGATACTCAAATTCAGAAACTAGAATCCAGTTTAAGGTGAATTCGAATATTTGGAACACTTCATGTCCAACTCAAATGTCACACGCAGCATAATGTGTACTCCCATTTAGATATGTACACAAGCGATGTATCAAGATTCAAATACCGAGTCAATCAACCAAGAATGTACAGAACTAACAGACATATAAACACTTATAGAGTATATGGATCAATAATATCAACTAACATACATAAGCCAGGCCGCTGTACTTTTTTTGGCTACAACAACATCCTTTTTTTAGCTAGAATCTTGGCCCTTTCCGATGCGTGCCACTTATGGTCCATCTATACTACTACTATTGATGAATGCACATTCATCCCGATTGGCATATTTGTAGGTCTGGCATAGCAATCCAAATGAAATGTCTCCGAGTCTTATCAATTAATACAGACTTGTGCTCAAATAAAATTACAAACCAAAAAACAAAAAAAACAATTATTACATGATCTCCAAAACAAATGGTTTGATTGATTACATGAACAGACAACACAAAGGTTATTCAACTATGGAAAGAACATTTCACCTATGATTTACCAAGTAGGAATTTAATTTCCTTTTTTCCTTCAGGACCTTAACAATCTGGTCAGTCTCAGCTTGCTTCATTTTGAAATCCACCAAATATTTAATGGTTGTCCTGAGTACTGCTTGTGATTGTGCTGTTTGCTTCCTCAACATGTCAACTTCATCTCTAAGTGCAGAAGCAGAATCTCTTTCCACCACTAGTTTAGCCTCTAGAGCATTAGCAGTTGGCAATTCATAATGCACGATTGGGCCGGTGCCACTGCTGTGGGATGATGCAACGTCCATGGGGACCTCGCTCTTTGATCTTGGGCTAACCTGTTTTGCCATTACAGTTCCAATTGGATTCAGAAAAGTTGAAGTTAGAAAAACATCTCAACTGGGAGTTATAATAGCAAACCAGTTAAACAAACAAGGAATTAAAGAGTTTCAATTGGATGCTAAAAAGTACAGTAGTTATTAACATCATTGTAACCCGCTGTTGCAGCAGCAAAGCAGTTAAACAAACAAGTAGATATTTAAGTTAAGGCAAACAGGTAATTCTTAACAGTAAGTATCAAACACATAGATAGGCGCAGTCTACAATATGATTAACAGGCTGTGCCATTATGTAATCAGTAGCAAACTAAATTAAGCCAAGCAACGTAATTGAACAAATTTGCAATAAGTGGCTAACTAAAATTCCGAGAAGCAGGTAACTGAACTTACGCTAGTTCTTTGTACATGCACACTGCAACTTCTTTTTCGCTTACAAGGTTGTACAAAGGAGTCCATGGCATCAATTGCTTGGATATGCAGTCCTAATACTTCTTTCTTCCCACACTGCATGGGTAAGTCAAATGGTTAATCTGGTAAGATGGTGCGTCCTTGATATGTTATATGAGGACGTGTAGTCAGACTAGTTGTAGCCAAACACATCACACTAGCTTTTACTGTATATTTCATGTGATTACTTTTGGCATATCGAGATCTAAGCAATCTACAATAGGATGAAAAGACTGGCATCCTTCACATTATTGGTGAACTCAATTCATAGAAACAAGAAATTCAACCATTTCGTGGGTAAATCAAAAGCGCCACTGGAATATTTTTCACTACCCCAATCATATACGCAAAAAGGGGCGACACCACCATAGGGGCTGGTATGGGCGGCTGCCTCTGGTGAATGGAAAGTGTGCACCTAGTTTGAGTCATCCAGGTTGGCCCAGGCTAGTTTTGTTCGTCCCAACGCACGAGCAGGCAATGTAAAAAATGAAGAAAAATGTTTCAATTTGGGTGGGCCAATAACATAAGTGCAAGGCAGGCCCTATAGCAGGCTCGTGGCCCAAACAAGCGCCTCCCATATCGATCGACAACAGGAAAAATCCCAATTCATTCGCTCCAGCCTCAAGTCTGGTTCACTCCTAACCTAGCCGCCGCTGGACAGACCGACACAGCACTTCCTCGCGCCCTCGTTGGAGGACGGTCGCTGGGCTTCAAGCGAACGGAAGGATAAGAAGATGAAGATCCAACCCTGGGTGTAGCCTGCGTGGGAGGCAGCGGCGGCAGCACGGGCATGGCATCGAGCTTGCGCAAACGGACAGTCGCAGCTTGCAAGAGTAGCATGTGCAACGAGCAGGTACATCACATCCCTGATTATATCTAATTCAACTCTTCAATTTCTGGCCAATAGTTAAACCTGACGGTGTTGTAAAACTGCTTGTATGTAGGGAATCTATGAGAAAATGAAACCAATTTCTACTTATTTTATAACTCCCCCAATCAATACTGAATTGACTGAATCTGATTTATCTAATCAAGTTTCTGGTGCAAACATACAAGCTCATGTTGTTCTTGAGCCTGAAGTGTCTAATGAACAGACTTCTAATGAAGGATTTGATGCAAACATTTTACATGCTCCTGGTGATGAACATATAATGTCTAATGAGGGATCTAATGCAAGCATTTTGCAAGCTCATTGAAGGATTTAGTGTCTAATGATGATCTACTATGTTGAGAGAGACAGAGATTTGCGGGCATTGATGACAAGCAAATTATAGTGCATTTTCATAGCTTGAGGAAACGTCGAGGCAATCTACCAGAAAGTCCCCGTATCATGACAACATAGCATAAATACTTTTCTAATCTGTTGTTTGAAACTATTGGCATACTTGTGCAGGATAGATATATTGATATGCAGTTTGCGCACTGGTTATACGTGCAATTACACTTCGATATTTTCAGCCAGAGAACGAATAATTCAAGCAGGTACAGACCATGTTTGTAGTCCTTGTACACCATGTTGCATTTTGTGTTTTTTGGTGCTTGCATCATTTAGTGTTTATAATCTGAACTACTTTCGATCATTAGCTAGTTTTCAAAGTGCATGTAGCTTCACATTTCTCAAGTTATGTTGATTTCCGGAGTGCAAGTGCCTTCACATTTTTTAAGTTAAATGTTCACCCCTGGTAACTTGAATTCGTGGATCAGCCACTGCACACAAATCATACACAAATGCCAGTATGAATTAAATGAAATGCAGGGACTTACGATAGCTCATTGTACAGGCTCACTGCAGCTCTGCTTGCGCTTGGGATGTTCCATGTACAAGTCCATGTTACCACTTTCTTGGATGTGTAGGCCTTGTGCTCCTTGCATCCCCCTCTGCATTTTTGACACGGCGAATGGTTAATCAAATAAGAGGAATCGACCTTGATGTTGTACCGAAGGACAGATACTTGCAAGGTTATACGGGTGTGCAGGATGTGTACCAGATCCCGTAGCGCCGTCATGCTTCGCTAAAAAATGGATTTGCTTGTTTCAGATGATATCTCCAGAAGAAATAAGAGTTAAAGTCAGAGTTGCATAGGCGTGTAAGCAAAGAGAGCAGTGAAAGGATATCCAAACATCGTCGGAACGGTGCACAAGGGAGTGATGTGTGGATATCTAGTTCGGGTCGGCGTTTGGGCATGCTCGCCTAGCTAGAGTGCGGGTCACTTCAGAGTCGTTAAGGGTGATGCGCTGGCGTTGGCTGGCCGTGCACGGATGCAGATCTTGAGTGGCAGCGGAGTGCTATGATGCGGTGGACGAGACCGTTGGTGAAGCCCCAACGGCCTCGGGGGGCGGAGGTGCGACGATGTGCTCGGTGAAGTAGCCCCGGTGAGCTGGGAGACGGTGTCGGTGAAGCGCACCTGATGCAGTGGAACTCAATGTCTGTGAGGCACGTCGGTTGCGGCGGCCGATGTTGTTGGTGGACCACCCGGTGCGGTGGACGAGGGCGTAGATGAGGTAGCTCCGGTGCGGTGGTGAAGCACGACCGTCGTCATCGTCCGGCACAGAGGTGGGGAACGGTGGGGAAAGAGATGAGACGAGGGGCGATTCGAGGGATGGCGGCGAATTAGGGATTTGAGCCATCTGGGCGCGGAAGGGGACGGTGGAGGAGAGATTTTGCAGGGCTGGAATTGGGGCCGCCAGATATTTCAATCCGAAACGTGGAAGCGCGAACTTATGTTGTCGTCATCCTTTTTTTGGGGGGAGGGGGTGTGGGTGGCTGGGTGCTACGCGTCCGTCCGACACATGCGACCACCCCGACAGGACTATGCTTGGGTGCCTTAAGGCACCTGCCTTTGTGTCCACGACATGTGGGCCCAACAGGTGGCTGGCCCACATGTCAGTCACCCAAGGGCAGTTGCCTTTAAGGCACCAAAGCAGCGTCCACCCCAACACGACCCTGGTCTGCCTGGTGCGCCTACATTTGAGAATGCAAACGAAACGAATCTTCTTTCATTTGCAAACGAATCTGTATGTATTACCATGCCCGTGTTTTCCTTGCAATAATTAGTCATTCGAAACGAGATACTCCATCCGTTCACTTTTGTAAGTCGTTTCAGACAACTTAAAATGAACTGTTTTGCACATTGTCTGAAATGTCTTCAAGGTCTTATAAAAGTGAACAGAGGGAGTACTATAAATTAATTAATGAGGAGTTATTTGAAAAAAAATCGAAATGGTACCCACGCTAACATGGATTAGAGTGTGTCACATAATTAGTTATTTGAATTAGAGTGTGTGTCACGTAGTTAGTTATTTGAATTAGAGTGTGTGTCACGTAGCGATCTCCAATTCTAATGTGGACTTCGCATTTCACTGTATCCACGCTACTTTTTTAATACAAATTCATATGTATATGATGAACACCATGGTAGTGAGAAAACTTTTGGATGGATTCAAACATATGACCTACAAAATAGCACAACAAATTGAGTCAATGTCAAGTTTTCGAAACTTAGTATGGCACGAATTCGAAATAATTACCCGTATGCCTGGTCCTCGGTTCAAATCTTACAATGTACACCGAATTGAAACATCGATATTAAGTCTCGTACTATGTACATTCAAATGTTGTTTTTAGCCCCCCCCCCCCCGCGCACAAACGCTACATACTTCCTGTATCGGTCAATCTTCCTCTCCTAACCACCTTAGCAAGCTATCGGTTTCCAACACACGTTCATTCTTTCTCTCCATGTTTCGATCTCTAAGTCTCTCAACTACACAACCCCTTTTTCCACTCCTGTTACCAAATGTATTTACCTCACACACCCGCCATTGCACCCCATGCTGATCTCTCTCTCTCTCTCCCCCTCTCCCTCTCACCCTCTCGCGCTAAATACATGCATTGCCTATCTAGCCCCCCCAACCTCTCGTGCGCATGCACGCACGTTGTATATCTAGGTCACTCCCTCGAGACTGTCTCACTCTTTCTTCCGCACGGCGGGCCACACTCGCTCAATCTCGCTCTCTTTATCTGAGTCTCGTTTAACCTCGTTTTCTTTCACACACAAATGATATATCTCCCTGTTCGGGCCTCGATCGACACACTCTATACTCTCTCACGCAGATTATCTATCTAGGTCAGTCCATCCAAGCCGCTGCCACTCTTTCGACCTCATGGTGGGCCAAGCTCACTCAATCTTCTCTCTCTCTCTCTCTCTATATATATATATATATATATACGCATGTCTCGATTGACCTCGCTCTTTCTCGGACAAAAACGATATGTCACCATGTTTGAGCCCAATTCGACCTATTCACATTGTATACTCTCTCACGCACATCGTCTATCTAGGTCACTCTCTCCAACCCGTCCCACTCTTTCGATCACACGACCCCTATGTGATCGGTTGACCTTGCTTCCTCCCACACACAAAATATATCTACACGTCTTTGACTGGATCATCTCTCAAGCTCTATCTTACAGCCCTCATCCTTACCAAAAGATCAATCGGACAATATCTCTCCGGAGCATATATATTTCTTCAATGAATGTCGGACCACACTCACTTTGTCTCTCTATCTATATGTCTCTCGATTGACCTCGCTTTCTCACACCATATCTTCCACGCGTTGAAACTACTACCTCTCCATCCCTCGCAAAGCCGGAGCTATTTACATTGCGAGGGGCACTCCAACCTTGGATTAATTTGTGTAGGCATTTATTCCGGTCGGTTTAGATTATATTTTCGTAGCATTCGGCCCACAACTACTCCAAACACCGTTGCAACCCACGCAACTCCCCTAGTTGATTTCCCTCTAGCTCGGTCATCGCTCTCTCGCACGTCCTTTCTCGCCTTCAACGTCGCACCATGGTATTATTGAAAAAACTATGTTGTGCTCTTTAATTATTATAAATAAGCTACGAAACTACACACTGATAGTCCACTTGGAATGGAACAAATTTCGACCCACAAATTAAAGTGCTACAAACTACACACCGAGGGGCCCACATGTCATGAAACAAATTTGGACCCATATACAAATTAAAAAATAAAGGACGAGGATCGAACATGCGACCGGGCCTTCAAGGCGCACGTCAATAGGCAACATACGTAGAATAGCAATGTTTGCTGTACCCCCTTTGTTCACATAATGTTTTTATATTACCACAGCCTAATTAATGGATAACATGTAATATTATTTTAGTACTATTCTCCTTCACTTACTGGTGGGTTCCATGTGTGCTCTCTCTCTCCTCCCCTTCTGCGTTTAGATGCACGGGCAAACAGGAAGAACTCGTGGGTGATGTTGCCGTTGACCATATTTGGACGCGTTCACAAGTCACGACACCAGTTTCACGTACTAGCAGCACTAGTCAGTGTGTACGTGCAATGCACGTTTATTTGGAAGTATATTAAGTGCATGCAGATATTAACTACTAGGATATTATTTGCATGTTGTCATGTGATTAGCACTATTTTTGGCATGAAATTAACTGCACCGCTAAACGTGTTGAGCGCTCGACATTGAAGTAGTCTAGGTCGTTGGATGACAAGGAATACATGTGGCTTGATGCCGTTTTATATTTAATTTGATACGGCTCTAGCAGAACATTCAATCGATCAAACCATACATTTCGTTCAGTCTGACTCCGACTTTAAATTATACGACGACCGATATAAAATAAACGGAAATGATAAACGTTCGGATTTTAAGCATGGCAATCCGAATGTTTTTCATGGCAAATTTAGATTACGCGGCGGCGGCGGGGGCGTATCACGGTGGGAAGCGGCTCCTCTGCGGTGCTCTGTGTGTTGTCGGGCCACTGACCGACGGCGACGGCGGCGTCTTGCGCCGTTGTTGGCGTACTCCTGGATGTTCGCCTAGCTTCAAGGAAGGCCAAAATGTTCTGGACTTTGGAGCGAGTCAACTGGCGGGAGGAGGCGACCGACGTTGGTGCAAGGAAGCGGTCGACGGCGACCATCCATGCCGCTGAGGGGGGCACTGGCACCCGCGCGGGGACAGGCGCTGTCAACGGCGCGGCGGAGACATTCGTGTGCATGGGCACCGGCACGGGCGCGCACGTCAGTGCACGCGCAGGCGCATGCGCTGGCAGGTGCACAGGCACTGGCACGGGCGTGCACGTCAGTGCACGCGCAGGCGCATGCGCTGGCAGGTGCACGGGCGCGTGAAAGTTAGCGGGGACCTCGTGGAACCCCGTGGCATCAAGCTCGGCGACAATGTGCGGCTCCCAGCCCATCAATGCCACGGGGATGGGCGCTGGCGCAGTCGGGGCGACGGGAGCCGGAACGGGAGCGGGGACAAGCGCGTCGTCTTCCCGCAAGGCCAGTTCAAGCTTGTCCCAAAGCGCCTTATGTTCTTGAGACTCCGGCTGGGTGTCTTCCTCATGAAACTGGAACACTAAGGGCAGACCATCGTGATGCGACATGGCGTACGTTTAGGTCAGGCTAGTTGGAGGTAGACGACAGGAGAATCATAGAGGAAGAGAGAGGATTGTAGCGATACCTGGTAGTGTGGGGTTGATTTTAAAGTGCCGCGCCGGCGACATTAAAAGTGGGAGCAGTTGGAACGACAATGGGCGGCGGAGCCTGGTCAAAGGGCTCGCCTCCCGGTGAGTCTGCACAGCGATCTGCTCGCACGCCTCCCTGACAGCCGGCGCAGCGGTCTGCTCGCACGCCTCCCGTCGACTCACACGCTTGCTGGGACCGCACCTGCCGATGAGAAGCGGGGACTCGTGGCGGCACGTAAACGCCCACGGTTTCAATAGTGAAAGTGTTCGCCTTAACGTGACAGGTCTTTGTTCCAAAATACCTTGGCTCTTCATTTGTGCAACTTGTCATAAGCAGCTTGTCTCGAATTGAAGAAAAAACTTACGAAGTAATATTTGTGCCATATCACGTGACCATGCTCAGTTTCAAGAATTTATGCTCACTTTTGGATTTTCTGAAATTTAAGATCCAGGATTCGAAACAATATCATAACCTGCATCATGCAATAAATTTTCAAGCCGTACATCTGTCCTGTTGTATTTCTTAAGAATGGATTTGGTCAAACATTTTGCTTAGTTAAACCTCCTTTCCGGTTTATAGGGCTCAATTCAAAAATCTCACCAACCAAGGTAGATGGTGAGTGGTGGAACAATTGTTGTAGTTTGCAAAACCACTCAATTAATGCGCTTGTTTTCCTCAAAAATTGTGTTTATGAATGCATTAATTGCAATGCATGCATGCATAAAGTACATGCATTGGTCAATTTTCTCTTAATTCTTGCATGTAATGATTTATTGCACCTTGAAATCTGAACATGTGATGGGGAACAACCAAATTGAGACTTATAAAATGGGAAAACTAAAATTTTGAGATAAGCCCTATAAACCGTAAAAGGATAATCCCTGCGTACCAGTGCATTGCCTGATATATTAACTCAAGTACTAGGCACGAACAAACGGGCTCAATTCTGTGCTCATCCTGGTGTAGTAGTAGTAGTACTAGGCAATGCAGTTGATGGGTGAACTTGACGAGCGGCGACCGAGGGAATTGAACCGTGCTCGGCATGGTAGGTAACGTTGTCTAGTTACTAAAGCATCCCTCCGTTGTTCATCGGTAGTCATTATGGACCGGGGACATGAGGGGAATTTCCTAGGGCTAGAATTCTGGCCGCCAGATATTTCAACTTGAAACGCTGAGGCTCGACTGGTTGGGGTTGCCTAATGTGCATACCACGCACGCCACCGAAGGACACGAGCCCGTTTTTTTAGGATCAACACGAGCCAAGGTCTAGCTAGTACGCCGTTGGGTCCTACCATTCGAGAATACGAAAGGAACCTTTTAAATTGCCAAAAGAATCTATGTGTATTACAATACCCGTATTTTCCTTGCAAATACTAATCTCAACGTGGTAATTGATTTATGACGAGTTGTTGAATTAGAGTGAGTTTGTGATATAGTGATCTCAACGTGGATTTCACATTTCATGGTATCCCTAGTAAGTTTTCCAATGAAAATTCAAATTTAAAAGATCAACAATATGGAGGTGAGAAAACTTTGTATGTATCAAGCATATGACCACACACACACACACACACGCGCGCGCGCACACGCACAAAGACACACACGCACAAACACAACAACAATCCAATAAGTATAGTGCATCTATTTTTTCAACCCATGCATGTACGACACGAATTCAAAAATACTCCTTCTATTCCTAAATATTAGTCTTTTAGAGAGTTCAACAAGTGACTACATATGGAGCAAAATGAGCGAATCTAGACTCTAAAATATGTCTATATACATCCGTATGTGCCAGTCCATTTGAAGCCTCTAAAAAGACTAATATTTAGGAATGAAGGGAGTAAAATGTAAGACATCCATGGTCCTCAGTTCAATATTTAAAATTGACATGAAATCGAAACATGAATATTAAGTCTAGTACTACAGTACATGCAAATGTTGTGTTTAGGCGGAGCTATGGTTGTCGGGGGTCAACCCCTCGACCTTAGATAAAATTGTGGAGCTCTGTTTAGGGTTGTTTAGATTATATTTGTACCCACCCTCCCAACCACCGATTGGTTGTGCACGCCCCACCCCTCCTCCCTGGGAGAATATCATGTGCCCCCATACCTTAGATGCTATATGCCGATGCAAGTTGCTTGGAGCTTGTAGATCTGAGATATAGCAGCTCACATGATGTGTCTTAATTTTTTTTGCAGGAAACCTTGATGAGTTTGAGAATTGCACACAATTTGTACAAAAACTACTTAGATGCCCTTTGATCCCATATCCAACGACCTCGAAGCTCGTATCACCATAGCATCTAAGATGAAGGAGGACATCATATTCTCCTGTATGTAAGAATATCATGTGCTAACACACCTTAGATGCTTTGGTGATACAAGCTCTTCGGAGGCGTTGGATTTGTGACCCAACACCTCCTCGATGGTTCGAATGGTTTTTTTGCAGAAAAGCCCCAAAAGAGTTTGGCCACTGCTTAAAAGCACAAAGACTGCTCAGATGCCATTGGATCTCAGATCAAACGACCTCCAAGCTCGTATCACCGTAGCATCCAAGCCGCGATAGCACCTTATGTTTTCTCGCAGGGAGAGTATGAGGTGCTCCCGCACCATAGATTCTATGGCGATACGAGTTCACTGAGATCTAATGGCCCACAGTAGGAGGTTTGAATGTTTTTGCAATATACGGCTGATAGAGTTTGGGAAATGCACAGAAAGTACAAGTACTATGCATGTGCCATGTGATCACTGATCATACGACCTAGATGCTCATATCACCGTAGCGGGTAATTAAGCTACGGGGAGCACCTAATATGAGCACCGGGGAGCCGTTGGATCGAAGATGCAGCGGCACACACGAGGCCTGAATGTTTTATTTGCAAAAAAAACCTTTGGAGAGTTTGGAAATTGCGCATAATCACAAGGACTACTCCCAAGCCATTGGATCTCACTTCCCACGGTGTAAAAACTCGTATCACCATAGTATCTAAGCTGCGGGGTGGATGTGATATTGTATGCCGCTATCATTCTTGTTCGTAAACTTGCAAAATACGTGTAACTCGTGCCGTTACTTGTCTAACCGCGCAAAGTGTTTGTTCAAAAAAAAACATCCTACACTGAAATATCGGAACAACACACGGGGTCCCACTTGTCATTAATCAAACCGCGCAAAGTGTTTGGACCTAAAACTAACAAATCTGAAAGACGAGATTCAAACTGGCAACCTGGACTACAAAGCGTAAGTCGATAGCCTGAAAAAACGAACAGTTGTTGGCTTTGTCCCATAACTTGATTTAATACAGTACTTGCATTGAGTAGAGTAGAGGGAGTGCCTTGTCAACACATGCATGATCGTTGTCTCACTTACTGGTGGGTCCCAGGTCTGCAATCTCAATCTCTCTTCTCTCCATCGTCTAACCTTTGCATGGGCACACACGAAGAGCGGCGCTAGCTTGCCGTGGTGTTATTACAACTAAAAAAAAGCTTGGAAAATAGAAGAATCGCCTAGAACAAGAGACGTTATGGCTGGTCGAGACTGAGCTAACCGTGCCACGTTTGCATGATGAAGCTGTGTGGCTAGTGGGGTGTTTTCGACCGACTGGCTGGGTCCCAAGGTCGAACCATAGGTACTACGTCTGATACAGTATATTTTTACACGCACATTTTTCCTCCGTGCCGAGACGTGGCACACCCTACCGCGCGGTTTCCGGGTCCTCTCGGGTGGTGCACGCATATATTCTTCCTGACGTGGGACGCCCTACCGCGCGTTTTCTGGGTCCTCCTCGGTCGTAGAGCCAAAGCAAGTAAATGAGTCGTCAAATCACGAAAGACCACCTTTCCCGCTGAGTACATCAGTGAAGCACGGTGGCTAGCTAGTTGGGCTAGTTCGACCGATTAGCTAGGCCGCCGCCACATTTGTTTTTTCACCCCTTTTTTATCTACTTGCCAACAGGTAAATTTAAATATCCACCGCGGTGTTGCTCTGGTGTTTGGGTGCGGCAGGATTTTTAATTTTTTGATTGACGGGAGTAGGCGCAGCAGGATTTTTAATTTTTTGATTGACGGGAGCAGGCGCGGCAGCAATTAGTCACGATGACTCCGCCTGTAAAAACCCACTGCTCCCTGATGTGAGAAGTCGTTGACTGGTGTTTTGCCGTGGTGAAAACCAAAAGATTCCCCGCTCCTCGGTTGGCTCTCTCTGCCTTCCCGTAGATTGCATTGCCTTTCAGCCATTTCGCCCCCTTTGCTTCCTCTCCCCATTGCTTCTACCTGGTGCCATGGCGGCGCAATAGATCACGGAGTCCGAGGTGAGGCGCCTGACACAGGAGCTCCATGCCAAGGATGTGGAGCTCAGGGCCAAGGACGTGGAGCTCCATGAGCTCAAGGAGGAGAGGAGTGCCATGCTCCTCCGTTATGTGCGGGAGTTCACGGAGCTTCAAAAGCGGCAGGCGTCCACCACAAAGATGCTCGAGGCATCGGCGGTGTTGCTGCAGAAAGCGAGAGATACGATAGGCCGTCAGGGGAGCCAGCTGGAGCGCGAGCGGCCCGATCGTGACGAGGTCCAGGATCGCCTTAGCCACTTGGTGAACCAAGTTGCCACGCACGTGTTGCGGCTACGCACTGCCTACCGTCGTGCCAGCGCGACGATGATGGCCATCGGGCTAAACCCGTTCGACCACCCGGTCGACTTCAACAAGCTGCGGCTTCCTGACCTGGTCTTCTTCTTCACCTATATCTCCGAGGAGCTGAGCCGTCTCCGCGCGATGGTGGGGAATGAGCTGGACAAGGAGGGGTTGCGGGCTGCCATCGCCGTTGCCGGGCAAATCCTTTCAGGGCTCCGTCACCGGAATCCATTCGTGCCATTGGACGCCTTCTTTGACGAGCTGGCTCCCATTGACCGGGAGCGAGCTCTGCGGGCGGTTGCACCCTGCATCACCAACATCATGCGCCTCGAGAAGCAGAGGGACTTCGATGGTGTTTAGGCGCCCTCTGCATGGGCATGTCCATGTCTCAGTGCAACATGACCGTTGGATCAAACTCAGACGGTGCAGATCAGTCACTGCAGCACAAAGCGTGTGGGTGTGTTTGGTTGCATTCTCATCTCAATATAGTTGTTTCCTCTTCGTGTATTTTTGTCAACCTACTAGTGTGGACTCATGCAACCTTCATGGTTCATGCACTCTGCCAAACACCGAAAAGTGGGTCGAGAAGGGAACTTTTGCTCCCATCCCGTGCACCCTTCATACACCCTGTCTAACACTATAGGATGTGCTTCATATGGTTCATGTTTCATGGAGTACTATAGCACCGTACTCTCCGTGCGCTGTGGACCTAGTTCTGTTAACATTGATCTCACCATTCATTCTCGACCGGACAGTCGAAAAAGCGGTACTATGTTACATATAGGAGTAGTTGACATGCGCACAACATCATTTGTTATCGTCATATCTTACTACACTAGCAACAAGATTGTGTAGCACTGACATATGAACCACTGCACATGCCTATTAGTAGGAGCACTATGTATGTTCAAGTGGCTGCCGTGTTTCGCACTCCTCCGTCGTAAGAGTGGAAACGCTTGCTGTAATCATTTGTTTCTTTAGAATGAAAAACAGTGGACACACTCTACCGTGTGGATCCTCCTCCAGCCATGCACTAAATTACTCACTTTCGCCGACGTGTGGGACAACCAGCACCTTGGTCCACCAGCCATGCACTAAATTACTCCGTAGTAGAGTGACGGTAGATTACCCCGATCGAACCGCCGCAGTAATGCCCAATGAGCCATCAAATCACAAAACCCCCTCCTTTCCAGTAGTAAGTTGGACGGACGAAGCAACCATCATTTCACTCTTCTCTCCCAGCTTCCTCTCTTGAAGAAAAGCCCCACTCGCTTCGCTTATCCCTCATCTCGTTCCTCCTTTCACTCTTCTCTATTAGCTTCCTCTCTTGGATGGACGCCGGAGCACCGGCCGACGTGATGTCTATGGCTCTGGCCAAAACCGTCGAGGCTCATGGTACGAAGAAGAGCAAGCACTACCGCAGACAAGCTCAAAGCCATCGCCCTGTCCAAGCCCCCCTCTCCGAGATCCCTCATTAAGCAAGTCCAGGTAATGTCTCTTGTTGACAATCTTCTTCTCGATCTTGATCGTGTTTTTTCATCTAACATGCAGTACTAGTACTGGTAGTACAACTTTCTGGGTGATCTTGCATGTAATTTTAGTGTGCCAAATGACGGTTCTAAATTCCTCTTTTGACCAAAACATGCGAGAGGTTGACACTGATTTCTTATAGATAACTTTCAACTACTCCCTATGTCCCAAATTTCTTGTCTTAGATTTGTCTAGATACGGATGTATCTAATACTAAAATGTGACTTGATACATCCGTATCTAGAAAAATCTAAGACAAGAATTTTGGGACGGAGCGAGTAATTTATGAACATCAATGCTACCTTTTAAGAGGGTATATTTCTGAACGGAGGTAGTAATAAAATATGGTTTCTGTTTGAATTAGAACCAGGTCCGCGGTGGAGATGAAGTTCTCAAAGTCATGCCGTGTGAACTGGAAGACCTGATGATGAGTTCTACTGCTGAACTATCCAGCTGCTGTGTCCTTGTTGCCACGTGTCCTGAACTAGTGTTTTCCTGTAGCATTGTTGTCAGGCGTGTTCTCGAGGCTGTACTTGACCACAACAATTTCCTGGCTGTGCCTTTGATTACGAAGGGTGTGGTTCTTGTAAAGCTTCCCAACAAATCTGATGCGGCCTGTCTTCATCATCATGTTTATGAGTGGAAAGACCACTCTGTTAGGTTCTCCAAGGTTGACAAGATGGTGATGGTGCATGTAGACATCTCACACAAAGTCCATGGCCTAGTCAGTTATGCGGGATTCATCCCGTAGGTTGGTGGCAAGAAATAGTCTGCAGAGTTTAGTTAGTGCAACTTTGCTTGTCTGTAGTAATTACTATTGTTCAGTACTTGATTTGTGTTTGTGAACCCTGTATTGTTTATTAGTACTGTCGCTTTTGGTGTGTGGTCAGTCCTGAGAACGGTCTATGTTAATGTCTGTCCACTCAATTCAGTCTGTACATTTTGAAGTATCCAGATCATATTTTTTGTGAGGACGGTTTATCAATTATGGTTACACTCCAATATCTGTATGCATTGCCGGGTTTATCGCACCCACCAGGATTTCCAGTCCCATGGATGTTCGGTCCATAGGATTTGTCACGACCTTTGGACTATCCTGCTTGTGGGAGTAGGCAGGGCCCCTGCATGCCATGCGTAGTTGGACGATCAATCTTCTGTTTAGTACTTCAACATAGTGATTTCCTGGTAAGGATTCACTCGTGTCACATCAAGTAAATCTTATCGATTTACAGTCTAAATCTTATTGATTTAATGTCATGTTTTCTTTCTTTTCCTACAATTTTACGATGCAGGTTTTGCCATGTGACATTCATCACATAATAAACCGTTTGGTTTGCTATACGATGGCTATTTTTGCATGTTTCACTTCTTATGTCGTGTCAGTAACGAAGGCACTGTCCATCACTTATATTACTAGAAAAAATTGGATCAGTCTATTGTCTGAGTACAAGCTGAATCCCTATGATGAACTGCAGTTTGGTTTAACAAAACGCCACAATTAGTCCTTCTCGCGTTTAAAAGAAATGAAGAAAAAAACTGGATCACGGTCTCGGATCCTAGTCAAGTTAGAAAGCTAATCATAGCAGAGCAAACACTATCGCCGCTGTCTCGCACAGATCGAGCACCGACAGTTGCTCTAGCACACGGCAACAACTCAGTCTGATCCAGCTGAGGATTGGGCACCGACCGCGTCAGCGGATCAGTCTAATCTACCAGAGGAACGAGCATCGACACCGGCACCAGCTCTACAAGGAGCACCATCTCTGGCAGCAGCAGCGGCTTCGGCACCTGCACCAACACTTGCACTTGCATTTGGTCCGGCCCGTGCAGTTGCACCGGCAACAGACTGGGCTGCAGTTCGCACTTCATATACCAAAGTCTTTACAAAAGCCGACATGTCCACCTTCTTGGTAAGCATTGGCCGCCCAAGTGCTTCGTTCTTTTTTCTTTCCATGTTGTTTCACATGATTCACTGTGTTGATCTAACTGTTTGGGTATGTCTTCTTGTTTGCAAACAGAGAATTCCTAGAGCAATGAGGGAGTCGTTCAACAATCCGGGCGACCGCGGCCAAGTTTCTCTTACCATCCGCAGCCTTGGTGTGAATGAACCTGCTCAATATACCGTAAGTACAAAGGATGGTCGCATGATGATTGATGCTAAAGGATGGTCAAGGTTCAAATCTAAATCATATCTTGCGGTAGGGGATGATGTCAAAATCGAACTTTCTCGGCAAGGAGAGCTGGTCCAAATCAACTTTGAAATTCTTCAGTAGCAGCACGCAACTGCCGAACTGATCTATCCTCCGAGAGATTTTGATGTAATAATCTGGCATGGTGAAACAAGTTGTGTGTATAAGTAGTACGACAGTATTATTTATCACATGGTATATCATTGATAGAATTGCAACTCTGATTGCTGGTTAGGAATTGTCGTTCGATTTCATTCCAACAACTGTCGTGCTTTAATCAATTTTGTGTATTCGCCTTGCGACAGCATCTAAAACCAGCGCAGTACCGATCGCTTGCAATATGAAAAGCGCTGAGGTAGAACACATGGCCCCCCAAACATGCAGGGTCGGCCTGCAGCCCAAAGTCCAGAACCGTGAGCCTATCTGAGTATTATATTCTCAGCTGAACCCCCATAAAAAAGCTGAACCCCCATAATGCCCGTGCGTTGCAGAGGGAGTATATTTCTCGGCAAGGTGAGCCTGTGATATAAAAGATTTGCATATTTCTTTACAAAGGGAGTATCTCTCTATCAAAATATATATTTATGTGTAATTAGTTACTCCTATCTTTCTACTTCCTTTCGCTGATATGTGGGGCAACCGGCAACAGGGTCCACGTGCCATATGCACAAATTAGAGTGCACAACTTCACGGTAGACACACCCGGGTCGTAGCACCGCAGTAATGCCCAATGAGCCGTCAAATCACAACCCCCCCACCTTTCCAGCTTTAGCAGTAAGCTGGACGGACGAAGCGGCAATATTTCACTGGGCCTGAATCCCCTTCTCTCTCGTCTGCTTGTTCAGAGAAAACCCCCGCTCGGCTATTGCATAGGGTTTTCTCATGGAGAACCAGGTACGAATTCTTCATCCATCCCCGATAAATCCAAGTCCCTTGGTTGCAGGTAATCTTAGGATGGCAGCCACCGCCGTTGATGCATTTTTCTTCGTACTGAATCTAGTGTGTTTCAGTTGCAGTGCCCAAAGTGCGAGTACCCTACAGATTTCTGCGCCCTCGGCGAGACGCCACACTTGTTCCTTCTCATCCTACCACAACATTTTGAAACGCACATAGTATGTTCCTAGAATCCTCTTCTCTATCCGGGAGGGTGGGTTTTTTTTGAACATGTTGTGTTCTCATATTATTTTCCTGCAGTGTATTATTTGCTCTGCTAGAACACATGTACTCAAGATGCTCGGCCTTGCAATAACTGAATACACTAGTTTAATGGTTACAGTGAAGACAATCCATGGATATTACTTCCGAGTTGGGTTCATGAACCAAGAAGATCGCTGCTTTTTTTATGGCCAAACTTGGATAAACTTTCTCAAGTGTTACGGACTGAAAGTTGGCGCACGAATGTTGATGGAAATAGCAGAACTTGGTCTCATCTTCACTGCGATCTTCCACCCCGACGTCGTTCCAATTGTTCATCCATGTTAGTTTTGTATCTGGTTCTTGCTTGTTGCCTCAATTACTTCTTAATCCACCTATTCTGTCTAACTAATCACAATTTAACTTTAGAAGTAGCAACGAATCTCTCATGAAGATGCTACTTCTAACAAATATTTTCTTATAATTGGTGGCACGTGTAGGTTTTTTCAGAGTTAAGTAGTCTGCTTGTTTGTTACTCTGTAATAACTCGGCTGTTACTAATGGCACTGAAGTTGACTGGATTGACATCCACAAGTTCCTACACTTTATTGATCGTCTTGAGGTCCTTGTGGGGCGTTTCAATGGTGGAAGGCCACGTGGGATATGTGTGCCACTGCTACACTCGTTGAACAGGTCCAACTGTGTCGAGAAACTTATGGTACGAGATGTTTTCTGTTATATATGTTGTTCATAAACTATTGCTTATACACAGTTTTACAGCTGTGATCTTCTTGAAATAGGAACTGCCGAGTTCTATTGTTCCTATACAGATGCCTGACCATGGTCAGGTCAGACTTGCGCTTGGTCACAACATGATGTTTATGTCGACCTACTCAATTCCCCTTGGAGGTGAAATGATACTTATTCATGTGTGGTCTCAAATAATGAAGGCCCGTCCATCTTGGAGAATAGGACAGAAGATTATGTTCATGCTTTTCCATGGCTCTAAAGCGAATATCCTATTTATTGACCACGTTGCGAGATGAAGCCGCTTCCAGAAGGTTGTGGATGCGCGGGGTGGCGCCTGGGCGTTGTCCTGGGGCTTGGCGGCCTCACCCTTGGTTAACTGTAGGCAAAGTAGCACTGTTCGAGGCGTGCTTTGTACGGTTGAACCTGTATAAGTACTCATACTGCTTTCAGCTTTGGTTGTTAAGTGCCCCTGCTGGTTTCAGTTAAGGTTGTTAAGTACTCCTGCTGCTTTAGTCTGTCGTGTTTCTTCAGTCATGTCTTCCTCCAGCCGCCAAAACCAAACCAGCACCGGCGGGGCTGCCTGCTTCCGCCTCCCATAGCTGGCTGCGCCTCAGCGCACGCATCACCGCCCCACCGTGTCCTAAATCGTTAACGCCGACGTCCTCCGCGTGCTTTGGTGCGCTCGCTGCGGCGCCGCCCTCTCACGTTGTCAACATGGTCAACAAACAACAGGAATTGGCAGAAGTACGTGGAGAGGATGACAGTAGGGGCCCACCACGTCAGCGTATGGAAAAATAAAATGCTTCCTCCTAGTGTTTTCCTGACATCTGGGACCCACGACATTATGAGCGTATATAGTCAATAGACAAGAGAACAACACAAGATCGGCTGACACCTAGGACGTAGCTACTCGAGCAGTATTTTTTTTGTTTATTGTTGAGACGGAGCAGGGTTTGAACTAGGCTGTGGCCCGTCTAGCCCAGGCTTATATTTTATGTTCACCATGTGACCAGCCCAGCTATTTTTTCTTTGTGAAAATGAGCCCAGTTTATTTTTTTCTGAAGAATACCCAATCCAGGCCTACTTATTTTTCTACGCCCTGATGGGCTGCAACTCTTTCAAGACGCCTGCAAAGCTTGAAAGTAATATCAAAGGGGTTGTAAATATAAAAACAGATGACAAATTGCCAATTACTTTATAATTTCTGATTTTTTTTCACATTTTCAGATTCCTATTTCACTGGGCATTAACCTAATTTAAATATATCTTCAAAATACTTTAAATCTGGCTCGACATTTCGCTATTAAAAATAGTTTGGAACCCACAGAAATATGCGAAATTGGCCCTGGCCAACCAAAAAAACGACTGCAATAAATTGCATAAGAAGTTGCCATGAGCTATATATAAATTATTAAAAAAAGAGGGGGTGGTCTGACTTGTGGGCCTGTTTAGTTGACGCGTATGCAAGATTTTTTAGTTATTTTATACTACGTCAACAAACGATTCTAGCAGACGTAACTGCTGGATGTCAATCCAACGACCGTCATGTTTCTTCAATCTCTGATCTTCTTGCTCCAGCCGCCAAAGCAGCGCCGGCGGGACCGCCTCCCGCCTCCCGTGGCCGGCTATGCTGCCGCGCAGGCCTCAGCCCCCCTACTACTCCCACCGCTGGGCAGGGCATCCCTCTACTCACCCACACCCCTTGTTATTCTGCGGCAACAGCAGCCTCACACCGCAGCCAAACCGATGAACCCTCGTACTCCTCTCCGCGCGGGCTTCCACTGCCACATCTTCCCCGGCTCCGCGTCGTCCCCTTCCTAGGCCTCGCCGTCATCCACCGCCGTGGTGCTCTCGGTGCGGCGTGGTCAATGTGGTCAACGACCGACTTCCATCGGAAGAGTACTGAACGTGGAGAGGCTGATAGCTGGGTCCATGCCAGCCGCAAGGAAGTGCCTCCTTATTACGCGGAAAATAATTATTCCTCCACCTGACAGCAGGGACCCATCGGACGGGCCACCAGTATTTCGCAAAAAAAACATTTCCCCCTGACTGCTGGGACCCACAGGACAGGCCATTGTATTTCACGAAAAAACGTTCCCCCCCTGTCAGCTCGGACCCACCAGAAGTGCCTCCTTATTACGCACAAAAAAATGAATACCCCCTGCTAGCTGGGACCAACCTTGGTGGGAGGCTGACTTGTGGGCCTACTAAGTTGACTGGGATGGAGGCCTTTGTCAACTTTAGTCAATATATGAACAATTCTAGCTCCAGTGACCATACGATGTCCATCCAACGGCCGTAGTGCTTCTTCAACCTCTGGTCTTCTTGCTCTAGCCGCCCAAAGCAGCGTCGATCGTGCCGCCTGCTCCTGCCGCCTGTGGCCAGCTGTGATGCCGCGGAGGCCTCACCGCCCCCTACTACTCCCACCGCTGGCCAGACCATCCCTCTACGCACTCACACCCCCTGTTATTCTGTGGCGACGGCAGCCTCACACCGCAGCCGAACGAGTGAACCCTCATACTCCTCTACGCGTGGGCATCCACTGCCGCCTCTTCCCCGGCTCCGCGTCGTCCCCTTCCTAGGCCTCGCCGTCGTCCACCGCCCTGGTGCTCTCGGCGCGGCGTGGTCAACATGGTCAAGGAATGGCTTCCATCGGACATGGACTGTACGTGGAGAGGCTGACAGCTGGGTCCACGGCCGCGGCAAGGAAGTGCCTCCTTATTACGCGCAAAATAATTATTCCTCCACCTGACAGCAGGGACCCACCAGACGGGCCACCGTATTTCGTGAAAAAAACATTCCCCCCTGTCTGCTGGGACCCACAAGCTACATCTTCGCACGCAAGGAAGTGCGTCCGAAAAAAAATGATTCGCCCCTGACTACTGGGACCCACCAGCTACATCTTCGCACGCAAGGAAGTGCGTTCGGGCAAAAAAACGTTTCGCCCCCTGACTGCTGGGACCCACCAGCTAAATCTTCGCACACAAGGAAGTGCGTCCGGGCAAAAAAAAACGATTCGCCCCCCTGACTGCTGGGACCCACCAGCTACATCTTCGCATGCAAGGAAGTGCCTGACAGTCGGGACCCACCTGGTCGAATCATACATAGCATTGTCATTCTGGTTGCGAACATGTACATACATACTGGTCGATGTAGAGGCGCGCACGTGTCATAGTAGAGGCGCGCACGTAGCATGTACACGTACGTACAACGACAAGGGTGCAAGAAAGAAAATACGGCCATGTACATACATACGGGCATGGTCTCGAACGCCTACTCGTGCATACGTACATGACTGGGTCAAAACGGAGAAACAGCGTCGTTGTCGTGTTCATGGGGAGCCAACCGGCTGGGTCGGAACGGAATGCGTGGTCGTGTTCATCGGGAGGGCTTGTACGGAACATGCGATGGAAACGAGGCCTGGCGTACCGCACAACGGAGGAAACAGACCTCCTACGTTCGGAACGGGGTCCTGTTGATTGGGAGGGGTGAGGCGTACCACAAAACGGAGGAAACGGAGCTCCTACAGTCAAAACAGGGGTCCTGTTGATCGTGAGGGTGTGGCGTACGGCAAAACGGAGGAAACGGACCTCCTACGGTCGAAATGGGGGTCTTGTTGATCGGGAGGGGTGTGGCGTGCCGCAAAATGGACGAAACGGACTTGTGTTGGAGCGCTACGGTCGAAACGGGAGTCCTGCTCATCGGGAGGGGTGTGGCGTACCGTGATACATCCATTTTGCATCATGCTTTTATATAAATATTTATTGCATTATGGGCTGTCATTACACATTATATCTCAATACTTATGGCTTTTCTCTCTTATTTTATGAAGAGGGGGAATGCCGGGAGCTGGAATTTTGGCTGGAAAAGGAGCAAACGTTGGAAACCTATTCTGCACAACTCCAAAAGTCCTGAAACTCCATGAAACAACTTTTTGGATTTATTAAGAATTTATGAGCGAAAGAAATAGGCTAGGGGGCCCACACCCTATCCAGGAGACAGGGGGGCGCGCCCACCCCTGTAGGGCGCGGCCCCCTATCTCCTGGGCCCCCTGGTGGGCCTCCGGCGTCCATCTTCTGCTATATCATCACTTTTACCCTGGAAAAAATCGGGGGCAAGCTTACGAGACGAAACTCCGCCGCCACGAGGCGGAACCTTGGCGGAATCAATCTAGGGCTGTGGCGGAGCTGTTCTGCCGGGGACACTTCCCTCCGGGAGGGGGAAATTATAACCAACGTCATCACCAACGATCCTCTCATCGGGAGGGGGTCAATCTCCATCAACATCTTCACCAACACCATCTCCTCTCAAAACCCTAGTTCATCTCTTGTATCCAATCTTGTATCAAAACCACAAATTGGTACCTGTGGGTTGCTAGTAGTGTTGATTACTCCTTGTAGTTGATGCTAATTGGTTTACTTGGTGGAAGACCATATGTTCAGATCCTTTATGCATATTATTACTCCTCTGATTATGAACATGAATATGCTTTGTGAGTAGTTACGTTTGTTCCTGAGGACATGGGTGAAGTCTTGCTATTAGTAGTCATGTGAATTTGGTATTCGTTCGATATTTTGATGAGATGTATGTTGTCTTTCCTCTAGTGGTGTTATGTGAACGTTGACTACATGACACTTCACCATTATTTGGGCCTAGAGGAAGGCATAGGGAAGTAATAAGTAGATGGTGGGTTGCTAGAGTGACAGAAGCTTAAACCCTAGTTTATGCGTTGCTTCGTTAGGGGTTGATATGGACCCATATGTTTAATGTTGTGGTTAGGTTTACCTTAATACTCCTTTTTGTAGTAGCGGATGCTTGCAATAGGGGTTAATCATAAGTGGGATGCTTGTGCAAGTTAGGGCAGTACCCAAGTGCCGGTCCACCCACATATCAAATTATCAAAGTACCGAACGCAAATCTTATGAACGTGATGAAAACTAGCTTGACGATAATTCCCAATGTGTCCTCGGGAGCTCCTTCCTCATTATTAGAATTTGTCCAGGCTTATCCTTTGCTACATAAAGGATTGGGCCACCTTGCTGCACTTTATTTACTTTTTGCTCATTACTATTTATCTTATCACAAAACTATCTATCACCTACTATTTCAGTGCTTGCAGTGAAAACCTTACTGAAAACCGCTTATCATTTCCTTCTGCTCCTCGTTGGGTTCGACACTCTTACTTATCAAAAGGACTGCGATAGATCCCCTACACTTGTGGGTCATAAAGACTCTTTTCTGGCGCCGTTGCCGGGGAGTGTAGCGCTTTTGGTGAGTGGAACTTGGTAAGGAAACATTTATAGTGTGCTGAAATTTTCTGTTACTTGTCACTATGGAAACTAATCCTTTGAGGGGCTTGTTTGGGGTATCTTCACCCCAACCAGAAGAGCAAAGAGATGCTCCTCAACCTACTGAACCTTATGAAAATATTCACTTTGAGATTCTTTTGGGTATGATAGAAAAACTGCTAGCTAATCCTTTTGCAGGAGACGGAACATTGCATCCTGATTTACACCTTATCTTTGTGGATGAAGTTTGTGGATTATTTAAGCTTGCAGATATCCCCGATGATGTTGTCAAAAGGAAGGTCTTACCTTTATCTTTGAAGGGAGATGCAATGACATGGTATAGGCTATGTAATGATACGAGATTTTGGAATTATAAGCGACTGAAGTTGGAATTTCACCAGAAGTTCTATCCTAGCATCTTGTTCATCGTGATCGTAATTACATATATAATTTCTGGCCTCGCGAAGGAGAAAGCATCGCTCAAGCTTGGGGGAGGCTTAAGTCAATGTTATATTCATGCCCCAATCATGAGCTCTCTCGGGAAATGATTATTCAGAATTTTTATGCTCGGCTTTCTCTTGATAATCGCAACCTGCTCGATACTTCCTGTGTTGGTTCCTATATGCTGAAGACTATTGATTTAAAATGGGACTTATTGGAAAGAATTAAATGCAACTCTAAAGATTGGGGTTCCGACGATGGTAAGGAGTCAGGTATGACACCTAAGTTCGATTGTGTTAAATCTTTTATGGATACTGATGCTTTCCGTGGATTTAGCTCTAAGTATGGACTTGACTCTAAGGTAGTAGCTACTTTTTGTGAAACTTTTGCTACTCACGTTGATCTCCCTAAAGAGAAGTCGTTTAAATATAATCCTCCTGTTGAAGTGAAAGTAGTTGCACCTATTACAGTCGAAGAAAAGACTATTACATATAGTGATCCTATTATTCCTACTGCTTATGTCGAAAAACCTCCTTTTCCTGTTAGGATAAAAGATCATGTTAAAGCTTCGACTGTTGTTCGTAAGAGTAATACTAGGACCTATACACCTCCTGAGCAAATTAATGTTGAACCTGGTATTGCTATGATTAAAGATCTCTTGGATGAGGACTTAGATGGGCATGTTATCTCTTTCTTAGGTGAAACTGCTAATATTGCTAGACCCGATACTAAGACACGTAGACCTGTTGTAGGCACGCCTGTTATTTCTGTTAAAATAGGAGATCATTGTTATCATGGATTATGTGATATGGGTGCTAGTGCTAATGCAATACCTTATGATCTTTATAAAGAAATTATGCACGATATTGCACCCGTTGAATTAGAAGACATTGATGTTACTATTAAGCTTGCTAATAGGGACACCATTAAACCTATTGGGATTGTTAGAGATGTTGAAGTATTGTGTGGGAAGATTAAATACCCTGCTGATTTTCTTGTTCTTGGTTCCCCACAAGATGATTTTTGTCCCATTATTTTTGGTAGACCCTTCTTGAATACTGCTAGTGCTAAGATTAATTGTGAAAAGAATATTGTCACTGTTGGCATAGATGGTATGTCTCATGAGTTTAATTTTGCTAAGTTTAGTAGACAACCTCGTGAAAGGGAACCACCTAGTAAGGATGAAATTATTGGTCTTGCTTCCATTGTTGTTCCTCCAACTGATCCGTTAGAACAATATTTGTTAGACCATGAAAATGATATGTTTGTGAAGGAAAGGGAAGAAATAGATGAAGTGTTCCTTAAACAAGAACCTATGCTAAAACATAACCTTCCCGTTGAAATTCTTGGGGATCCCCCTCCACCCAAGGGTGATCCCGTGTTCGAACTCAAACCTTTACCTGATAATCTCAAGTATGCTTATCTTGATGAAAAAGAAATATATCCTGTTATTATTAGTGCCAACCTTTTAGAGAAAGAAGAAGAAAGATTATTGAAAACTCCGAAGAAGCACCGAGCTGCTATTGGATATACTCTGGACGATCTTAAGGGCATTAGTCCCACATTATGTCAACACAAAATTTCAGTGGAGAAAGATGCCAAACCAGTTAGAGATCCTCAAAGACGATTAAACCCCAAAATGAAGGAAGTGGTAAGAAAGGAGATTCTAAAACTCCTTGAGGCAGGTATTATTTATCCCGTTACTGGTAGTGAATGGGTAAGCCCTATCCATTGTGTCCCTAAAAAGGGAGGTATTACCGTTGTTCCTAATGATAAAGATGAATTGATCCCGCAAAGAATTATTACAGGCTATAGGATGGTAATTGATTTCCGTAAGTTAAATAAAGCCACTAAGAAAGATCATTACCCATTACCTTTTATTGATCAAATGCTAGAAAGGCTATCCAAACACACACACATTTTTGCTTTCTAGATGGTTATTCTGGCTTCTCTCAAATACCAGTGTCCACGAAGGATCAATCTAAAACTACTTTTACTTGCCCTTTTGGTACTTTTGCTTATAGACGTATGCCTTTTGGTTTATGAAATGCACCTGCTACCTTTCAAAGATGCATGATGGCTATATTTTCTGATTTTTGTGAAAAGATTTGTGAGGTATTCATGGATGATTTCTCTGTCTATGGATCCTCTTTTGATGATTGTTTGAGCAACCTTGATCGAGTTTTGCAGAGATGCGAAGACACTATTCTTGTCCTGAATTGGGAAAAGTGTCACTTTATGGTTAATGAAGGCATTGTCTTAGGGCACAAGATCTCCGAGAGAGGTATTGAAGTTGATAAAGCCAAAGTTGATGCTATTGAAAAGATGCCATGTCCCAAGGACATAAAAGGTATAAGAAGTTTCCTTGGTCATGTCGGCTTTTATAGGAGGTTCATTAAGGACTTTTCTAAACTCTCTAGGCCTCTGACTAATTTATTGCAAAAAGATATTCCTTTTGGCTTTGATGATGATTTTGTAGAAGCATTTGAAACACTTAAGGAAGCTTTGATCACTGCACCTATTGTTCAGCCACCTGATTGGAATTTACCTTTTGAAATTATGTGCGATGCTAGTGATTATGCTGTAGGTGCTGTTTTAGGGCAAAGAGTCGATAAGAAATTGAATGTTATCCAGTATGCTAGTAAGACTCTTGATACTGCCCAGAGAAATTATGCTACTACTAAAAAAGAGTTCTTAGCAGTTGTGTTTGCATGTGATAAGTTTAGACCTTATATTGTTGATTCCAAAGTTACTATTCACACTGATCATGCTGCTATTAAATATTTTATGGAAAAGAAAGATGCTAATCCTAGACTCATTAGATGGGTTCTTTTGCTCCAAGAATTTGACTTGCATATTATTGATAGGAAGGGAGCTGAGAACCCCGTTGCAGACAACTTGTCTAGGTTAGAGAATGTTCTTGATGACGCACTGCCTATTAATGATAGTTTCCCTGATGAACAATTAGCGGTTATCAATGCTTCTCGCACTGCTCCTTGGTATGCTGATTATGCTAATTACATTGTTACTAAATATATACCGCCTAGTTTCACATACCAACAAAAGAAAAAGTTCTTTTATGATTTAAGACATTACTTCCGGGATGATCCACACCTTTATAAAGAAGGAGTAGGTGGTATTATTAGACGTTGTGTGCCTGAGCATGAACATGAACAAATCCTATGCAAGTGTCACTCTGAATCTTATGGAGGACACCACGCTGGAGATAGAACTACACACAAGGCATTACAATCTGGTTTTTATTGGCCTACTCTCTTCAAAGATGCTCGTAAGTTTGTCTTATCTTGTGATGAATGTGAAAGAATAGGTAACATTAGTAGACGTCAAGAAATGCCTATGAATTATTCTCTTGTTATTGAACCGTTTCATGTTTGGGGCTTTGATTATATGGGACCTTTTCCTGCCTCCAATGGTTATACACATATTTTAGTTGCTGTTGATTACGTTACTAAGTGGGTAGAAGCTATTCCAACTAGTAGTGTTGATCATAACACTTCTATTAAAATGCTTAAAGAAGTTATTGTTCTGAGGTTTGGAGTCCCTAGATATCTTATGACTGATGGTGGTTCACACTTTATTCATGGTGCTTTCCGTAAGATGCTCGCTAAGTATGATGTCAATCATAGAATCACATCTCCTTATCACCCGCAGTCTAGCGGTCAAGTAGAGTTGAGCAATAGAGAGCTCAAATTAATTTTGCAAAAGACTGTGAATAGATCTAGAAAGAATTGGTCCAAAAAACTTGACAATGCATTATGGGCCTATAGAACTGCATACAAACATCCTATGGGTATGTCTCCATATAAGATGGTTTATGGAAAAGCATGTCATTTACCTCTTGAACTTGAACATAAAGCATATTGGGCTATTAAAGAGCTCAATTATGACTTCAAACTTGCCGGTGAGAAGAGGTTGTTTGATATTAGCTCACTTGATGAATGGAGAACCCAAGCATATGAGAATGCCAAGCTTTTCAAAGAAAAAGTCAAACGCTGGCATGATAAGAGGATACAAAAGCGTGATTTTAACGTAGGAGATTATGTGTTATTATTCAACTCTCGTTTAAGACTTTTTGCAGGAAAACTTCTCTCAAAATGGGAAGGTACCTACGTTATCGAGGAGGTCTATCGTTCCGGTGCTATAAAAATCAACAACTTCGAAGGCAAAAATCCGAGGGTGGTTAACGGTCAAAGAATTAAACATTATATTTCAGGTAATCCTATCAATGTTGAAACTAATATTATTGAAACCATAACCCCAGAGGAATACATAAGAGACACTTTCCAGAATGTTCCAGACTCCGAAAAGGCATAGGTACGTGGTACGGTAAGTAAACCGACTCCAAAACAACTCTAATGGCAATTTTTATCAGTTTTGGATTATTTAAGAATTTTAGGAAGAAATAAGTAGTCCGAAGGGACATGAGGCTCCCACAAGAGAGGAGCCCCCCCTGTAGGGCGCGCCCCCTGTCTCGTGGGCACCTCGTGTGCCTCCCGGACTCCGTTTTCTTATATGTTACGTACTTTGGTCAGTAAAAATTCATTATATATACTCCCGAAGGTTTTGACCACCGTATCATGCAAATATCTTCTGTTTTCGTTTTGAGTTGTTCCTGTTGCAGAATAAAGCAAGATGTCTTCTCAGGAATCAGTTGGGGAGAGCCGGGTGTCTCACCCAATGCCAGGTCCAGGAGCAAATGGTGATGCCTATCACCTTGGACCATCAACGGAGGATGAGATGGAGGCTGATTTGAAAAGGATAGATGCCATGGAGGAAGATCAAGAAGTTACCTCTCGTCTCCAAGCAGAATTCACTATGGGGGAACTACCTAGCCTGGCTGTCCCTGCCTCGGTCATCCCTTCCAACTCTAGATTTCTTTCTTATGAAAATATGAAAAAGAGTTTCACGTGTTCTCCAGAAGCTATGTAACATCCTTGGGTAAAAGGAGCTTTGGCCGTTACGGGCAAGCTCCGTAAAGAAATTTTGGACCTCAAACAACAAGTCAATAAGCTCGAGGAGGAGAACCGTATCCTGAAGGGCATCATCGCCAAGAAGATCATAACACCAACCGTGAAGAAGGAGAAATAATCACATGGGTATGGGCACTCCCCTTGGCAACTGCCAAGCTTGAGGGAGGTGCCCCGATATCGTATCACCATCACACTCCTATCTTTACCGCTTTATTTAGTTCGATCCTTTTAGTAGTATCTTGATCTAGTAGATTGAAGTTTTGATATCAAGTAGTTTTGGGTTTTGCTTTGTGATCTCTTTATGTAAGCGAGTCCGTGTGCTATATATAATAAAGATTAGTGTTGAGTCAAGGGCTTTGCTATGTTGCTATGATCTTGAGAAATTAGAAAGAACAAAAGAGTTCATATTGATCTTATGGGTAGTGATAACTTCACACATAGAAGTATGAGGCATAAAAATTGTTGAGAGTTGATGAACGTAGCCTTGGTCATCGTTGCAATTAATAGGAAGTGATAAGGAAAGAGGGGTTCACATATAGATATATTATCTTGGACATCTTTTATGATTGTGAAGCACTCATTAAGTGTGACATGCTAAAAGATTTGATGTTGGACAAGGAAGACAACGTAATGGTTTATGTTTTCCGACATCTCAGTTAAAGTATATTGTCATTGACCTTCCAAACATGTTGAGCTTGCCTTTCCCCCTCTTGCTAGCCAAATTCCTTGCACCAAGTAGAGATACTACTTGTGCTTCCAAATATCCTCAAACCCAGTTTTGCCATGAGAGTCCACCATACCTACCTATGGATTGAGTAAGATCCTTCAAGTAAGTTGTCATCGGTGCAAGCAATAAAAATTGCTCTCTAAATATGTATGACTTATTAGTGCAGAGAAAATAAGCTTTGTATGAACTTGTTGTGGAAGTAATAAAAGCGACAGATTGCATAATAAAGGTCCACATACAAGGGGCAATATAAAGTGACGTTCTTTTGCATTAAGATTTCATGCATCAACCCTAAACGCGCATGACAACCTCTGCTTCCCTCTGTGAAGGGACTATCTTTTACTTTATGTTTTTACTTTATGCTTGAGTCAAGGTGATCCTCACCTTTCCCCTTTTTCATTTTATCCTTTGGCAAGCTCCTTGTGTTTGAAATATCATGATACATATATCCAATTGGATGTAATTTGGCATAGGCTATTATTGTTGACATCACCTAAAGGTGAATACGTCGGGAGGCAACACAATAAGCCCCTATCTTTCTCAGTGTCCGGCTGAAACTCTATAACCACAAGTATTGCGTGAGTGTTAGCAATTATGGGAGACTACGAGATAGTTGAGTGTGTGAGCTTGTTGAAAAGCTTTATTATTGACTCTTTCTGATGTTACGATAAATTGCAATTGCTTCAATGACTGAGATTATAGTTTGTTAGTTCCCAATGAAGTTTATGAACCATACTTGACATTGTGACTTGCTTATTACTTGAGCATGGGAAATCATATGACAAAATCTATATATGTTACTGTTATTTAGAATGATCATGATGCCCTCATGTCCGTATTTTATTTTTATTGACACCTCTAACTCTAAACATGTGGACATATTTTTTGATTTCGGCTTCCGCTTGAGGACAAGCGAGGTCTAAGCTTGGGGGAGTTGATACGTCCATTTTGCATCATGCTTTTATATCAATATTTATTGCATTATGGGTTGTCATTACACATTATATCTCAATACTTATGGCTATTCTCTCTTATTTTACAAGGTTTACCATGAAGAGGGGGAATGCCGACAGCTGGAATTCTGGCTGGAAAAGGAGCAAACATTGGAAACCTATCCCGCATAACTCCAAAAGTCCTGAAACTCCACGAAACAACTTTTTGGATGTATTAAGAATTTATGAGAGAAATAAATAGGCCAGGGGGACCACACCCTGTCCAGGAGACAGGGGGCGCGCCCACCCCTATAGGGCGCGGCCCCCTATCTCTTGGGCCCCCTGGTGGGCCTCCGGCGTCCATCTTCTGCTATATCATCACTTTTTCCCTGGAAAAAATCGGGGGCAAGCTTACGAGACGAAACTCCGCCGCCACGAGGCGGAACCTTGGCGGTATCAATCTAGGGCTCTGGCAGAGCTGTTCTGCCGGGGACACTTCCTCCGGGAGGGGGAAATCATCACCAACGTCATCACCAACAATCC
The DNA here is from genome assembly GCF_002162155.2 of Triticum dicoccoides. Taxonomy (NCBI): domain Eukaryota; kingdom Viridiplantae; phylum Streptophyta; class Magnoliopsida; order Poales; family Poaceae; genus Triticum; species Triticum dicoccoides. The sequence goes on from NC_041383.1 coordinate 624,055,038, forward strand.
TCTCTTCGGGAGGGGGTCAATCTCCATCAGCATCTTCACCAGCACCATATCCTCTCAAAACCCTAGTTCATCTCTTGTATCCAATCTTGTATCAAAACCACAAATTGGTACCTGTGGGTTGCTAGTAGTGTTGATTACTCCTTGTAGTTGATGCTAATTGGTTTACTTGGTGCAAGATCATATGTTTAGATCCTTTATGCATATTATTACTCCTCTGATTATGAACATGGATATGCTTTGTGAGTAGTTACGTTTGTTCCTGAGGACATGGGTGAAGTCTTTCTATTAGTAGTCATGTGAATTTGGTATTCGTTCGATATTTTGATGAGATGTATGTTGTCTTTCCTCTAGTGGTGTTATGTGAACGTCGACTACATGACACTTCACCATTATTTGCGCCTAGAGGAAGGCATAGGGAAGTAATAAGTAGATGATGGGTTGCTAGAGTGACAAAAGCTTAAACCCTAGTTTATGCGTTGCTTCGTTAGGGGTTGATATGGACCCATATGTTCAATGTTGTGGTTAGGTTTACCTTAATACTCCTTTTTGTAGTTGCGGATCCTTGCAATAGGGGTTAATCATAAGTGGGATACTTGTCCAAGTTAGGGCAGTACCCAAGTGTCGGTCCACCCACATATCAAATTATGAAAGTACCGAAGAGAATCTTATGGACGTGATGAAAACTAGCTTGACGATAATTCCCAATGTGTCATCGGGAGCTCCTTCCTCATTATTAGAATCTGTCCAGGCTTATCCTTTGCTACATAAAGGATTGGGCCACCTTGCTGCACTTTATTTACTTTATTCACTTTTTGCTCGTTACTATTTATCTTATCACAAAACTATCTATCACCTACTATTTATGTGCTTGATGAGAAAACCTTACTGAAAACCGCTTATCCTTTCCTTCTGCTCCTCGTTGGGTTCGACACTCTTACTTATTGAAAGGACTACGATAGATCCCATACACTTGTGGGTCATCATGCTGCAAAATGGACGAAACGGACTTGTGTTGGAGCGCTACGGTCGAAATGGGGGTCCTGTTCATCGGGAGGGGTGTGGCGTACCGCAAAATGGGACTCCACAGGATACTGTTCATCTCCACCATCGACCTCCTCCAGCCTCCACGGGCTACCGTCGACCTCCTCCAGCCTCCATGAGCTCCTGTTCATCCAGCCTCCACCGCGCGCTACTCCACCGGCTACTGTTCAACCACCCCTCCACCATCTACTGTTCATCCATCCCTCCACCGTCTACTGTTCATCCAGGCCTCCACACCATGGGGTCCTGTTCAACCACCCCTCCACGGCCATCCCTCCTCCGTCTACTGTTCATCCAGCCCTCCACACCACGAGGTCCTGTTCATCCAGAGGCAAAGCCACCGCTCACTGTTCATCCAACCCCCCCTCCCCCCGCAATGCTCACTGTTCATCCAATCGATCGGCTTTAGTTGCAGCAGTAGCGAAGGAATCGCTCCATGGGTTCAGTTAACAGCCATCGATCGATCGCTCGGGTTCAGTAACGCGTAGCCTGCAGTGCAATCGCTCGGGTTCAGTTAGAGCCCAACGCCTCGCTCGGGTTCAGTTAGAGCCAACGCCTCGCACACACACGCGTACGTGTACGAGAGAAACGCACATCGCTCGGCCCCCGACCTCCCACCGTAACCGGCAACTCCCCAAAATTTTCCTCCCCCTCGCTTCTACCATGGTTTTTTCCGTCATGGACGGCCCAAAGAATGTCATGCAGCTGCGTCTCCGGCCCGCCCAGGACGAAAAGCCCATTTTCTGTCATGATTTTTTGTCATAGAAGTCGGAGCCCACCACATCTATGATGATACCGGGTTTTGTCACAATTATCGTCATAGAAGTGTCATATGTATGACAGAAGTTTTTTTCATTCGGCCCAAAGTGTCACAGATGTGTTTTTCTTTTGTAGTGATCCCTGTCTCCGGAGCCCCGAACGGACTCCAGGTCAGCCCTCCCGAGAGAGATTAGGGCTTGGCGGCGGCCCCGTGTCGTAAAACGCGATGAAACTTTCTCCTTGATTTTTTTCTTCGCGAGACGGAAGATATAGAGTTGGAGTTGAGGTCGATGGAGGTCCAGGGGGGCCATGAGATAGGGGGGCGCGCCCTACAGGGGGGGGCTGTCTCGTGGAAAGGCCCTGGGCCCCATGTTATATTTCTTTCACCCAGAAATTCTTATTAATTCCAAAAAGTGCCTCCGTGGATTTGCAGGTCATTCCGAGAACTTTTCTTTTCTACACATAAAACAACATCATGGCAGTTCTGCTGAAAACAACGTCAGTCCGGGTTAGTTTCATTCAAATCATGCAAGTTAGAGTCCAAAACAAGGGCAAAAGTGTTTGGAAAAGTAGATACGTTGGAGACGTATCAAAATGCGCAAGGTGATTACATGGGTGCAACAACGACAGTTGTAGTGAAAATCGCAGACCCGACGAGTCTGGAAGGTTTGGCCTGCCAAAGAGGGCATTTTGCTAGCGGAGGATTTGAATCTTGCAAGCGTTGACGTCGCTTCAGATTGTGAGGTGGTCGTGAAAGACATTGATCAGGGGTCGATGGCCCCCTACGACGCCATTTTATAGGAGATTAAAGCTCGGAAACCGTCTATGAAAAAATACCCAAACATACTGAAGTTACTAACAAAGTTCTTATGATCTATAGAGTGACTTTAGAATTGGAAAAGGTGGTGGAACAAGGCTGGTATGAGGAAAAAAGGAAACATGAGGATATTGAGACAGGACATGATACAGACTCAGAAGACATAAGGAGGAAAATTAAGATTGGAGGAGTGGATGCTGAGGGTAGAAAGGAAAACATCTCTCTAGCCAGTGTGGGGTTCAAGCAATTTGAGGAGATGAGGAAAAAATGAAGAAATTCTCAACATTCAGAAAGAATACCTGGCAGAGGTTGGATTAAGGAAGAAAGTGGAAGCTAACCTAGATAAGGTGTTACAGAAGCTACAAGACATGGAAGAAAATAAATGCAGACAAGAAGCCTGTAGGGCAGTGGAGGAAAAAAACACAATTCCTGAGAAGAAGAGAAAAAAATATGGTGGATATGATAAAAAATCAACAAGAGATGATAGATAAATGTTTGGAGAAAATTGAGTTATGGGAGGAAAAGGAACTGACTGGAGAGGAGCTTGAAGAGAAAAATGACTATGAAAAGGACATCCCACAGGATCCAGTGATGGAAGACAATTATATTGAACAGGCGGACTATAATGCTAGCCAAGATTCTGTAGAATCTCGTGGGATCCAAATTGGGGATCAACACTAAAGAAGATAACGACAAGGACAAGTAAAAAGATGAACCTACTAGAAGAAGTGACATGAATCTGGATAAGAAGGATGCCATGATTGATGCAAAAGAAAGAGCTGCTGAGAAAGACAATTATGGTAAGTCACCATCTATCTCCGATGAAAGAATTTCCTTATTTGATATGGCAAAAACCGTCGGTGTGGAGTTGGGTGTACTATTGATTTGGTCAATCAAAACCTAGACCTGATTGCCAATATTGAACAGGCTAGGAGAGATTTATATCTCCAAAACCTTAAAAATAAAAATGGAGAAAAACTAAAAGTAGCTATCCAAGTCCTATTGGCATTGGTGATGCTATCCTGGAATAATTATGTTCTGAAGATGACCATTCTGATACTAAACTAGAACTAGATTACTATGATAATCTTAAAAAGATATTTTCCAGCAATAAAAAAACAATGATTGGCACCTCAGCCAATAGTGCTGGGAAGCATGCCATATCAATAGGAGGGGGCAGGAGAAAAAAGAAAAAGAAGCAATGAGAGGAATGTTCTGGAATGTTAGAGGGATAAGACAAGACATTAAGAATTTCATTAGAGAAACAATTATGGAAAAACATCTAGCCTTTGTAGGACTACAAGAAACTATTAAGGGTGATTATTCCAAAAATGAATTACACAACCTTTCTGGATGATTTTTTTCTTTGGGAATGGATTGCTCCTAGAGGCAAATCTGGTGGCATCCTAGTGGGTATCAACAATGATTGTTTTGATCTTCTGCAAGTAGAAAAAGGGACATACTTTGTCAGAATGCTTCTCTTTGACAAAAAAGGTTAAATTTAGCTGGAATCTAGTTACTGTATATGGGGATGCCCAAAAAGAAGGAAAAGCAGCTTTTTAGCTGAGTTATCCATATTATATCAAGATAACCCCTTGCCATGTGTAATTGGGGGAGATTTTAATATTATTAGAAACAACTCTGAGAAAAATAAACCAGGTGGGACTGATCATTTTAGTTTTGTTTTCAATGCTATAATAGAACATGCTGGACTCAGAGATATACCTATAAATGGGAGGAAATAGACTTGGGACAATAATCTCCATGATCCCACTTATGAGAAGTTGGACATAATTTTGATATGCCCAGATTGGAAAGATAAATATCCAATGGCTTTGGTTAGTGCACTGGAAAAGGAGATCTCTGATCACACTCCTTCGATACTAGATTCATGGGAGCAGAAAACTACCCCACCTATTTTTAGATTTGAAAATGCTTGGATGATGATGGAAGGCTTTAAATAATTTGTGGAAAAGAATTGGGAGGTAGATTGTAATGGTTCTAGCCTGGACTCCTGACAAAAAAAGCTTAGAAATATTAGGCAAAAAACCAAAGGATGGGTCCTAAATGCAAATGCTGCATATAGGAAAAGAAAAAAAGAGTTGATGGTTTTACTTGATGTAATGGACAAAAATGCTGAAATTAGAGGAATTAGTGCTCAAGACAGAGACTTGCAAAAAGAGTGAAGGAAGGAACTAAAGGATTTACTTAAACTGGAGAAATCAAATGGTTACAAAGATATAAGGATAATTTTTTTTAAAGAAGGGGATTCCAACACTAGATACTATCACGCTAAAGTGAATGGAAGAAGAAGAAAACATAGAATTATAAAATTGGAACAAGATGGGGAAGTGATTGAGGGGGGGAAAGAACTTATGGAGTACATTACTGGTTTTTAAAACAATCTATTTGGACAGGCAGAAACCTCCAATATTAGTCTTAATATTCAAGGGGCTGAGGGGATTTCTCATCAAACCCATTTTATATAGATGAAATTAAAGAGGTAGTGTTTTCTATGGAAAAAATAAAAGCCCAGGACTAGATGGATTTGCTATTGAATTTTATCAGAATTTTTGGGAAATGGTCAATAATGACCTGAAAAAAATACTGGATGATTTTCATAGTGGGAAAGTAGATTTGGCTAGACTCAATAATGGGATTATTACCTTGGTTCCTAAACTTAAAGATGCCAAACAGATTCAGAAATTCAGACGTATCTGCCTGTTGAATGTTAGCTTCAAAATTATTACTAAAGTCTTGATGAATAGACTTAGTAAAGTGGTTAATCCTATAATATCTCCTATTCAAACAACCATTGTTAAAGGTAGATATATTATGGAGGGAGTGGTGATCTTGCATGAAGCCTTAAATTCTATTCACACTAAAAAAACAAAATGCTATGCTGTTTAAGGTAGACTTTGAAAAAGTGTATGACAAAATTAAATGGCCTTTTGTCCATAAAATGTTGAGATTGAAGAACTTTCCCTGACAAATGGTGTGATTGGGTGATGCACACCATGAGGGGGGGGGCAAGTTGGAGTTAAAGTTAATGACTATGTGGGACAGTTCTTCAAAACTTTCAAAGGGCTTAGAGAGGGGGACTCTCTTTCTCCTTTACTTTTTGATCTAGCAGTAGATGCCCTAGCCATGACAATGGACAAGGCAAGAACTGAAGGTTATATAAAGGGGGTTCTCACTGATGTTCATGAAAATGGGGTGAACATGTTACAATATGCTGATGACACTATATTCCTGCTACAGGATGATGAGCAATCAGCTAGAAATTTAAAATTTATACTAACTGCTTTTGAACAAATGTCTGGACTGACTATAAATTTTCACAAGAGTGACACATATCTCTTTGGGGATGCAAAAAACAAAGGGGATCTCTATCAAAAGATCTTCACTTGTGCCCTTGGTGAAATGCCTCTGAAATACCTTGGCCTACCTGTCTATAACAAAAGAATTAGAAATAGTATGCGGAAAAATGTGACTGAAAAAAATGCAAAAAGATATGCTTGCTGACAGGGCAGATTGCTCAATATAGCTGGTAGAGTTACACTGGTTCAGTCTTGTCTTACAAACATACCCATTTATATGATGTCCTTTTATGTACTCCCTGCTGGAGTTAGAAAAAAAAGTTGATTTTTACAGAGCCGGGTTGGTATGGCAGGCTGAAGAAGATAAAAAGAAATATCACTTAGTCAAATGGAAAACATGATGTCTCCCGAAGCAGCAAGGGGATTGGGGATCACCAATCTTGAAATTTTCAATATTGCTTTACTTGCCAAATGGATTTGGAAATTGGAGGATGAAGAAGGACTTTGGCAAGATATAATTAGAGCCAAGTATATTAAGATAAATGTATTTCTGGAATTAAACATAAAAATGGAGATTCGCAATTCTTGTCCAGTCTTCTCAAAATCAAATTTTTTGTTTAACCACATATAAGGAAAAGACTTGGTGATAGTAGAAATACCAAATTTTGGGAAGACTGGTGGGTTGATGATAAACCCTTGAAGGAGGCATACCCTCTCTATTCAGTTAGTAATGATAGAAATGTTTCTGTCAGAGACGTAGTTGACGAGGGATGGGGGGCGATGTCCTTCAGGAGAGCCCTGTATGGGGACTCTGAAATTCTCTGGGATAGCTTAAAAAGAGATGTGAGGAGATTCTGATGCGTTGAGGGAGGGACATGAAGGAAATATGCCCTAGAGGCAATAATAAAGTTATTATTTATTTCCTTATATCATGATAAATGTTTATTATTCATGCTAGAATTGTATTAACCGGAAACATAATACATGTGTGAATACATAGACAAACATAGTGTCACTAGTATGCCTCTACTTGACTAGCTCATTGAATCAAAGATGGTTAAGTTTCCTAGCCATAGACATGAGTTGTCATTTGATTAACGGGATCACATCATTAGGAGAATGATGAGATTGACTTGACCCATTCCGTTAGCCTAGGACTTGATCGTTTAGTATGTTGCTATTGCTTTCTTCATGACTTATACATGTTCCTGTAACTATGAGATTATGCAACTCCCGTTTATCGGAGCAACACTTTGTGTGCTACCAAACGTCACAACGTAACTGGGTGATTATAAAGGTGCTCTACAGGTGTTTCCAAAGGTACATGTTGAGTTGGCATAATTCGAGATTAGGTTTTGTCATTCCGATTGTCGGAGAGGTATCTCTGGGCCCTCTCGGTAATACACATCACTTAAGCCTTGCAAGCATTGTAACTAATGAGCTAGTTATGAAATGATGTATTACGTAACGAGTAAAGAGACTTGCCGGTAACGAGATTGAACTAGGTATTGGATACCGACGATCAAATCTCGGGCAAGTAACATACCGATGACAAAGGGAACAACGTATGTTGTTATGCGGTTTGACTGATAAAGATCTTCATAGAATATGTAGGAGCTAATATGTGCATCCAGGTCCCGCTATTGGTTATTGACTGAGAACAGTTCTAGGTCATGTCTACATAGCTCTCGAACCCGTAGGGTCCGCACGCTTAACGTTACGATGACAGTTTTATTATGAGTTTATAAGTTTTGATGTACCGAAGTTTGTTCGGAGTCCCAGATGTGATCACGGACATGACGAGGAGTCTCGAAATGGTCGAGACATAAAGATTGATATATTGGAAGCCTATGTTTGGACATCGGAAGTGTTCCGGGTGAAATCGGCATTTTACTGGAGTACCGGGGGGTTACCGGAACCCTCCCGGGGGTTATTGGGCCTTCATGGGCCCTAAGGGAGAAGAGGAGAGGAGGCAAGAGTGTTGGGGAACGTTGCAGAAAATTAAAATTTTTCCTACGGTTTCACCAAGATCCATCTATGAGTTCATCTAAGCAACGAGTCATGGGAGAGAGATTGCATCTACATACCACTTGTAGATCGCGTGCGGAAGCGTTCAAGGGAACGGGGATGATGGAGTCGTACTCGCCGTGATCCAAATCACCGATGACCAAGTGCTGAACGGACAGCACCTCTGCGTTCAACACACGTACGGTATGGACGACGTCTCCTCCTTCTTGATCCAGCAAGGGGAAAGGAGAGGTTGAGGAAGAAGGCTCCAGCAGCAGCACGACGGCGTGGTGTTGGTGGAGAGGCAGCACTCCGACAGGGCTTCGCCAAGCGCTAACGAAGGAGGAGAGGTGTTGAGGAGGGGAGGGGCTGCACCTTGGATCAGGTGTTCAGCCCTCCCCTCGCCCCTCTATTTATAGGGGAAGGGGGAAGGGGCCCGGCCCCCTCTAGATGAGATCTAGAGGGGGGGCGGCGGCCAAGGAGGGGGCTTGCCCCCCAAGCAAAGGGGGTGCGCCCCCCTTAGGGTTCCCCCCCCAACCCTAGGCACATGGGCCCAAGGGGGGGCGCGCCCAGCCCTCCAGGGGCTGGTTCCCTGCCCCATGCGGCCCATGGGGCCCTCTGAGAGGGGTGGCCCCTCCCGGTGGACCCCCGGAACCCTTCCGGTGGCCCCGGTACAATACCGATATGCCCCCGAAACTTTCCGGTGTCCGCATGACAACTTCCCATATATAAATATTTACCTCCGGACCCTTCCGGAACTCCTCATGACGTCCGGGATCTCATCCGGGACTCCGAACAACATTCGGTAATCACATACAAGTCTTCCTAATAACCCTAGTGTCACCGAACCTTAAGTGTGTAGACCCTACGGGTTCGGGAGGCATGCAGACATGACCAAGACGGCTCTCCGGTCAATAACCAACAGCGGGATCTGGATACCCATGTTGGCTCCCACATGCTCCTCGATGATGTCATCGGATGAACCACGATGTCGAGGATTCAATCAACCCTGTATACTATTCCCTTTGTCAATCGGTACGTTACATGCCCGAGACTCGATCGTCGGTATCCCAATACCTCGTTCAGTCTCATTACCGGCAAGTCACTTTACTCGTACCGTAATGCATGATCCCGTGACCAAACACTTGGTCACTCTGAGCTCATTATGATGATGCATTACCGAGTGGGCCCAGAGATACCTCTCCGTCATACGGAGGGACAAATCCCAGTCTCGATCCGTGTCAACCCAACAGACACTTTCGGAGATACCTGTAGTGCACCTTTATAGTCACCCAGTTACGTTGTGATGTTTGGTACACCCAAAGCACTCCTACGGTATCCGGGAGTTACACGATCTCATGGTCTAAGGAAAAGATACTTGACATTGGAAAAGCTCTAGCAAAACGAACTACACGATCTTGTGCTATGCTTAGGATTGGGTCTTGTCCATCACGTCATTCTCCTAATGACGTGATCCCGTTGTCAATGACATCTAATGTCCATAGTCAGGAAACCATGACTATCTTTTGACCAACAAGCTAGTCAACTAGAGGCTTACTAGGGACGTATTGTGGTCTATGTATTCACACGTGTATTACGATTTCCGGATAATACAATTATAGCAAGAATAAAAGACAATTATCATGAACAAGGAAATATAATAATAATACTTTTATTATTGCCTCTAGGGCATATTTCCAACAGTCTCCCACTTGCACTAGAGTCAATAATCTAGTTACATTGTGATGAATCGAACACCCATAGAGTTCTGGTGTTGATCATGTTTTGCTCGTGAGAGAGGTTTAGTCAACAGATCTGCGACATTCTGATCCGTATGCACTTTGCAAATATCTATGTCTCCATCTTGAACATTTTCACGGATGGAGTTGAAGCGACGCTTGATGTGCCTGGTCTTCTTGTGAAACCTGGGCTCCTTGGCAAGGGCAGTAGCTCCAGTGTTGTCACAGAAGAGTTTGATCGGCCCCGACGCATTGGGTATGACTCCTAGGTCGGTGATGAACTCCTTCACCCAGATTGCTTCATGCGCTGCCTCTGAGGCTGCCATGTACTCCGCTTCACATGTAGATCCCGCCATGACGCTCTGCTTGCAGCTGCACCAGCTTACTGCTCCACCATTCAACATATACACGTATCCGGTTTGTGACTTAGAGTTATCCAGATCTGTGTCAAAGCTAGCGTCGACGTAACCCTTTACGACGAGCTCTTCGTCACCTCCATAAACGAGAAACATGTCCTTTGTCCTTTTCAGGTACTTCAGGATATTCTTGACCGATGTCCAATGTTCCTTGCCGGGATTACTTTGGTACCTTCCTACCAAACTTACGGCAAGGTTTACATCAGGTCTGGTACACAGCATGGCATACATAATAGATCCTATGGTTGAGGCATAGGGGATGACGCTCATCTCTTCTTTATCTTTTGCCGTGGTCGGGCATTGAGCCGAGCTCAATCTCACACCTTGCAGTATAGGCAAGAACCCTTTCTTGGACTGATCCATTTTGAACTTCTTCAAAATCTTATCAAGGTATGTGCTTTGTGAAAGACCTATGAGGCGTCTCGATCTATCCCTATAGATCTTGATGCCTAATATGTAAGCAGCTTCTCCAAGGTCCTTCATTGAAAAACACTTATTCAAGTAGGCCTTAATGCTGTCCAAGAATTCTATATCATTTCCCATCAAAAGTATGTCATCTACATATAATATGAGAAATGCTACAGAGCTCCCACTCACTTTCTTGTAAACGCAGGCTTCTCCATAAGTCTATATAAACCCAAACGCTTTGATCATCTCATCAAAGCGAATGTTCCAACTCCGAGATGCTTGCACCGGCCCATAAATGGATCGCTGGAGCTTGCATACTTTGTTAGCACTCTTATGATCGACAAAACCTTCCGGCTGCATCATATGCAGTTCTTCCTTAAGATGCCCGTTAAGGAATGCCGTTTTGACGTCCATCTGCCATATCTCATAATCATAGTATGCGGCAATTGCTAACATGATTCGGACGGACTTAAGCTTCGCTACGGGAGAGAAAGTCTCATCGTAGTCAATCCCTTGAACTTGCCGATAACCCTTAGCGACAAGTCGAGCTTTATAGATGGTGACATTACCATCCGCGTCCATCTTCTTCTTAAAGATCCATTTGTTTTCTATCGCTCGCCGATCATCGGGCAAGTCAGCCAAAGTCCATACTTTGTTTTCATACATGGATTCTATCTCGGATTTCATGGCTTCTAGCCATTTGTTGGAATCTGGGCCCGCCATCGCTTCTTCATAGTTCGAAGGTTCACCATTGTCTAACAACATGATTTCCAGGACAGGGTTGCCATACCATTCTGGTGCGGAACGAGTCCTTGTGGACCTACGAAGTTCAGTAGCAACTTGATCAGAAGTACCTTGATCATCATCATTAATTTCCTCTCCAGTCGGTGTAGGCACCGCAGGAATGTTTTCCTGAGCTGCACTACTTTCCGGTTCAAGAGGTGGTACTTCATCGAGTTCTACGTTCCTCCCACTTACTCCTTTCGAGAGAAACTCTTTTTCCAGAAAGGATCCGTTCTTGGCAACAAAGATCTTGCCCTCGGATCTTAAGTAGAAGGTATACCCAATGGTTTCCTTAGGGTATCCTATGAAGACGCATTTTTCCGACTTGGGTTCGAGCTTTTCAGGTTGAAGTTTCTTGACATAAGCATCGCATCCCCAAACTTTTAGAAACGACAGCTTAGGTTTCTTCCCAAACCATAATTCATACGGTGTCGTCTCAACGGATTTAGACGGTGCCCTATTTAAAGTGAATGTAGCTGTCTCTAGAGCGTATCCCCAAAATGATAGCGGTAAATCGGTAAGAGACATCATAGATCACACCATATCCAATAGAGTGCGATTACGACGTTCGGACACACCGTTATGCTGAGGTGTTCCAGGCGGCGTGAGTTGTGAATCGATTCCACATTTTCTTAAGTGTGTACCAAATTCGTGACTTAAATATTCTCCTCCATGATCCGATCCTAAGAACTTTATCTTTCGGTCACGTTGATTCTCTACTTCATTCTGAAATTCCTTGAACTTTTCAAAGGTCTTAGACTTGTGTTTCATCAAGTAGACATACCCATATCTACTCAAGTCATCAGTGAGAGTGAGAACATAACGATATCCTCCGCGAGCCTCAATGCTCATTGGACCACACACATCAGTATGTATGTGTCGGGGAAACTGATCCACGAACACCTATGGGACCGGCGGACCGAGCCCCTTTTGGTTCGGGGGGGGGGGGCGGAGGTCACACGAAGAGCAGATCGAGGCGAAGCACACGAGCAGTTTACCCAGCTTCGGAGCTCTCCGGAGAGATAATACTCCTACTGCTGCTTGTCTGATTGTATTGTGTTCTTGCTCAAGAGAGCTAAGTGTTTTCCTGGCTTCGAAATGATCCGAACCAGCCGAACCGAACCAACCGAACCCCCCTCTACGTTGCGCATGGGCCTCCTTTTATATGCACAAGGGGTCACCGACAGGTGGCAACGCAGAGAAGGGTAAGAATGTAAAAAGAGAGGTGGTTGGTACAGCTACTTGCACAGTGTATCCTACCTAACCCTGACGGCAGGGGACAAGGGCATTAAATGCCCATCTGTGTCGCCTAAACAGTGTAGAAAAGGACCGTCAGGGGCGCCACCGCCTGCCACAATGGCGATCTTGTCAGCATCGCATGCCACCGCTTACCGCTGGCTGCACAGCCTTCCGCCACGCGTGCCTGGAAAGGCCCCCAGGGCGACACATTGGTGGATGCGCTGGAGCGTGGGCACAGAGTGGCCGCTTGCCGCGGCAAGCGTCTTGCCGCGGTCGCGGTCTTGTCGCGCCCGGAAGCTTGTCGCTCGCCGGGCCTTGCCGGGACGTGTGGTGCGTCGCGGCAAGTTCCTTGAGATGCCTCGGTTGGCCTTCCCGGCAAGCTCCTCTTGCCGGGGCCTTGTCTCCTTTACTTGAGTACTTTGTTCTTGAATGGCTCCAAAGGAGCCACGGAGTATCTTGGCGGTCACCCGGCAAGCCCTTACCGCGGGGTGCTGCAACTGCCCGTGCACAAGTTCGGGGTACTAGGGTACCCCTATTCTAGTACACCGACAGGAGCCCCCGGGCCTGGGCCACACACGGTGCCGAGCGCTGTTGGGCCAGGCCCAAAACAGGGCACGGGCACGCGCGGCCCGGGTAACACTGAATCTTACTCCGTATCCACCGCGCCCTCCCCCAACAGCACGCGCTGAATGCGGCATCGTGGGAGAGATCGTGGGGGGGGGTTTCTTTATTCAGAAGGGCGAAACGTCCGCCCCCTCCCTCTTTATAAGCAGGGGAAACAGGGGCAGTTCGTCCATCTCGCCGTTTGTTGCTCCAACTCCCAGAAATCTCCGCCGCTCCCCCCTTCTCCTCGAAGCAGAAAGAGAGCAGCGCTCCGCCCCCTGTCGCCACCAGCACCACCAACGCCGTCGATCTCCTTCGCCACTTCCGCCATGGCTCCGAAAGCCGACAAGGGAAAGGGCGTGAAATCGGCCGAGGCGCAGCGGCTCGCGGTGTTGCGGAAGGAGCGGGGCATCTTCCCCCCTCAGCTCGGCGCCAAGGAGCTGAGGGAGTACTACTACCTCTTCTGGTCGACGGAGACGCGAGCGCATCCGCGCACGAGGGTACTCCCGGCCACCGCTTCGGAGCTGGCGCCAAACGGGTACCCTTTCTTCGCGTTGTTCTTCTATTGCGGGCTCTGCCCGCCCTTCTCGAAGTTCTTCTGCGATATTATGAACACATACGGGCTCCGCCTCCTTGATTTCACCCCCAACGCCGTTCTGACCATGGCAGTTTTCGCACATCTGTGCGAAAACTTTGTCGGAGTCCACCCAAACGTAGCCCTCTTCCGCCACTTCTTCATGCCCCGAGTCGAGAGAGGAGAGCCCCTTGCCGGAGGAATCGCCTGGATCTCGAGAGTCGGCAAGAAAGAAGCCTATCTGGAGGGACAGCTTCACAGCAAATGGGAGGAGTGGAGAGCGGAGTGGTGCTGGATCGTCGAGGAGAACCCGCAGCCGTTCATTGCCGTGTGCCAAGCCCCAATAGTACACGGCAACGATTGGAGCAACGTGGCCCCGGAAGACGACAGGCTGAAGATCGCAGTCACCCGAATCCTTCGCCTTAGGCTTGCCGGGCTCACTGTAGGCGCTGTCGGCGCAGATTTCCTTCGCCGCCGCATCGCCCCCCTACAGGAGAGAGGGAGACCCGCCTGGGAGTTCAAGAACTCGGCGGACATCATGAGGCTGCGCCCGGGCCTCAACTTCAATTTCACCGTCCTGGAGCTGGATGCAATGCTCCTGGAGCTGTTCAAACGCGACCCTCAGCACCCATTCATGTTGCCGAGGAGCGTAGTCCCGTTGAGCAACAATTCTTCGCTCGATCGGATCCGCGCGATGATGCCATTGTGCGATTCGCACGGAATCGCCCCAACTTGGCAAGAGCCTGCAGATGACGTCGTGCGGGCGTTCTTCGACAGCCTGGAGGAAGTGCCGATCCGCGCCGACGAGCAGAAGAGCCTCACCCGTGACACTACCGACGCGGAGCTGCAGCGCATCGCCACTAGGACGGAAGAGGCTGCGGCAGCAGCTGCCGCGGGCGAGTTCGGGTTCACCATGGAGGAGGCAGAGGCAGCAGAGGCGGCAAGGCTTGCCGAGCGCGAGGAGTTTGTCGGCGAAGAAGATCTTGCCGGCCCTAAAGTTGAGCCGAGCGAGCCCGGCGAGGAAGAGCCCGAACCTTCAGACAGCTTGCCGCAAGTGGAGCCCCCGGCATCACCAAGAAGGCGTCTCCGCAGGGCCGGGGACGTAGCGGGGCGGCAGACGGGTCAACAGCCGCCGAGCCGTGCGACACGCTCTACCGCGGCAAGCTCCATTGCCGCGGGAGCGCCTCACGCCGCTGCGGCAACTGGAGCGGGACCTTCCCGGTCCACCGCCACCGCCCCCGCCAAGCGGGCAAGGGAGCCCACTCCTCCGCCTCGCCGCACCGGAGGGGAGACGGACTTCGATCTCTCCGCTCTCAGCTCCGATGATGAAGAAGAAGAGTAAGCTTTCTTGTTGTCCTCGTAGTTCTTCAATCTTGTTGCTTTCGTCTGTATCTGACTTGCTTCGATCTGAATCCATTCCTTTTCAGTACGCTGGCCCAGAGAGCGACGAAGAGAGCCAAGGCCTCGGTGATCGTCATCGAAGACGATCCCACCGTGTCAGCAGGGGGCGTGTCTGAGCCCACCTTGACGGACCTGGCAACTACTCCCCAAAGCAGCCCCCAGCACAGCCCCCAGCGTAAGTTTCTAATTTACTTCCTGCCGTCAGGTGTGCCTGGGTTCTCTTTTCTCTTACTGATATCTTGACTGTTGGATTTGTGTAGGAGCAGAGCAGCCTCACCAGGAGGGCCCGGAAACCGCCCCTGAAGCGCCATCTGCTTCGACTACACTGCCAAGGGAGGAGTCCCCGGCAAGTGAGCGCTCTCCGGCAAGGGCCAATTCTCCGGCAAGGGACGACACCAGTGATCCTCCGGCGGTTGAGACCCCAGCACAGGTAACCCACTTGCCTACAAACTTGCCCTTGGATTTTTCTTCTTCAGACTTTTCCTTTTGCATATTTGCTTGACTTCTCTCCCTTCTTTGTTCTTCAGATCCATCCGCCACAGAGCCGATGGAAACCGAAGCCGCTGAAGGAGAGGCCGGTGCTGATGAGCCCGCCGGCGAAGAGGCTGCCAAGGCTGCCGCCGCAGAAGCCGGCGAGGGATCCGGCGATCGTACTGACGGCCCCGAGGCCGCAGGAGTGCCAGGCGCTGCACCGACCGCCGATCCCTACGCCGCTGCCGCAGCGCCGGGCTCCGAAGAGCCCCTGCCCGGCGCCTACTTGAAGGCCGGCGATGGCGTCTTCATCAAGCTCCCCTGGGCTTCGAGCTCCAGGGCGCCGGTCGAGGGAGAAACCTTTGACCGAGAGGTGCTTGCTTCCGCCGGATTGGCGCTGGTCGACGCGCCAAGCAGCAGCGACGAGCCTGAAGAGGAGCGGCTGCTGCGGAAGTTGACGTTGCTCTACCGCGCCCGACAAGCCAAGCTGGCTTCCCGAGAAGCGCTTGTCGCGAGGGCGGGAGTCAACATTGAGAAGCGCGCGGAGGAGCTCCGGGGTCTCAGGCAGGAGACTCTCCGGAGCCTAGCAGAAGAGCGGGAGCAACTTGTCGAGGAGCGGAAAGCTTTCCTCCTCGAGAAGGCTGAAGCCGAAGAGAAGCAACGGCTTGTCGCTGAAAGCTTGTTTGCGCAAGAAGGAGAGTTGGCGCAGCGGAAGGTGAAGCTTGACAGCCACGAGGAGGAGCTCGCCGCGTGGGAGCTAGCGATTGACGGGGCTCTCAAGGAGTCAAAGGATGCTGCCGTAGCTGCCGAGGCCGCCAAGAAGGAGCTGGAGGCGAAGGTGGCACAGCTAGAGGCCAATCTCAGGACGAGCGGCAAGGAGCTTGCCGTGCTCAAGCGCGAGCGCGAGAAGGATGCTGCCGCCCACGATGAGCTGCAAGGTCTTCTCGCAGAGAGGAGCAAGGAGCTCAGCGCCGCCAAGGACTCCAACGCGGATCTCGAGCTAAAGCTGGCCACACTGACTCAGGCGTTGGACGCCGCCAAGGAGCGAGAGGTGACCTTGTCGGAGAAGATCAAGGCCGACAAGGCGCTGCTGGCGAGCATTGCCGTCACCTAGAACTCGTTCAGGGAGACGGTGGTGCACTGGACCGAGGGTCTGGTGAACATCGCCGGAGTCATCGACGGGGAGCTGGCGCAGTTGGGGATGGAGTACTTCGGGTACTCTTCCGACGAGCATCTCCAACCCAGTGCCAAGCTCAGCTTGTTCTTCAAGGGCGTGGTGACAGCCCTCCAGCGGCTTCGGGAGAAGATCCCAAAGCAGCTGGCCGACGAGTCGCGCAAGATTTGCGCGGGAGTTCTTCAGAAGGTGCTGGTGAAGGTGGCCTTCCGCAACCCAGGCCTCAACCTCACCAATGTCCACAGGTCCCTGCCGCCCGATGCCGATCTGGAAGCGCTCAAGGCCCTTGTCGCACCCATTGTGGACAAGGTGAGCGAGATCAAAAGGGTTGAGGGCGGTCGCGTAGACTAGGCTGCTTGTTTTATCTTTTTCCTTGTCGCTGCTGATCATGTCATGGGAACAATGTGTTAGAGCCGCGACAAGTTATCTTGTAATATAACTTTATTTTGGATAATGATCGCTATGTTATTTCCTTTACTAGATCCTTTGCTTTGTATGTTTTTACCCTACGCTTTTAGGGAACTTGTCGGCGCTCCCTGCGGCTCAAGCCTTCTGCTTTGTATGTTATTCCCTGCGGCTCAAAAGCGTGATGGACAACCCTTGCAAATGTTGAACCAGCATTCTTTAAACCGAAAGGCATCCGTACGAAACAGTACGTGCCACACGGGGTGATGAATGCGGTCTTCTCCTCATCCTCTTCTGCCATGAAGATCTGATGGTATCCTGAGTATGCATCAAGAAATGAAAGCAAGTCACATCCGGCTGTGGAGTCAACAATCTGGTCGATGCGCGGCAAGGGAAAAGGGTCTTTGGGACAAGCTTTATTGACATCGGTAAAATCGATACAAAGCCTCCATTTCCCGTTGGCCTTGCGTACGACGACAGGATTGGCCAACCACGTAGGATGGAGCACTCCTCTGACAAGGCCTGCTACTTCCAACTTCTTGATTTCTTCTGCAATGAATTCTTGGCGCTCCACCGCTTGTTTCCTGACTTTCTGCTTGACGGGCCGCGCATGAGGACAGACGGCAAGGTGGTGCTCAATTACTTTCCTGGGAACACCGGGGATGTCAGACGGTTGCCATGCAAACACGTCGACGTTCGCCCGCAGGAAAGCAACGAGCGCGCTTTCCTATTTAGGATCGAGCGTGGCACTGATGGTGAAGGTACCACCAGTGCCGTCCTCCTTGGCGGACACCTTCTTAGTCTCTGGTGGAGCTGCCATTGCCTTCTTACACTTGCCGGTGGAGCTCGATGCTGCGTCCTCGACGGTAGCACAGCACTCCGAAGAGGTGCGCTTGCCGGAGTGGGCATCAGAACTCTTGCCGGACTTGGTCTTCTTCTTCCCCCCGGGAGCTTCAGCGGCAAGTGACTTGCGATCTGTTGCGGCCGTTGCCTCCCGGTAGATCTTGTCGGCGCAGATAAGAGCATCCTTCTTCTCGCCAGGGACAGAGATGATGCTTATCGGGCCTGGCATCTTCAGTATGTTGTATGCATAGTGAGAGGCAGCCATGAATTTGGCGAGTGCTGGACGACCGAGTATCCCATTGTAAGGCAATGAGAAGTCAGCAACGTCAAAAGTGACCCTCTCGGTTCTGAAGTTCAGCTCACTGCCAAATGTCACCGGCAACGTGATCTTTCCCTTCGGCTTGCTCCTTCCCGGATTGATTCCTTGAAATGTGCCGGTCTCTTCGAGCTCGCCGTCAGGGATCTGGAGTTTCTGGAGCACCACGGAGGAGATCAGGTTCAAGCCGTCCCCGCCATCAACTAGCATATTAGTGACCTTGAGGTTGCGGATAGTTGGTGATACCAACATCGGCAAGCACCCGACCGCAGTTATGCGATCAGGGTGGTCCTCAATATCAAAGATGATAGGCGTGCTGGACCATTTCAGAGGCCTGCGTGACTCGACGGGTGGTTCTGCCGCGTTGACTTCCCGCACCCATTGTTTGAGTTGGCGGTGTGAAGTCTACAGAGAAGCACCGCCATCAACGCACAGGGCCTCCGTGGCTTTCTGGAACTCCTGCTCATCGGTCTCGTCATCATCGATGTCTTCGTCGTCGTCATCATCTTCATCCTTGTCGCGGCCGCGAGGAGGTCTGTCTCCTTGCCGCTGCTTGGCCTTGCCGCGGCGTCCTCCTTGGCCGGGACGTTTCTTGCCGGATCCCCCAGCACCTTCCTGGGCCTTCTCCTTGTCGCACCGCTCGTATTCAGCCTTCTGCTGCTCGACAAGCTGCTCGACTTTCTTGCAGTTCTGGAGATCATGGCCCTTGGTGCGGTGGATCTTGCAGTACTGCTTGTTGGTGCCGTCCTGCTTGTCGGCGACCGCCACAGCCTCCGTGGCAATCTCCTTGCCGGAGCCACCAGCTTTGGCTTTCTTAGCGCCACCTCCGTTGCCGAACTGCTCGACAACTAGCACCTCTTTGCCTTTCTTCTTTCTGTTATTCCGTCGCCGGTTTTTCCTTGCCGGGGCAGTATCCTCACTGTCAGATCCTCCTGCTCCTGTGTCCTCTCCGGGGAGTCTCCTCCCTTCCTCAACACGTGCACACTTGTCGGCCAGGGCATATACCTCACTGACGTCTCTGATCTTGCACATCGCCATCTCCTCCCGCATTCTGCGGTTCCGCACGTTCTGATGGAACGCGCTGATCACCACGGCAGGGTGGACATCTGGGATGTTATGTTGTACGTGGCTGAATCTCTGAATGTACTTGCGCAAGGGCTCTCCTTCCTTCTGGGCGAGCAGATGAAGGTCGGTTTCTTGGCCATGAGGGTTGTGGCCGCCTGTAAAGGCGCCGACAAACTGATGGCACAAGTCAGCCCAGGAGGATATGGAGTTGTCCGGCAAGTGCATGAGCCAGGATCTGACATTGGGCTTGAGCACCAGCGGGAAGTAGTTGGCAAGGATCTTGTCGTCTATCCCCCAGCAGCTTGTACCGCAATGGTGTAGATGCTGAGGAACTCTGACGGGTGCGTCTTGCCGTCGTACTTCTCCGGTACATCGGGCTTGAAATTCTTCGTGCTGGGCCACTGGACCTGCCACAGCTCACGAGTGAACGCAGGGCAACCTACCGCGTACGGCAAGTCGCCTGGTTCTCTGGGCGCATGCATGTCAACAGAGGGCCCAGCGCGCTTGTCGGATTGACATCGCGCTTCTCTTCGGCGCTCGATGCGAGTACGAGCGTCTTCTTGCTATCGTTCGCGAAGAACTTGGCGCTGATCGCGATGAGCTCGTGGATCCGACGATGCGGTGGAGTCGCTGTCGAGGTGGATCCGGCGAGTCGGCGATCTTGGCCTTCGGGGTGAAGAGTGCATGGTGGTTGCACCCCCACCAGTTTCGTCGCCACCGGCTCGTGCCTGGCAGTCCTGCCGCGGCAGCGACGTGATCGGCTGCCGCGGAGTGTCGCCGTTGGCGAAGCCGATGAGGCTCTGAATGGTGGCCCTCCATTGGTCGATCTTGTCTTCCACAGGAGGGTAATCCAGGAGCAGTTGAGCTCGCGCCAAAGCTTCTGCTAGAGTGGTGGGCCCTAGTGGTGATCGGTGCGAGGAGCGGGATGTGCTCGGACTCCTAACTATGTTAGAAGGAGCAGTATCCCGTCCAGGCGACCGTGCCTCACTCGTGCCAGCATGTTGGCGTGCATGCTGGTCTTGAGCGCCCCGAGACCCACCAGCTTGATCTTGGTCCAACAAGCGTATGGTACTGCGAATACCATGATGCTGTCGGTCTTGCGCTTCCTGAGAGGGGCACGGCGGATGTAAAGACACCAAGGTTTGTGCAGCCTTGTCCTTGGACCTGGCAGCACCGTGAGCTTCCTCGTCGATGTCTGTTCTTCCACCAGCGTCAACCCCACCACCCGTTTGTTCCGGTGGCGGTGAGATCGACACGGACGGAGCAGCTGCCTCCGAAGCCTTCTTCTTCGGTGGCATGTCGATGAAGGAAAAGAAGAAATAGCTCATGTGAACGCCGGATCAGGTTCACACAATCTCGATGCCCCCTACCTGGCGCGCCAAAGATGTCGGGGAAACTGATCCACGAACACCTATGGGACCGGCGGACTGAGCCCCTTTTGGTTCGGCGGGGGGCAGAGGTCGCACAAAGAGCAGATCAAGGCGAAGCACACGAGCAGTTTACCCAGCTTCGGAGCTCTCCGGAGAGATAATACTCCTACTGCTGCTTGTCTGATTGTATTGTGTTCTTGCTCAAGATAGCTAATTGTTTTCCTGGCTTCGAAATGATCCGAACCAGCCGAACCGAACCAACCGAACCCCCGTCTACATTGCGCATGGGCCTCCTTTTATATGCACAAGGGGTCACCGACAGGTGGCAACGCAGAGAAGGGTAAGAATGTAAAAAGAGAGGTGGTTGGTACAGCTACTTGCACAGTGTATCCTACCTAACCCTGACGGCAGGGGACAAGGGCATTAAATGCCCGTCTGTGTCGCCTAAACAGTGTAGAAAAGGACCATCAGGGGCGCCACAGCCTGCCACGATGGCGATCTTGTCAGCATCGCATGCCACCGCTTACCGCTGGCTGCACAACCTTCTGCCACGCGTGCCTGGAAAGGCCCCCAGGGCGACACGTTGGTGGATGCGCTGGAGCGTGGGCACAGAGTGGCCGCTTGCCGCGGCAAGCGTCTTGCCGCGGTCGCGGTCTTGTCGCGCCCGGAAGCTTATCGCTCGCCTGGCCTTGCCGGGATGCGTGGTGCGTCACGGCAAATTCCCTGAGATGCCTCGGTTGGCCTTCCTGGCAAGCTCCTCTTGCCGGGGCCTTGTCTCCTTTACTTGAGTACTTTATTCTTGAATGGCTCCAAAGGAGCCACGGAGTATCTTGGCGGTCACCCGGCAAGCCCTTGCCGCGGGGTGCTGCAACTGCCCGTGCACAAGTTCGGGGTACTAGGGTACCCCTATTCTAGTACACCGACAGGTTCGGCGGGGGGCGGAGGTCGCACGAAGAGCAGATCGAGGCGAAGCACACGAGCAGTTTACCCAGCTTCGGAGCTCTCCGAAGAGATAATACTCCTACTGCTGCTTGTCTGATTGTATTGTGTTCTTGCTCAAGAGAGCTAAGTGTTTTCCTGGTTTCGAAATGATCCGAACCAGCCGAACCGAACCAACCGAACCCCCCTCTACGTTGCGCATGGGCCTCCTTTTATATGCACAAGGGGTCACCGACAGGTGGCAACGCAGAGAAGGGTAAGAATGTAAAAAGAGAGGTGGTTGGTACAGCTACTTGCACAATGTATGCTACCTAACCCTGATGGGAGAGGACAAGGGCATTAAATGCCCGTCTGTGTCGCCTAAACAGTGTAGAAAAGGACCGTCAGGGGCGCCACCGCCTGCCACGATGGCGATCTTGTCAGCATCGCATGCCACTGCTTACCGCTGGCTGCACAGCCTTCCGCCACGCGTGCCTGGAAAGGCCCCCAGGGCGACACATTGGTGGATGCACTGGAGCGTGGGCACAGAGTGGCCGCTTGCCGCGGCAAGCGTCTTGCCGCGGTCGCGGTCTTGTCGCGCTCGGAAGCTTGTCGCTCGCCGGGCCTTGCCGGGACGCGTGGTGCATCGCGGCAAGTTCCCTGAGATGCCTTGGTTGGCCTTCCCGGCAAGCTCCTCTTGCCGGGGCCTTGTCTCCTTTACTTGAGTACTTTGTTCTTGAATGGCTCCAAAGGAGCCACGGAGTATCTTGGCGGTCACCCGGCAAGCCCTTGCCGCGGGGTGCTGCAACTGCCTGTGCACAAGTTTGGGGTACTAGGGTACCCCTATTCTAGTACACCGACGGGAGCCCCCGGGCCTGGGCCACACACAGTGCCGAGCGCTGTTGGGCCAGGCCCAAAACAGGGCACGGGCACGCGCCGCCCGGGTAACGCCGAATCTTACTCCGTATCCACCGCGCCCTCCCCCAACGGCACGCGCTGAATGCGGCATCATGGGAGAGATCGTGGGGGGGGGGGGTTTCTTTATTCGGAAGGGCGAAACGTCCGCCCCCTCCCTCTTTATAAGCAGGGGAAATAGGGGCAGTTCGTCCATTTCGCCGTTTGTTGCTCCAACTCCCAGAAATCTCCGCCGCTCCCCCTTCTTCTCGAACCAGAAAGAGAGCAGCGCTCCGCCCCCTGTCGCCACCAACACCACCAAAGCCGTCGATCTCCTTCGCCACTTCCGCCATGGCTCCGAAAGCCGACAAGGGAAAGGGCGTGAAATCGGCCGAGGCGCAGCGGCTCGCGGCGTTGTGGAAGGAGCGGGCCATCTTCCCCCCTCAGCTCGGCGCCAAGGAGCAGAGGGAGTACTACTACCTCTTCTGGTCGACGGAGACGCGAGCACATCCGCGCGCGAGGGTACTCCCGGCCACCGCTTCGGAGCTGGCGCCAAACGGGTACCCTTTCTTCGCGCTGTTCTTCTATTGCGGGCTCTGCCCGCCCTTCTCGGAGTTCTTCTGCGATATTATGAACACATACGGGCTCCGCCTCCTTGATTTCACCCCCAACGCCATTCTGACCATGGCAGTTTTCGCACATCTATGTGAAAACTTTGTCGGAGTCCACCCAAACGTAGCCCTCTTCCGCCACTTCTTCATGCCCCGAGTCGAGGGATGAGAGCCCCTAGCCGGAGGAATCGCCTGGATCTCGAGAGTCGGCAAGAAAGAAGCCTATCTGGAGGGAGAGCTTCGCAGCAAATGGGAGGAGTGGAGAGTGGAGTGGTGCTGGATCGTCGACGAGAACCCGCAGCCGTTCACTACCGTGCGCCAAGCCCCGATAGTACGCGGCAACGATTGGAGCAACGTGGCCCCGGAAGACGACAGGCTGAAGAACGCAGCCACCCGAATCCTTTGCCTTAGGCTTGCCGGGCTCACTATAGGCGCTGTCGGTGCAGATTTCCTTCGCCGCCGCATCGCCCCCCTGCAGGAGAGAGGGTGACCCACCTGGGAGTTCAAGAACTCGGCGGACATCATGAGGCTGCGCCCGGGCCTTAACTTCAATTTCACCATCCTGGAGCTGGATGCAATGCTCCTGGAGCTGTTCAAACGCGACCCTCAGCACCCATTCATGTTGCCGAGGAGCGTAGTCCCGTTGTGCAACAATTCTTCGCTCGACCGGATCCGCGCGATGATGCCATTGTGCGATTCGCACGGAATCGCCCCAACTTGGCAAGAGCCTGCGGATGACGTCGTGTGGGCATTCTTCGACAGCCTGGAGGAAGTGCCGATCCGCGCCGACAAGCATAAGAGCCTCACCCGTGACACTACCGACGCGGAGCTGCAGCGCATCGCCACTAGGACGGAAGAGGCTGCGACAGCAGCTGCCGCGGGCGAGTTCGGGTTCACCATGGAGGAGGCAGAGGCAGCAAGCCTTGCCGAGCATGAGGAGTTTGTCAGCGAAGAAGATCTTGCCGGCCCTGAAGCTGAGCCGAGCGAGCCCGGCGAGGAAGAGCCCGAACCTTCAGACAGCTTGCCGCAAGTGGAGCCCCCGGCAGCACCAAGAAGGCGTCTCCGCAGGGCCGGGGACGTAGCGGGGCGGCAGACGGGTCAACAGCCGCCGAGCCGTGCGACACGCTCTACCGCGGCAAGCTCCATTGCCGCGGGAGCGCCTCACGCCGCTGCGGCAACTGGAGCGGGACCTTCCCGGTCCACCGCCACCGCCCCCGCCAAGAGGGCAAGGGAGCCCACTCCTCTGCCTCGCCGCACCGGAGGGGAGTCGGACTTCGATCTCTCCGCGCTCAGCTCCGATGATGAAGAAGAAGAGTAAGCTTTCTTGCTGTCCTCGTAGTTCTTCAATCTTGTTGCTTTCGTCTGTATATGACTTGCTTCGATCTGAATCCATTCCTTTTCAGGACGCTGGCCCATAGAGCGGCGAAGAGAGCCAAGGCCTCGGTGATCGTCATCGAAGACGATCCCACCGTGTCAGCAGGGGGCGTGTCTGAGCCCACCTTGACGGACGTGGCAACTACTCCCCAAAGCAGCCCCCAGCACAGCCCCCAGCGTAAGTTTCTAATTTACTTCCTGCCGTCAGGTGTGCATGGGTGCTCTTTTCTCTTACTGATATCTTGACTGTTGGATTTGTGTAGGAGCAGAGCAGCCTCACCAGGAGGGCCCGGAAGCCGCCCCTGAAGCGCCATCTGCTTCGACTACACCGCCAAGGGAGGAGTCCCCGGCAAGGGAGCGCTCTCCGGCAAGGGAGAACTCTCCGGCAAGGGCCAATTCTCCGGCAAGGGATGACACCAGTGATCCTCCGGCGGTTGAGACCGCGACTGCAGACCCAGCACAGGTAACCCACTTGCCTACAAACTTGCCCTTGGATTTTTCTTCTTCTGACTTTTCCTTTTGCATATTTGCTTGACTTCTCTCCCTTCTTCGTTCTTCAGATCCATCCGCCACAGAGCCGATGGAAACCGAAGCCGCTGAAGGAGAGGCCGGCGCTGATGAGCCCGCCGGCGAAGAGGCTGCCAAGGCTGCCGCCGCAGAAGCCGGTGAGGGATCCGGCGATCGTACTGACGGCCCCAAGGCCGCAGGAGCGCCAGGCGCTGCACCGACCGCCGATCCTTCCGCTGGTGCCGCAGCGCCAGGCTCCGAAGAGCCCTAGCCCGGCACCTACTTGAAGGCCAGCGATGGCGTCTTCATCAAGCTCCCCTGGGCTTCGAGCTCCAGGGCGCCGGTCGAGGGAGAAACCTTTGACGGAGAGGTGCTTGCTTCCGCCGGATTGGCGCTGGTCGACGCGCCAAGCAGCAGCGACGAGCCTGAAGAGGAGCGGCTGCTGCGGAAGCTGACGTCGCTCTACCGCGCCGACAAGCCAAGCTGGCTTCCCGAGAAGCGCTTGTCGTGAGGGCGGGAGTCGACATTGAGAAGCGCGCGGAGGAGCTCCGGGGTCTCAGGCAGGAGACTCTCCGGAGCCTAGCAGAAGAGCGGGAGCAACTTTTCGAGGAGCGGAAAGCTTTCCTCCTCGAGAAGGCTGAAGCCGAAGAGAAGCAACGGCTTTTCGCTGAAAGCTTGTTTGCGAAAGAAGGAGAGTTGTCGCAGCGCAAGGTGAACCTTGACAGCCACGAGGAGGAGCTTGCCGCACGGGAGCTAGCAATTGACGGGGCTCTCAAGGAGTCAAAGGACGCTGCCGCAGCTGCCGAGGCCGCCAAAAAGGAGCTGGAGGCGAAGGTGGCACAGCTGGAGGCCAATCTCAGGATGAGCGGCAAGGAGCTTGCCGTGCTCAAGCGCGAGCGCGAGAAGGATGCTGCCGCCCACGGTGAGCTGCAAGGTCTTCTTGCAGAGAGGAGCAAGGAGCTCAGCGCCGCCAAGGACTCCAACGCGGATCTCGAGCTGAAGCTGGCCACACTGACTCAGACGTTGGACGCCGCCAAGGAGCGAGAGGTGACCTTGTCGGAGAAGATCAAGGCCGACGAGGTGCTGCTGGCGAGCATTGCCGTCACCCAGAACTCGTTCAGGGAGACGGTGGAGCACTGGACCGAGGGCGTGGCGACAGCCCTCCAGCGGCTTCGGGAGAAGATCCCAAAGCAGCTGGCCGACGAGTCACGCAAGATTTGCGCGGGAGTTCTTCAGAAGGTGCTGGTGAAGGTGGCCTTCCACAACCCAGGCCTCAACCTCACCAATGTCCTCAGGTCCCTGCCGCCCGACGCCGATCTGGAAGCGCTCAAGGCCCTTGTCGCACCCATTGTGGACAAGGTGAGCGAGATCAAAAGGCTTGAGGGCGGTCGCGTAGACTAGGCTGCTTGTTTTATCTTTTTCCTTATCGCTGCTGATCATGTCATGGGAACAATGTGTTAGAGCCGCGACAAGTTATCTTGTAATATAAATTTATTTTGGATAATGATCGCTATGTTATTTCCTTTACTAGATCCTTTGCTTTGTATGTTTTTACCCTACGCTTTTAGGGAACTTGTCGACGCAGGCACCCGAGCCGCGAGCGCTGAGTGCGGGACGTCAGTAGCCTGCTGGCGGTGCTGCTCCGACAAGAAACCTTGTCGCGACTAGTTGCAGCACACTTAAGTTGTTGAGCGGACTCGAAACAAAGTAAGGGCGCATCTAGCTACGAGTTGGTTCCTCCGCGCACAGGTTTTCCATATAAAGCATAGTCGTTCGAGGAAGATAACTTAAAATTAAAACTAATTGCTCAGACTTTGGCAACTTAGCTTTTCTGTCGTTTGCTTCCCGGCAAGGCAAACCTTCCTTAAACGACGCCTCGCCCACACCATTATCTTCTCCTTCCCCCCCGGTAAACTTGTGTGCGAGGGAACCTTTCTTTCCTTTGCTTGAGAAAAAGAAAGAAGAGAAAATAAAGATATGGGGCCTTTCGGCTCGTTATTGCTTACCGGGGGTAGGTGCTGCACAAAGTGTCAGAGAAAGCATGCAAGAAAGAATGTAATGCATGAAATCGACAAGATGCGCGGAGCACATGAGCTTTACTTATGCACGGGGTCTGCGCCCGGCTTTGTACAAAGGATTACATGCAACATCGGCAAGACTTGTACAAAAGGTGGTTGCCGGAACAGGTTCCGGCAACCGCGCCCTACGGGTAAAACTTACGAAGATGCTCAATGTTCCAGGAGTTGCTCACCGGAATACCATCTTCGGTCTCAAGGCGGACAGCGCCAGGCCTAGTGACTCGTTTCACCCGGTAAGGGCCTTCCCACTTCAGCGTCAACATGTTGGAATTCTTGGCGGACTGAAACGCCGAAGAACAAGGTCGCCTTCATCGAAACTTCTGGCATTAACCTTGCGGCTATGGTAGCGGCGCAAAGCTTGTTGGTATCGAGCAGCTCATACAGCAACCTGAAGACGGTCCCCCTCAAGGAGCAACGCGTCATCTTGTCGCAGCTGCTCTTGCTCAAGCTCATCATAAGAGAGCACTCGAGGTGACCCGTATACGAGTTCGTGGGGAGAACTGCCTCTGCTCGATAGACTAGAGCGAAAGGCGTCTGGCCAGTGGCTCGATTTGGCGTCGTCCTGATCGACCAAAGAACCACCGGCAGCTCCTCGATCCAGTTTCTTCCGCACTTGTGCAGCCTGTCAAAAGTCCTGGTCTTGGGCCCACGCAGCACTTCAGCATTTGCCCTCTCCGCTTGACCGTTGCTTCTCGGATGAGCAACAGAAGCGAAGCAGACCTTGGCGCCAAGATCTTGGACGTACTGCATGAAGGTGCGGCTCGTGAATTGTGTGCCGTTGTCGGTGATGATCCTGTTAGGAATCCCAAAGCGGCAAACAATCGACCTGAAGAACTTGACTGCTGACTGTGCTGTCACCTTTCTCACTGGTTCCACTTCCGGCCACTTTGTGAACTTGTCGATTGCAACGTACAAGTACTCAAAGCCCCCGACAGCTCAGGGGAAGGGGCCGAGGATATCGAGCCCCCAGACCGAAAATGGCCAGGATAAAGGGATCGTCTGGAGAGCTTGAGCTGGCTGGTGTATCTGCTTGGAATGGAACTGGCACGCTTCACACTTGGTTACTTGTGCAGTTGCATCCTGGAGGGCTGTCGGCCAAAAGAAACCTTGCCGGAAAGCTTTGCCGGCAAGTGCTCTTGTGCCAATGTGGTGACCACATATGCCTCCATGTATCTCTGCCAGCAGCTTCTGTCCGTCTTCCCGGCAAATACACTTCAATGTCACACCGTTGAGTCTTCTTCTGTACAGTATGTTGTCGACAAACTGGTACATACTTGACTGCCGGGCTACTTTTTCCGCTTCTTCTTGTTCTTCGGGAAGTTCTCCTGTCTGAAGGAAATGGACAATCTGCTGTGCCCATGCTGGAGCTTGTGGCTCGACAACAAGGACTAAAGGCACATCTGCTGCTGCGGGAACATCCGCTTCTACGGCGAGAACCTGCGGCTCAGCCGGAGCTTGATGTTCCCCGGCAAGCTTGCCGGAGCAAAACTTGTCGGGAGCGTCTGCTTCGACGGGACGAACCCTAGGGCTCGCCGGAGCAGACTGCTCCTCAGCATCCTTGGTGTTGACCTTGGGGACTTTCTTGGCGGCGGCTTCAAGGAGCTCTGCCGGAAAGTAGTCACCGGAAATCAACTTTCTCTTCTTGCTCTGTCCAGTTGATGGTTTTACGGACGGTTGAGTCAGCTTGAGCACAAAGATCCCTGGTTCCACAGGTAACTTAAGTGCGGCGCACTTTGACAAGCCATCAGCAATGTCATTCTGAGCTCTTGGAACATGTTCCATCTGTAGGCTGTCAAAGTGCTCTTCTAGCTTTCTCACTTCATCAACATAAGCTTCCATCAATGGACTCTGATAACTCTTGTTCACTTGGCGGACGACAAGCTGTGAGTCTCCCCTGACAATGAGTTTCTTGATCCCAAGGTCTACCGCGATCCTGAGACCGGCAAGCAAACCTTCATACTCTGCAGTATTGTTCGTTGCTTGCTCCTTGGGAAAGTGCATCTGGACTACGTACTTGAGGTGCTCTCCGGTGGGTGCGACAAGTAGCACGCCTGCACCGGCGCCTTGCAGCGAGAAGGCACCATCAAAGTACATCAGCCACTCCTTGCTTGCTTCCCTGACGGGGATGCTCGTCTCTGGAATTTCTTCATCTGGTGTTGGCATCCACTCTGCTATGAACTCTGCCAATGCTCTGCTTTGGATAGTTGAAGTGCTTTAGAACTTGAGGCCAAAGCTTGACAGTTCCAGTGCCCACTCGACAATCCCCTGCAGAAGGGAACTGACAAAGTAAACTGGGCGCTCCACCATTCTCTTCTGCATCTCCTTATGCGTCTGCGCAGATCCATCTTTATCGGGACCAGAGCCTGCCGGACAAGAGCCCGCCGGACCAGAGCTTGCCGGACCGGAGCTTGTCGAAGAAGCCCCCTGCTTGTCGCTGGATGCATCTGCCATGGTTGCTGGCTCATCATCTGCCTCCCTCTCCGCCACTAACGCAGCACTAACCACTTGATTGGTTGCCGCTATATACAGCAGCAACTTCTCTTGTGGCCTAGGTGCGACAAGTGTTGGAGTGGAGGACAGGTATCTCTTCAAGTCCTGCAGCGCAGCCTCCGCTTCCGGAGTCCATTTCATTGGGCCTGCCTTTTTCAATATTTTGAAAAACGGCAGGGCGCGCTCAGCAGATCTAGAGATAAACCTGCTGAGAGCAGCCACGCAACTGGCAAGTTTTCGTACATCCTTGACGCGCTTTGGTGCTTCAATCTGCTCAATGGCCTTGATCTTGTCGGGATTGGCTTCAATTCCCCGCTGAGACACAAAGAACCCGAGAAGCTTGCCGGAGGGGACTCCAAACACGTACTTCTCGGGGTTCAGTTTGAGGTTGATCTTGCGCAGATTTGCAAATGTTTCTTCTAAATCTTGGATCAGGGTCGCTTTGTCCTTACTCTTGACCACTATGTCATCCATGTAGGCTTCCACATTTCTGTGCATTTGCGGCTCAAAAGCGTGATGGACAACCCTTGCAAATGTTGAACCAGCATTCTTTAAACCGAAAGGCATCCGTACGAAATAGTACGTGCCACACGGGGTGATGAATGCGGTCTTCTCCTCATCCTCTTCTGCCATGAAGATCTGATGGTATCCACGTAGGATGGAGCACTCCTCTGACAAGGCCTTCTGCTTCCAACTTCTTGATTTCTTCTGCAATGAATTCTTGGCGCTCCACCGCTTGTTTCCTGACTTTCTGCTTGACGGTCCGCGAATGAGGATAGACGGCAAGGTGGTGCTCAATTACTTTCCTGGGAACACCGGGGATGTCAGACGGTTGCCACGCAAACACGTCGATGTTCGCCCACAGGAAAGCAACGAGCGCGCTTTCCTATTTAGGATCGAGCGTGGCACTGATGGTGAAGGTACCACCAGTGCCGTCCTCCTTGGCGGACACCTTCTTAGTCTCTGGTGGAGCTGCCATTGCCTTCTTACACTTGCCGGTGGAGCTCGATGGTGTGTCCTCGACGGTAGCGCAGCACTCCGAAGAGGTGCGCTTGCCGGAGTGGGCATCAGAACTCTGGCCGGACTTGGTCTTCTTCTCCCCCCCGGGAGCTTCAGCGGCAAGTGACTTGCGATCTGTTGCGGCCGTTGCCTCCCGGTAGATCTTGTCGGCGCAGATAAGAGCATCCTTCTTGTCGCCAGGGACAGAGATGACGCTTATCGGGCCTGGCATCTTCAGTACGTTGTATGCATAGTGAGAGGCTGCCATGAATTTGGCGAGTGCTGGACGACCGAGTATCCCATTGTAAGGCAATGGGAAGTCAGCAACGTCAAAAGTGACCCTCTCGGTTCTGAAGTTCAGCTCACTGCCAAATGTCACCGGCAACGTGATCTTTCCCTTCGGCTTGCTCCTTCCCGGATTGATTCCTTGAAATGTGCCGGTCTCTTCGAGCTCGCTGTCAGGGATCTGGAGTTTCTGGAGCACCGCGGAGGAGATCAGGTTCAAGTCGGCCCCGCCGTCAACTAGCATCTTAGTGACCTTGAGGTTGCGGATAGTTGGCGATACCAACATCGGCAAGCACCCAACCGCAGTTATGCGATCAGGGTGGTCCTTAATATCAAAGATGATAGGCGTGTTGGACCATTTCAGAGGCCTGCGTGACTCGACAGGTGGTTCTGCCGCATTGACTTCCCGCACCCATTGTTTGAGTTGGCGGTGTAAAGTATGAAGAGAAGCACAGCCGTCAATGCACAGGACCTCCGTGGCTTTCTGGAACTCCTGCTCATCGGTCTCGTCATCATCGATGTCTTCGTCGTCGTCGTCATCTTCATCCTTGTCGCGGCCGCAAGGAGGTCTGTCTCCTTGCCGCTGCTTGGCCTTGCCGCGGCGTCCTCCTCGGCCGGGACGTTTCTTGCTGGATCCCCCAGCACATTCCTGGGCCTTCTCCTTGTCGCGCCGCTCGTATTCAGCCTTCTGCTGCTCGACAAGCTGCTCGACTTTCTTGCAGTTCTGGAGATCATGGCCCTTGGTGCGGTGGATCTTGCAGTACTGCTTGTTGGTGCCGTCCTGCTTGTCGGCGACCGCCACAGCCTCCGCGGCAATCTCCTTGCCGGAGCCACCAGCTTTGGCTTTCTTGGCGCCACCTCCGTTGTCGGACTGCTCGACAACTAGCACCTCTTTGCCTTTCTTCTTTCTGTTATTCCGCCGCTGGTTTTTCCTTGCCGGGGCAGTATCCTCACTGTCAGATCCTCCTGCTCCTTTGTCCTCTCCAGGGAGTCTCCTCCCTTCCTCAGCACGTGCACACTTGTCAGCCAGGGCATATAGCTCACTGACGTCTCTGATCTTGCACATCGCCATCTCCTCCCGCATCCTGCGATTCCGCACGTTCTGATGGAACGCGCTGATCACCGCGGCAGGGTGGACATCTGGGATGTTATGCTGTACGCGGGTGAATCTCTGAATGTACTTGCTCAAGGGCTCTCCTTCCTTCTGGGCGAGAAGATGAAGGTTGCTTTCTTGGCCATGAGGCTTGTGGCCGCCTGTAAAGGCGCTGACAAACTGATGGCACAAGTCAGCCCAGGAGGATATGGAGTTGTCCGGCAAGTGCATGAGCCAGGATCTGACATTGGGCTTGAGCACCAGTGGGAAGTAGTTGGCAAGGATCTTGTCGTCTCACCCCCAGAAGCCTGCACCGCAATGGTGTAGATGCTGAGGAACTCTGACGGGTGCGTCTTGCCGTCGTACTTCTCCGGTACATCTGGCTTCAAATTCTTCGTGCTGGGCCACTGGACCTGCCACAGCTCACGAGTGAACGCAGGGCAACCTACCGTGTACGGCAAGTCGCCTGGTTCTCCGGGCGCATGCATGTCAACAGAGGGCCCAGCGCGCTTGTTGGATTGACGTCGCGCTTCTCTTTGACGCTCGATGCGAGTACGAGCGTCTTCTTGCTGTCGTTCACGAAGAACTTGGCGCTGATCGCGACGAGCTCGTGGATCCGACGATGCGGTGGAGTCGCTGTCGAGGTGGATCCGGCGAGTCGGCGATCTTGGCCTTCGGGGTGGAGAGTGCATGGTGCTTGCACCCCCACCAGTTTCGTCGCCACCGGCTCGCGCCTGGCAGTCCTGCCGCGGCAGCGACGTGCTCGGCTGCCGTGGAGTGTCGCCGTTGGCGAAGCCGATGAGGCTCTGAATGGTGGTCCTCCATCGGTCGATCTTGTCTTCCGCAGGAGGGTAGTCCAGGAGCAGTTGAGCTCGCGCCAAAGCTTCTGCTGGAGTGGTAGGCGGCAGTGGCGAACGGTGCGAGGAGCGGGATGTGCTCGGACTTCTAACTATGTTAGAAGGAGCAGTATCCCGTCCAGGCGACCGTGCCTCACTCGTGCCAGCATGTTGGCGTGCATGCTGGTCTTGAGCGCCCTGAGACCCACCAGCTTGATCTTGGTCCAACAAGCGTATGGTACTGCGAATACCATGACGCTGTCGGTCTTGCGCTTCCTGAGAGGGGCACGGCGGATATGAAGACACCAAGGTTTGTGCAGCCTTGTCCTTGGACCTGGCAGCACCGTGAGCTTCCTCGTCGATGTCTGTTCTTCCACCAGCGTCAACCCCACCACCCGTTTGTTCCGGTGGCGGTGAGATCGACGCGGATGGAGCAGCTGCCTCCGAAGCCTTCTTCTTCGGTGGCATGTCGATGAAGGAAATGAAGATCTAGCTCATGTGAACGTCAGATCAGGTTCACACAATCTCGACGCCCCCTACCTGGCGCGCCAAAGATGTCGGGGAAACTGATCCACGAACACCTATGGGACCAGCGGACCGAGCCCCTTTTGGTTCGGCGGGGGGCAGAGGTCGCACGAAGAGCAGATCGAGCCGAAGCACACGAGCAGTTTACCCAGCTTCGAGCTCTCCGGAGAGATAATACTCCTACTGCTGCTTGTCTGATTGTATTGTGTTCTTGCTCAAGAGAGCTAAGTGTTTTCCTGGCTTCGAAATGATCCGAACCAGCCGAACCGAACCAACCGAACCCCCCTCTACGTTGCGCATGGGCCTCCTTTTATATGCACAAGGGGTCACCGACAGGTGGCAACGCAGAGAAGGATAAGAATGTAAAAAGAGAGGTGGTTGGTACAGCTACTTGCACAGTGTATCCTACCTAACCCTGACGGCAGGGGACAAGGGCATTAAATGTCCGTCTGTGTCGCCTAAACAGTGTAGAAAAGGACCGTCAGGGGCGCCACCGCCTGCCACGATGGCGATCTTGTCAACATCGCATGACACCGCTTACCGCTGGCTGCACAGCCTTCCGCCACGCGTGCCTGGAAAGGCCCCCAGGGCGACATGTTGGTGGATGCGCTGGAGCGTGGGCACAGAGTGGCCGCTTGCCGCGGCAAGCGTCTTGCCGCGGTCACGGTCTTGTCGCGCCCGGAAGCTTGTCGCTCGCCGGGCCTTGCCGGGACGCGTGGTGCGTCGCGGCAAGTTCCCTGAGATGCCTCGGTTGGCCTTCCCGGCAAGCTCCTCTTACCGGGGCCTTGTCTCCTTTACTTGAGTACTTTGTTCTTGAATGGCTCCAAAGGAGCCACGGAGTATCTTGGCGGTCACCCGGCAAGCCCTTGCCGCGGGGTGCTGCAACTGTCCGTGCACAAGTTCGGGGTACTAGGGTACCCCTATTCTAGTACACCGACAGGAGCCCCCGGGCCTGGGCCACACACGGTGCCAAGCGCTGTTGGGCCAGGCCCAAAACAAGGCACGGGCACGCGCAGCCCGGGTAACGCCGAATCTTACTCCGTATCCACCACGCCCTCCCCCAACGGCACGCGCTGAATGCGGCATCGTGGGAGAGATCGTGGGGGGGAGGTTTCTTTATTCGGAAGGGCGAAACCTCCGCCCCCTCCCTCTTTATAAGCAGGGGAAACAGGGGCAGTTCGTCCATCTCGCCGTTTGTTGCTCCAACTCCCAGAAATCTCCGCCGCTCCCCCCTTCTTCTCGAAGCAGAAAGAGAGCAGCGCTCCGCCCCCTGTCGCCACCAGCACCACCAACGCCGTCGATCTCCTTCGCCACTTCCGCCATGGCTCCGAAAGCCGACAAGGGAAAGGGCGTGAAATCGGCCGAGGCGCAGCGGCTCGCGGCGTTGCGGAAGGAGCGGGCCATCTTCCCCCCTCAGCTCGGCGCCAAGGAGCTGAGGGAGTACTACTACCTCTTCTGGTCGACGGAGACGCGAGCGCATCCGCGCACGAGGGTACTCCCGGCCACCGCTTCGGAGCTGGCGCCAAACGGGTACCCTTTCTTTGCGCTGTTCTTCTATTGCAGGCTCTGCCCGCCCTTCTTGGAGTTCTTCTGCGATATTATGAACACATACGGGCTCCGCCTCCTTGATTTCACCCCCAACGCCGTTCTGACCATGGCAGTTTTCGCACATCTGTGCGAAAACTTTGTCGGAGTCCACCCAAACGTAGCCCTCTTCCGCCACTTCTTCATGCCCCGAGTCGAGAGAGGAGAGCCCCTTGCCGAAGGAATCGCCTGGATCTCGAGAGTCGGCAAGAAAGAAGCCTATCTGGAGGGAGAGCTTCGCAGCAAATGGGAGGAGTGGAGAGCGGAGTGGTGCTGGATCATCGAGGAGAACCCGTAGCCGTTCACTGTCGTGCGCCAAGCCCCAATAGTACGCGGCAACGATTGGAGCAACGTGGCCCCGGAAGACGACAGGCTGAAGATCGTAGTCACCCGAATCCTTCGCCTTAGGCTTGCTGGGCTCACTATAGGCGCTGTCGGCGCAGATTTCCTTCGCCGCCGCATCGCCCTCCTGCAGCAGAGAGGGAGACCCGCCTAGGAGTTCAAGAACTCGGCGGACATCATGAGGTTGCGCCCGGGCCTCAACTTCAATTTCACCGTCCTGGAGCTGGATGCAATGCTCCTGGAGCTGTTCAAACGCGACCCTCAGCACCCATTCATGTTGCCGAGGAGCGTAGTCCCGTTGTGCAACAATTCTTCGCTCGACCGGATCCGCGCGATGATGCCATTGTGCGATTCGCACGGAATCGCCCCAACTTGGCAAGAGCCTGCGGATGACGTCGTGCGGGTGTTCTCCGACAGCCTGGAGGAAGTGCCGATCCGCGCCGACAAGCAGAAGAGCCTCACCCGTGACACTACCGACGCGGAGCTGCAGCGCATCGCCACTAGGACGGAAGAGGCTGCGGCAGCAGCTGCCACGGGCGAGTTCGGGTTCACCATGGAGGAGGCAGAGGCAGCAGAGGCGGCAAGCCTTGCCGAGCGCGAGGAGTTTGTCGGCGAAGAAGATCTTGCCGGCCCTGAAGCTGAGCCGAGCGAGCCCGGCGAGGAAGAGCCTGAACCTTCAGACAGCTTGCCGCAAGTGGAGCCCCCGGCAGCACTAAGAAGGCGTCTCCGTATGGCCGGGGACGTAGCGGGGCGGCAGACGGGTCAACAGCCGCCGAGCCGTGTGACACACTCTACTGCGGCAAGCTCCGTTGCCGCGGGAGCGCCTCACGCCGCTGCGGCAACTGGAGCAGGACCTTCCCGGTCCACCGCCACCGCCCCCGCCAAGCGGGCAAGGGAGCCCACTCCTCCGCCTCGCCGCACCGGAGGGGAGCCGGACTTCGATCTCTCCGCGCTCAGCTCCGATGATGAATAAGAAGAGTAAGCTTTCTTGCTGTCCTCGTAGTTCTTCAATCTTGTTGCTTTCGTCTGTATCTGACTTGCTTCGATCTGAATCCATTCCTTTTCAGGATGCTGGCCCAGAGAGCAGCGAAGAGAGCCAAGGCCTCGGTGATCGTTATCGAAGACGATCCCACCGTGTCAGCAGGGGGCATGTCTGAGCCCACCTTGACGGACGTGGCAACTACTCCCCAAAGCAGCCCCCAGCACAGCCCCCAGCGTAAGTTTCTAATTTACTTCCTGCCGTCAGGTGTGCATGGGTGCTCTTTTCTCTTACTGATATCTTGACTGTTGGATTTGCGTAGGAGCAGAGCAGCCTCACCAGGAGGGCCCGAAAGCCGCCCCTGAAGCGCCATCTGCTTCGACTACACCGCCAAGGGAGGAGTCCCCGGCAAGGGAACGCTCTCCGGCAAGGGAGAACTCTCCGGCAAGGGCCAATTCTCCGGCAAGGGACGACACCAGTGATCCTCCGGCGGTTGAGACCGCGACTGCAGACCCCAGCAGCATCGACCGCCGATCCCACCGCCGCTGCCGCAGCGCCGGGCTCCGAAGAGCCCCAGCCCGGCGCCTACTTGAAGGACGGCGATGGCGTCTTCATCAAGCTCCCCTGGGCTTCGAGCTCCAGGACGCCGGTCGAGGGAGAAACCTTTGACGGAGAGGTGCTTGCTTCCGCCGGATTGGCGCTGGTCGACGCGCCAAGTAGCAGCGACGAGCCTGAAGAGGAGCGGCTGCTGCGGAAGCTGACGTCGCTCTACCGCGCCCGACAAGCCAAGCTGGCTTCCCGAGAAGCGCTTGTCGCGAGGGCGGGAGTCGACATTGAGAAGCGCGCGGAGGAGCTCCGGGGTCTCAGGCAGGAGACTCTCCGGAGTCTAGCAGAAGAGCGGGAGCAACTTCTCGAGGAGCGGAAAGCTTTCCTCCTCGAGAAGGCTGAAGCCAAAGAGAAGCAACGGCTTGTCGCTGAAACCTTGTTTGCGCAAGAAGGAGAGTTGGCGCAGCGCAAGGTGAACCTTGACAGCCACGAGGAGGAGCTCGCCGTGCGGGAGCTAGTGATTGACGGGGCTCTCAAGGAGTCAAAGGACGCTGCCGCAGCTGCCGAGGTTGCCAAGAAGGAGCTGGAGGTGAAGGTGGCACAGCTGGCGACCAATCTCAGGACGAGCGGCGAGGAGCTTGTCGTGCTCAAGCGCGAGCGCGAGAAGGATGCTGCCGCCCACGGTGAGCTGCAAGGTCTTCTCGCAGAGAGGAGCAAGGAGCTCAGCGCCGCCAAGGACTCCAACGCGGATCTCGAGCTGAAGCTGGCCACACTGACTCAGATGTTGGACGCCACCAAGGAGCGAGAGGTGACCTTGTCGGAGAAGATCAAGGCCGACGAGGCGCTGCTGGCGAGCATTGCCGTCACCCAGAACTCGTTCAGGGAGACGGTGGAGCACTGGACCGAGGGTCTGGTGAACATCGCCGGAGTCATCGACGGGGAGCTGGCGCAGCTGGCGATGGAGGACTTCGGGTACTCTTCCGACGAGCATGTCCAACCCAGCGCCAAGCTCAGCTTGTTCTTCAAGGGCGTGGCGACAGCCCTCCAGCGGCTTCGGGAGAAGATCCCAAAGCAGCTGGCCGACGAGTCGCGCAAGATTTGCGCGGGAGTTCTTCAGAAGGTGCTGGTGAAGGTGGCCTTCCGCAACCCAGGCCTCAACCTCACCAATGTCCTCAGGTCCCTGCCGCCCGACGCCGATCTGGAAGCGCTCAAGGCCCTTGTCGCACCCATTGTGGACAAGGTGAGCGAGATCAGGAGGGTTGAGGGCGGCCGCGTAGACTAGGCCGCCCGTTTTATCTTTTTCCTTGTCGCTGCTGGTCATGTCATGGGAACAATGTGTTAGAGCTGCGACAAGTTATCTTGTAATATAACTTTATTTTGGATAATGATCGCTATGTTATTTCCTTTACTAGATCCTTTGCTTTGTATGTTTTTACCCTACGCTTTTAGGGAACTTGTCGGCGCAGGCACCCAAGCCGCGAGCGCTGAGTGCGGGACGTCAGCAGCCTGCTGGCGGTGCCGCTCCGACAAGAAACCTTGTCGCGACTAGTTGCAGCACACTTAAGTTGTTGAGCGGACTCGAAACAAAGTAAGGGCGCATCTAGCTACGAGTTGGTTCCTCCGCGCACAGGTTTTCCATACAAAGCACAGTCGTTCGAGGAAGATAACTTAAAAATTAAAACTAATTGCTCGGACTTTGGCAACTTAGCTTTTCTGTCGTTTGCTTCCCGGCAAGGCAAACCTTCCTTAAACGATGCCTGGCCCACACCATTATCTTCTCCTTCCCCCCGGTAAACTTGTGTGCGAGGGAACCTTTCTTTCCTTTGCTTGAGAAAAATAAAGAAGAGAAAATAAAGATATGGGGCCTTTCGGCTCGTTATTGCTTACCGAGGGTTGGTGCTGCACAAAGTGTCAGATAAAGCATGCAAGAAAGAATGTAATGCATGAAATCGACAAGATGCGTGGAGCACATGAGCTTTACTTATGCACGGGGTCTGCGCCCGGCTTTGTACAAAGGGTTACATGCAACATCGGCAAGACTTGTACAAAAGGTGGTTGCCGGAACAGGTTCCGGCAACCGCGCCCTACGGGTAAAACTTACGAAGATGCTCAATGTTCCAGGAGTTGCTCACCGGAATACCATCTTCGGTCTCAAGGCGGACAGCTCCAGGCCTAGTGACTCGTTTCACCCGGTAAGGGCCTTCCCACTTCGGCGTCAACTTGTTGGAATTCTTGGCGGACTGAACGCGCTGAAGAACAAGGTCGCCTTCCTCGAAGCTTCTGGCATTAACTTTGCGGCTATGGTAGCGGCGCAAAACTTGCTGGTATCGAGCAGCTCGTACAGCAGCCTGAAGACGGTCCCCCTCAAGGAGCAGCGCGTCATCTTGTCGCAGCTGCTCTTGCTCAAGCTCATCATAAGCGAGCACTCGAGGTGACCCGTATACGAGTTCCGTTAGGAGAACTGCCTCTTCTCCATAGACTAGAGCGAAAGGCGTCTGGCCAGTGGCTCGATTTGGCGTCGTCCTGATCGACCAAAGAACCACCGGCAGCTCCTCGATCCAGTTTCTTCCGCACTTGTGCAGCCTGTCGAAAGTCCTGGTATTGAGCCCACGCAGCACTTCAGCATTTGCCCTCTCCGCTTGACCGTTGCTTCTCGGATGAGCAATAGAAGCGAAGCAGACCTTGGCGCCAAGATCTTGGACGTACTGCATGAAGGTGCGGCTCGTGAATTGTGTGCCGTTATCGGTGATGATCCTGTTAGGAATCCCGAAACGGCAAACAATCGACCTGAAGAACTTGACTGCTGACTGTGTTGTCACCTTTCTCACTGGTTCCACTTCCGGCCACTTTGTGAACTTGTCAATTGCAACGTACAAGTACTCGAAGCCCCCGACAGCTCGGGGGAAGGGGTCGAGGATTTCGAGCCCCTAGACCGAAAATGGCCAGGATAAAGGGATCGTCTGGAGAGCTTGAGCTGGCTGGTGTATCTGCTTGGAATGGAACTGGCACGCTTCACACTTGGTTACTTGTGCAGTTGCATCCTGGAGGGCTGTCGGCCAAAAGAAACCTTGCCGAAAAGCTTTGTCGGCAAGTGCTCTTGCGCCAATGTGGTGACCACATATGCCTCCATGTATCTCTGCCAACAACTTCTGTCCGTCTTCCCGGCAAATACACTTCAATTTCACACCTTTGAGTCTTCTTCTGTACAGTATGTTGTCGACAAACTGGTACATACTTGACTGCCGGGCTACTTTTTCCGCTTCTTCTTGTTCTTCGGGAAGTTCTCCTGTCTGAAGGAAATAGACAATCTGTTGTGCCCATGCTGGAGCTTGTGGCTCGACAACAAGGACTAAAGGCACATCTGCTGCTGCGGGAACATCCGCTTCTACGGCGAGAACCTACGACTCAGCCGGAGCTTGATGTTCCCCGGCAAGCTTGCCGGAGCAAAACTTGTCGGGAGCGTCTGCTTCGACGGGACGAACCGTAGGGCTCGCCGGAGCAGACTGCTCCTCAACATCCTTGGCGTTGACCTTGGGGACTTTCTTGGCGGCGGCTTCGGGGAGCTCTGCCGAAAAGTAGTCACCGGAAATCAACTTTCTCTTCTTGCTCTGTCCAGTTGATGGTGTTACGGACGGTTGAGTCAGCTTGAGCACAAAGATCCCTGGTTCCACAGGTAACTTAAGTGCGGCGCACTTTGACAGGCCATCAGCAATGTCATTCTGAGCTCTTGGAACATGTTCCATCTGTAGGCCGTCAAAGTGCTCTTCCAGCTTTCTCACTTCATCAACATAAGCTTCCATCAATGGACTCTGATAACTCTTGTTCACTTGGCGGACGACAAGTTGTGAGTCTCCCCTGACAATGAGTTTCTTGATCCCAAGGTCTGTCGCGATCCTGAGACCGGCAAGCAAACCTTCATACTCTGCAGTATTGTTCGTTGCTTGCTCCTTGGGAAAGTGCATCTGGACTACGTACTTGAGGTGCTCTCCGGTGGGTGCGACAAGTAGCACGCCCGCACCGGCGCCTTGCAGCGAGAAGGCACCATCAAAGTACATCAGCCACTCCTTGCTTGCTTCCTTGACGGGGATGCTCGTCTCTGGAATTTCTTCATCTGGTGTTGGCATCCACTCTGCTATGAACTCTGCCAATGCTCTGCTTTGGATAGTTGAAGTGCTTTCAAACTTGAGGCCAAAGCTTGACAGTTCCAGTGCCCACTCGACAATCCTGCCCGTTGCTTCTGGATTTTGCAGTATCCTCTTCAACGGAAAGCGAGTGACAACTGTGATCTCATGTGCTTGGAAGTAATGGCGCAGCTTTCTCGAGGCCATGAGAAGGCCGAAAAGCAATTTCTGCACACCAGAGTACCTTGACCTAGCCCCCTGCAGAAGGGAACTGACAAAGTAAACTGGGCGCTGCACCATTCTCTTCTGCATCTCCATATGCGTCTGTGCAGATCCATCTTTATCGGGACCAGAGCCTGCCGGACAAGAGCCTGCCGGACCAGAGCTTGCCGGACCAGAGCTTGCCGGACCAGAGCTTGTCGAAGAAGCCCCCTGCTTGTCGCTGGATGCATCTGCCGTGGTTGCTGGCTCATCATCTGCCTCCCTCTCCACCACTAACGCAGCACTAACCACTTGATTGGTTGCCACTATATACAGCAGCAACTTCTCTTGTGGCCTAGGTGCGACAAGTGTTGGAGTGGAGGAAAGGTATCTCTTCAAGTCCTGAAGCGCAGCCTCCGCTTCCGAAGTCCATTTCATTGGACCTGCCTTTTTCAATATTTTGAAAAACGACAGGGCGCGCTCAGCAGATCTAGAGATAAACCTGCTGAGAGCAGCCACGCAACCGGCAAGTTTCGTACATCCTTGACGCGCTTTGGTGCTTCAATCTGCTCAATGGCCTTGATCTTGTCGGGATTGGCTTCAATTCCCCGCTGAGACACAAAGATCCCGAGAAGCTTGCCGGAGGGGACTCCAAACACGCACTTCTCGGGGTTCAGTTTGAGGTTGATCTTGCGCAGATTTGCAAATGTTTCGTCTAAATCTTGGATCAGGGTCGCTTTGTCCTTACTCTTGACCACTATGTCATCCATGTAGGCTTCCACATTTCTGTGCATTTGTGGCTCAAAAGCGTGATGGACAACCCTTGCAAATGTTGAACCAGCATTCTTTAAACTGAAAGGCATCCGTACGAAACAGTACGTGCCACACGGGGTGATGAATGCGGTCTTCTCCTCATCGTCTTCTGCCATGAAGATCTGATGGTATCCTGAGTATGCATCAAGAAATGAAAGCAAGTCACATCCGGCTGTGGATTCAACAATCTGGTCGATGCGCGGCAAGGGAAATGGGTCTTTGGGACAAGCTTTATTGACATCGGTAAAATTGATACAAAGCCTCCATTTCCCGTTGGCCTTGCGTACGACAACAGGATTGGCCAACCACGTAGGATGGAGCACTCCTCTGACAAGGCCTGCTGCTTCCAACTTCTTGATTTCTTCTGCAATGAATTCTTGGCGCTCCACCGCTTGTTTCCTGACTTTCTGCTTGACGGGCCGCGCATGAGGACAGACGGCAACGTGGTGCTCAATTACTTTCCTGGGAACACCGGGGATGCCAGACGGTTGCCACGCAAACACGTCGACGTTCGCCCGCAGGAAAGCAACAAGCGCACTTTCCTATTTAGGATCGAGCGTGGCACTGATGGTGAAGGTACCACCAGTGCCGTCCTCCTTGGCGGACACCTTCTTAGTCTCTGGTGGAGCTGCCATTGCCTTCTTACACTTGCCAGTGGAGCTCGATGGTGCGTCCTCGATGGTAGCGCAGCACTCCGAAGAGGTGCGCTTGCCGGAGTGGGCATTAGAACTCTTGCCGGACTTGGTCTTCTTCTTCCCCCCGGGAGCTTCAGCGGCAAGTGACTTGCGATCTGTTGCGGCCGTTGCCTCCCGGTAGATCTTGTCGGCGCAGATAAGAGCATCCTTCTTGTCGCCAGGGACAGAGATGAC
The DNA here is from genome assembly GCF_002162155.2 of Triticum dicoccoides. Lineage (NCBI taxonomy): Eukaryota > Viridiplantae > Streptophyta > Magnoliopsida > Poales > Poaceae > Triticum > Triticum dicoccoides. The sequence continues at coordinate 624,097,854 of NC_041383.1, forward strand.
GCTTATCGGGCCTGGCATCTTCAGTATGTTGTATGCATAGTGAGAGGCTGCCATGAATTTGGCGAGTGCTGGACGACCGAGTATCCCATTGTAAGGCAATGGGAAGTCAGCAACGTCAAAAGTGACCCTCTTAGTTCTGAAGTTCAGCTCACTGCCAAATGTCACCGGCAACGTGATCTTTCCCTTCGACTTGCTCCTTCCCGGATTGATTCCTTGAAATGTGCCGGTCTCTTCGAGCTCGCTGTCAGGGATCTGGAGTTTCTGGAGCACCACGGAGGAGATCAGGTTCAAGCCGGCCCCGCCGTCAACTAGCATCTTAGTGACCTCGAGGTTGCGGATAGTTGGTGATACCAACATCGGCAAGCACCCGACCGCAGTTATGCGATCAGGGTGGTCCTCAATATCAAAGATGATAGGCGTGTTGGACCATTTCAGAGGCCTGCGTGACTCGACGGGTGGTTCTGCCGCGTTGACTTCCCGCACCCATTGTTTGAGTTGGCGGTGTGAAGTATGCAGAGAAGCACTGCCGTCAACGCACAGGACCTCCGTGGCTTTCTGGAACTCCTGCTCATCGGTCTCGTCATCATGATGTCTTCGTCGTCGTCGTCATCTTCATCCTTGTCGCGGCCGCGAGGAGGTCTTTCTCCTTGCCTCTGCTGCCTCTGCCTCCTCCATGGTGAACCCGAACTCGCCCGCGGCAGCTGCTGCCGCAGCCTCTTCCGTCCTAGTGGCGATGCGCTGCAGCTCCGCGTCGGTAGTGTCACGGGTGAGGCTCTTCTGCTTGTCGGCGCGGATCGGCACTTCCTCCAGGCTGTCGAAGAACGCCCGCACGACGTCATCCACAGGCTCTTGCCAAGTTGGGGCGATTCCGTGCGAATCGCACAATGGCATCATCGCGCGGATCCGGTCGAGCGAGGAATTGTTGCACAACGGGACTACGCTCCTCGGCAACATGAATGGGTGCTGAGGGTCGCGTTTGAACAGCTCCAGGAGCATTGCATCCAGCTCCAGGACGGTGAAATTGAAGTTGAGGCCGGGGCGCAGCCTCATGATGTCCGTCGAGTTCTTGAACCCCCAGGCGGGTCTCCCTCTCTCCTGCAGGGGGGAGATGCGGCGGCAAAGGAAATCTGCGCCGACGGCGCCTACAGTGAGCCCGGCAAGCCTAAGGCGAAGGATTCGGGTGACTGCGATCTTCAGCCTGTCGTCTTCCGGGGCCACGTTGCTCCAATCGTTGCCGCGTACTATTGGGGCTTGGGTTCTCCTCGACGATCCAGCACCACTCCGCTCTCCACTCCTCCCATTTGCTGCGAAGCTCTCCCTCCAGATAGGCTTCTTTCTTGCCGACTCTCGAGATCCAGGCGATTCCACCGGAAAGGGGCTCTCCTCTCTCGACTCGGGGCATGAAGAAGTGGCGGAAGAGGGCTACGTTTGGGTGGACTCCGACAAAGTTTTCGCACAGATGTGCGAAAACTTCCATGGTCAGAACGGCGTTGGGGGTGAAATCAAGGAGGCGGAGCCCATATGTGTTCATGATATCGTAGAAGAACTCTGAGAAGGGCGGGCAGAGCCCACAATAGAAGAACAGCGCGAAGAAAGGATACCCGTTTGGAGCCAGCTCCGAGGCGGTGGCCGGGAGTACCCTCGTGCGCGGGTGCGCCCGCGTCTCCGTCGACCAGAAGAGGTAGTAGTACTCCCTCAGCTCCTTGGCGCTGAGCTGAGGGGGGAAGATGGCCCGCTCCTTCCGCAACGCCGCGAGCCGCTGCGCCTCGGCCGATTTCACGCCCTTTCCCTTGTCGGCTTTCGGAGCCATGGCGGAAGTGGTGAAGGAGATCGACGGCGTTGGTGGTGCTGGTGGCGACAGGGGGCGGAGCGCTGCTCTCTTTCTGCTTCGAGAAGAAGGGGGGAGCGGCGGAGATTTCTGGGAGTTGGAGCAACAAACGGCGAGATGGACGAACTGCCCCTGTTTCCCCTTCTTATAAAGAGGGAGGGGGCGGACGTTTAGCCCTTTCGAATAAAGAAACCCCCCACGATCTCTCCCACGATGCCGCATTCAGCGCATGCCGTTGGGGGAGGGCACGGTGGATACGGAGTAAGATTCGGCGTTACCCGGGTCGCGCGTGCCCGTGCCATGTTTTGGGCCTGGCCCAACAGCGCTCGGCACCGTGTGTGGCCCATGCCCGGGGGCTCCTGTCGGTGTACTAGAATAGGGGTACCCTAGTACCCCGAACTTGTGCACGGGCAGTTGCAGCACCCCGCGGCAAGGGCTTGCCGGGTGATCTCCAAGATACTCCGTGGCTCCTTTGGAGCCATTCAAGAACAAAGTACTCAAGTAAAGGAGACAAGGCCCCGGCAAGAGGAGCTTGCCGGGAAGGCCAACCGAGGCATCTCAGGGAACTTGCCGCGACGCACCACGCATCCCGGCAAGGCCTGGCGAGCGACAAGCTTCCGGGCGCGACAAGACCGCGACCACGGCAAGACGCTTGCCGCGGCAAGCGGCCACTCTGTGCCCACGCTCCAGCGCATCCACCAACGTGTCGCCCTGGGGGCCTTTCCAGGCACGCGTGGCGGAAGGCTGTGCAGCCAACGGTAAGCGGTGGCATGCGATGCTGACAAGATCGCCATCGTGGTAGGCGGTGGCGCCCCTGACGGTCCTTTTCTACACTGTTTAGGCGACACAGACGGGCATTTAATGCCCTTGTCCCCTGCCGTCAGGGTTAGGTAGGATACACTGTGCAAGTAGCTGTACCAACCACCTCTCTTTTTACATTCTTACCCTTCTCTGCGTTGCCACCTGTCGGTGACCCCTTGTGCATATAAAAGGAGGCCCATGCGCAACGTAGAGGGGGGTTCGGTTGGTTCGGTTCGGCTGGTTCGGATCATTTCGAAGCCAGGAAAACACTTAGCTCTCTTGAGCAAGAACACAATACAATCAGACAAGCAGCAATAGGAGTATTATCTCTCCGGAGAGCTCCGAAGCTGGGTAAACTACTCGTGTGCTTTGCCTCGATCTGCTCTTTGTGCGACCTCCGCCCCCCGTCGAACCAAAAGGGGCTCGGTCCGCCGGTCCCATAGGTGTTCGTGGATCAGTTTCCCCGACATCTTTGGCGCGCTAGGTAGGGGGCGTCGAGATTGTGTGAACCTGATCCGGCGTTCACACGAGCTAGATCTTCATTTCCTTCATCGACATGCCACCGAAGAAGAAGGCTTCGGGGGCAGCTGCTCCGTCCGTGTCGATCTCACCGCCACCGGAACAAACGGGTGGTGGGGTTGACGCTGGTGGAAGAACAGACATCGACGAGGAAGCTCACGGTGCTGCCAGGTCCAAGGGCAAGGCTGCACAAACCTTGGTGTCTTTACATCCGCCGCGGCCCTCTCAGGAAGTGCAAGACCGACAGCGTCATGGTATTCGCAGTACTATACGCTTGTTGGACCAAGATCAAGCTGGTGGGTCTCGGGGCGCTCAAGACCAGCATGCACGCCAACATGCTGGCACGAGTGAGGCACGGTCGCCTGGACGGGATACTGCTCCTTCTAACATAGTTAGGAGTCCGAGCACATCCCGCTCCTCGCACCGATCACCACTACCGCCCACCACTCCAGCAGAAGCTTTGGCGCGAGCTCAACTGCTCCTGGATTACCCTCCTGCGGAAGACAAGATCGACCAATGGAGGGCCACCATTCAGAGCCTCATCGGCTTCGCCAACGGTGACACTCCGCGGCAGCCAAGCACGTCACTGCCGCGGCAGGACTGCCAGGCGCGAGCCGGTGGCGACGAAACTGGTGGGGGTGCAACCACCATGCACTCTCCACCCCGAAGGCCAAGATCGCTGACTCGCCGGATCCACCTCAACAGCGACTCCACCGCATCGTCGGATCCACGAGCTCGTCGCGATCAGCGCCAAGTTCTTCGCGAACGACAGCAAGAAGACGCTCATACTCGCATCAAGCGCCAAAGAGAAGCGCGACGTCAATCCGACAAGCGCGCTGGGCCCTCTGTTGACATGCATGCGCCCGGAGAACCAGGCGACTTGCCGTACGCGGTAGGTTGCCCTGCATTCACTCGTGAGCTGCGGCAGGTCCAGTGGCCCAGCACGAAGAATTTCAAGCTAGATGTACCAGAGAAGTACGACGGCAAGACGCACCCATCGGAGTTCCTCAGCATCTACACCATTGCGGTGCAGGCTGCTGGGGGGCGAGACGACAAGATCCTTGCCAACTACTTCCCGCTGGTGCTCAAGCCCAATGTCAGATCCTGGCTCATGCACTTGCCGGACAACTCCATATCCTCCTGGGCTGACTTGTGACATCAGTTTGTCGGCACCTTTACAGGCGGCCACAAGCCTCATGGCCAAGAAAGCGACCTTCATCTGCTCGCCCAGAAGGAAGGAGAGCCCTTGCGCAAGTACATTCAGAGATTCAGCCGCGTACAGCATAACATCCCAGATGTCCACCCTGCTGCGGTGATCAGCGCGTTCCATCAGAACGTGCGGAACCGCAGGATGCAGGAGGATATGGCGATGTGCAAGATCAGAGACGTCAATGAGCTATATGCCCTGGTCGACAAGTGTGCACGTGCTGAGGAAGAGAGGAGACTCCCCGGAGAGGACACAGGAGCAGGAGGATCTGACAGTGAGGATACTGCCCCAGCAAGGAAAAACCGGCGGCGGAATAACAGAAAGAAGAAAGGCAAAGATGTGCTAGTTGTCGAGCAGTCCGGCAATGGAGGTGGCGCCAAGAAAGCCAAAGCTGGTGGCTCTGGCAAGGAGATTGCCGCGGAGGTTGTGGCGGTCGCCGACAAGCAGGACGGCACCAACAAGCAGTACTCCAAGATCCACCGCACCAAGGGCCATGATCTCCAGAGCTGCAAGAAAGTCGAGCAGCTTGTCGGGCAGCAGAAGGCTGAATACGAGCGGCACGACAGGGAGAAGGCCCAGGAAGGTGCTGGGGGATCCGGCAAGAAACGTCCCGGCCGAGGAGGACGCCGCGGCAAGGCCAAGCAGCGGCAAGGAGACAGACCTCCTCGTGGCCGCGACAAGGATGAAGATGACGACAACGACGAAGACATCGATGATGACGAGACCGATGAGCAGGAGTTCCAGAAAGCCACGGAGGTCCTGTGCGTTGACGGTGGTGCTTCTCTGCATACTTCACACTGCCAACTCAAACAATGGGTGCGGGAACTCAACGTGGCAGAACCACCCGTCGAGTCACGCAGGCCTCTGAAATGGTCCAGCACGCCTATCATCTTTGATATTGAGGACCACCCTGATCGCATAACTGCGGTCGGGTGCTTGCCGATGTTGGTATCACCAACTATCCGCAACCTCAAGGTCACTAAGATGCTAGTTGACGGCGGGGCCGGCTTGAACCTGGTCTCCTCCGCGGTGCTCCAGAAACTCCAGATCCCTGACAGCGAGCTCGAAGAGACCGGCACATTTCAAGGAATCAATCCGGGAAGGAGCAAGCCGAAGGGAAAGATCACGTTGCCGGTGACATTTGGCAGTGAGCTGAACTTCAGAACCGAGAGGGTCACTTTTGATGTTGCTGACTTCCCATTGCCTTACAATGGGATACTCGGTCGTCCAGCACTCGCCAAATTCATGGCAGCCTCTCACTATGCATACAATGTACTGAAGATGCCAGGCCCGATAAGCGTCATCTCTGTCCCTGGCGACAAGAAGGATGCTCTTATCTGCGCCGACAAGATCTACCGGGAGGCAACGGCCGCAACACATCGCAAGTCACTTGCCGCTGAAGCTCCCGGGGGGAAGAAGAAGACCAAGTCCGGCAAGAGTTCTGATGCCCACTCCGGCAAGCACACCTCTTTGGAGTGCTGCGCTACCGTCGAGGACGCACCATCGAGCTCCACCGGCAAGTGTAAGAAGGCAATGGCAGCTCCACCAGAGACTAAGAAGGTGTCCGCCAAGGAGGACGACACTGGTGGTACCTTCACCATCAGTGCCACGCTCGATCCTAAATAGGAAAGCGCTCTCATTGCTTTCCTGCGGGCGAACATCGACGTGTTTGCGTGGCAACCGTCTGACATCCCCGGTGTTCCCAGGAAAGTAATTGAGCACCACCTTGCCGTCTGTCCTCATGCGCGGCCCGTCAAGCAGAAAGTCAGGAAACAAGAGGTGGAGCGCCAAGAATTCATTGCAGAAGAAATCAAGAAGTTGGAAGCAGCAGGCCTTGTCAGCGGAGTGCTCCATCCTACGTGATTGGCCAATCCTGTTGTCGTACGCAAGGCCAACGGGAAATGGAGGCTTTGTATCGATTTTACCGATGTCAATAAAGCTTGTCCCAAAGACCCATTTCCCTTGCCGTGCATCGACCAGATTGTTGACTCCACAGCCGGATGTGACTTGCTTTCATTTCTTGATGCATACTCAGCATACCATCAGATCTTCATGGTAGAAGAGGATGAGGAGAAGACCGCATTCATCACCCCGTGTGGCACGTACTGTTTCGTACGGATGCCTTTCGATTTAAAGAATGCTGGTTCAACATTTGCAAGGGTTGTCCATCACGCTTTTGAGCCGCAAATGCATAGAAATGTGGAAGCCTACATGGATGACATAGTGGTCAAGAGTAAGGACAAAGCGACCCTGATCCAAGATTTAGACAAAACATTTGCAAATCTGCGCAAGATCAACCTCAAACTGAACCCCGAGAAGTGCGTGTTTGGAGTCCCCTCCGGCAAGCTTCTCGGGTTCTTTGTGTCTCAGCGGGGAATTGAAGCCAATCCCGACAAGATCAAGGCCATTGAGCAGATTGAAGCACCAAAGCGCGTCAAGGATGTACGAAAACTTGCCGGTTGCGTGGCTGCTCTCAGCAGGTTTATCTCTAGATCTGCTGAGCGCGCCCTGCCGTTTTTCAAAATATTGAAAAAGGCAGGTCCAATGAAATGGACTCCGGAAGCGGAGGCTGCGCTGCAGGACTTGAAGAGATACCTGTCCTCCACTCCAACACTTGTCGCACCTAGGCCACAAGAGAAGTTGCTGCTGTATATAGCGGCAACCAATCAAGTGGTTAGTGCTGCGTTAGTGGCGGAGAGGGAGGCAGATGATGAGCCAGCAACCACGGCAGATGCATCCAGCGACAAGTAGGGGGCTTCTTCGACAAGCTCTGGTCAGGCAAGCTCTGGTCCGGCAAGCTCTGGTCCGGCAATCTCTTGTCCGACAGGCTCTGGTCCCGATAAAGATGGATCTGCGCAGACGCATAAGGAGATGCAGAAGAGAATGGTGCAGCGCCCAGTTTACTTTGTCAGTTCCCTTCTGCAGGGGGCTAGGTCAAGGTACTCTGGTGTGCAGAAATTGCTTTTCGGCCTTCTCATGGCCTCGAGAAAGCTGCGCCATTACTTCCAAGCACATGAGATCACAGTTGTCACTCGCTTTCCGTTGAAGAGGATACTGCAAAATCCAGAAGCAATGGGCAGGATTGTCGAGTGGGCACTGGAACTGTCAAGCTTTGGCCTCAAGTTTGAAAGCACTTCAACTATCCAAAGCAGAGCATTGGCAGAGTTCATAGCAGTGTGGACGCCAACACCAGATGAAGAAATTCCAGAGACGAGCATCCCCGTCAAGGAAGCAAGCAAGGAGTGGCCGATGTACTTTGATGGTGCCTTCTCGCTGCAAGGCGCCGGTGCGGGCGTGCTACTTGTCGCACCCACCGGAGAGCACCTCAAGTACGTAGTCCAGATGCACTTTCCCAAGGAGCAAGCAACGAACAATACTGCAGAGTATGAAGGTTTGCTTGCCGGTCTCAGGATCGCGGCAGACCTTGGGATCAAGAAACTCATTGTCAGGGGAGACTCACAGCTTGTCGTCCGCCAAGTGAACAAGAGTTATCAGAGTGCGCCGCACTTAAGTTACCTGTGGAACCAGGGATCTTTGTGCTCAAGCTGTGTCAACCGTCCGTAACACCATCAACTGGACAGAGCAAGAAGAGAAAGTTGATTTCCGGTGACTACTTTCCGGCAGAGCTCCCTGAAGCCGCCGCCAAGAAAGTCCCCAAGGTCAATGCCAAGGATGCTGAGGAGCAGTCTGCTCCGGCGAGCCCTAGGGTTCGTCCCGTCGAAGCAGACGCTCCTGACAAGTTTTGCTCCGGCAAGCTTGCCAGGGAACATCAACTCCGGCTGAGCCGCAGGTTCTCGCCGTAGAAGTGGATGTTCCCGCAGCAGCAGATGTGCCTTTAGTCCTTGTTGTCGAGCCACAAGCTCCAGCATGGGCACCGCAGATTGTCCGTTTCCTTCAGACAGGAGAACTTCCCGAAGAACAAGAAGAAGCGGAAAAAGTAGCCCGGCAGTCAAGTATGTACCAGTTTGTCGACAACATACTGTACAGAAGAAGACTCAACGGTGTGAAATTGAAGTGTATTTGCCGGGAAGACGGACAGAAGTTGTTGGCAGAGATACATGGAGGCATATGTGGTCACCACATTGGCGCAAGAGCACTTGCCGGCAAAGCTTTCCGGCAAGGTTTCTTTTGGCCGACAGCCCTCCAGGATGCAACTGCACAAGTAACCAAGTGTGAAGCGTGCCAGTTCCATTCCAAGCAGATACACCAGCCAGCTCAAGCTCTCCAGACGATCCCTTTATCCTGGCCATTTTCGGTCTGGGGGCTCGATATCCTCGGCCCCTTTCCCCGAGCTGTCGGGGGCTTTGAGTACTTGTACGTTGCAATCGACAAGTTCACAAAGTGGCCGGAAGTGGAACCAGTGAGGAAGGTGACGGCACAGTCAGCAGTCAAGTTCTTCAGGTCGATTGTTTGCCGTTTCGGGATCCCTAACAGGATCATCACCGACAACGACACGCAATTCACGAGCCGCACCTTCATGCAGTACGTCCAAGATCTTGGCGCCAAGGTCTGCTTCACTTCTGTTGCTCATCCGAGAAGCAACGGTCAAGCGGAGAGGGCAAATGCTGAAGTGCTGCGCGGGCTCAAGACCAGAACTTTCGACAGGCTGCACAAGTGCGGAAGGAACTGGATCGAGGAGCTGTCGGTGGTTCTTTGGTCGATCAGGACGATGCCAAATCGAGCCATTGGCCAGACGCCTTTCGCTCTAGTCTATGGAGCAGAGGCAATTCTCCCCATGGAACTCATATACGGGTCACCTCGAGTGCTCGCTTATGATGAGCTTGAGCAAGAGCAGCTGCGACAAGACGACGCGTTGCTCCTTGAGGGGGACCGTCTTCAGGTTGCTGTACGAGCTGCTCGATACCAGCAAGATTTGCGCCGCTACCATAGCCGCAAGATTAATGCCAGAAGCTTCGAGGAAGGCGACCTTGTTCTTCGGCGCGTTCAGTCTGCCAAGAATTCCAACAAGTTGACGCTGAAGTGGGAAGGCCCTTACCGGGTGAAACGAGTCACTAGGCCTGGCGCTGTCCGCCTTGAGACCGAAGATGGTATTCCGGTGAGCAACTCCTGGAACATTGAGCATCTTCTTAAGTTTTACCCGTAGGGCGCGGTTGCCGGAACCTGTTCCGGCAACCACATTTTGTACAAGTCTTGCCGATGTTGCATGTAATCCTTTGTACAAAGCCGGGCGCAGACCCCATGCATAAGTAAAGCTCATGTGCTCCGCGCATCTTGTCGATTTCATGCATTACATTCTTTATTGCATGCTTTATCTGACACTTTGTGCAGCACCTACCCCCGGTAAGCAATAACGAGCCGAAAGGCCCCATATCTTTATTTTCTCTTCTTTCTTTTTCTCAAGCAAAGGAAAGAAAGGTTCCCTCGCACACATGTTTACCGGGGGGAAGGAGAAGATAATGGTGTGGGCCAGGCGTCGTTTAAGGAAGGTTTGCTTTGCCGGGAAGCAAACGACAGAAAAGCTAAGTTGCCAAAGTCTGAGCAATTAGTTTTAATTTTTAAGTTATCTTCCTCGAACGACTGTGCTTTGTATGGAAAACCTGTGCGCGGAGGAACCAACTCGTAGCTAGATGCGCCCTTACTTTGTTTTGGGTCCGCTCAACAACTTAAGTGTGCTGCAACTAGTCGCGACAAGGTTTCTTGTCGGAGCGGCACCGCCAGCAGGCTGCTGACGTCCCGCACTCAGCGCTCGCGGCTCGGGTGCCTGCGCCGACAAGTTCCCTAAAAGCGTAGGGTAAAAACATACAAAGCAAAGGATCTAGTAAAGGAAATAACATAGCGATCATTATCCAAAATAAAGTTATATTACAAGATAACTTGTCGCGGCTCTAACACGTTGTTCCCATGACATGATCAGCAGCGACAAGGAAAAAGATAAAACAAGCAGCCTAGTCTACGCGACCGCCCTCAACCCTTTTGATCTCGCTCACCTTGTCCACAATGGGTGAGACAAGGGCCTTGAGCGCTTCCAGATCGGCGTCAGGCGGCAGGGACCTGAGGACATTGGTGAGGTTGAGGCCTGGGTTGCGGAAGGCCACCTTCACCAGCACATTCTGAAGAACTCCCGCGCAAATCTTGCGCGACTCGTCGGCCAGCTGCTTTGGGATCTTCTCCCGAACCCGCTGGAGGGCTGTCGCCACGCCCTTGAAGAACAAGCTGAGCTTGGCGCTGGGTTGGAGATGCTCGTCGGAAGAGTACCCGAAGTCCTCCATCCCCAGCTGCGCCAGCTCCCCGTCGATGACTCCGGCGATGTTCACCAGACCCTCGGTCCAGTGCTCCACCGTCTCCCTGAACGAGTTCTAGGTGACGGCAATGCTCGCCAGCAGCACCTCGTCGGCCTTGATCTTCTCCGACAAGGTCACCTCTCTCTCCTTGGCGGCGTCCAACGTCTAAGTCAGTGTGGCCAGCTTCAGCTCGAGATCCGCGTTGGAGTCCTTGGTGGCGCTGAGCTCCTTGCTCCTCTCTGCGAGAAGACCTTGCAGCTCACCGTGGGCGGCAGCATCCTTCTCGCGCTCGCGCTTGAGCACGGCAAGCTCCTCGCCGCTCATCCTGAGATTGGCCTCCAACTGTGCCACCTTTGCCTCCAGCTCCTTCTTGGCGGCCTCGGCAGCTGCGGCAGCGTCCTTTGACTCCTTGAGAGCCCCATCAATCGCTAGCTCCCGCGCGGAGAGCTCCTCCTCGTGGCTGTCAAGGTTCACGTTGCGCTGCGCCAACTCTCCTTCTTGCGCAAACAAGCTTTCAGCGACAAGCCGTTGCTTCTCTTCGGCTTCAGCCTTCTCGAGGAGGAATGCTTTCCGCTCCTCGAGAAGTTGCTCCCGCTCTTCTGCTAGGCTCCGGCGAGTATCCTGCCTGAGACCCCGGAGCTCCTCCGCGCGCTTCTCAATGTCGACTCCCGCCCTCGCGACAAGTGCTTCTAGAGAAGCCAGCTTGGCTTGTCGGGCGCGGTAGAGCAACGTCAGCTTCCGCAGCAGCCGCTCCTCTTCAGGCTCGTCGCTGCTGCTTGGCGCGTCGACCAGCGCCAATCCGGCGGAAGCAAGCACCTCTCCGTCAAAGGTTTCTCCCTCGACCGGCGCCCTGGAGCTCGAAGCCTAGGGGAGCTTGATGAAGACGCCATCGCCGGCCTTCAAGTAGGCGCCGGGCTGGGGCTCTTTTGAGCCCGGCGCTGCGGCAGCGGCGGAGGGATCGGCGGTCGGTGCAGCGCCTGGCGCTCCTGCGGCCTCGGGGCCGTCAGTACGATTGCCGGATCCCTCACCGGCTTCTGCGGCGGCAGCCTTGGCAGCCTCTTCTCCGGCGGGCTCATCAGCGCCGGCCTCTCCTTCAACGGCTTCGGTTTCCATCGGCTTTGTGGCGGATGGATCTGAAGAACGAAGAAGGGAGAGAAGTCAAGCAAATATGCAAAAGGAAAAGTCAGAAGAAGAAAAATCCAAGGGAAAGTTTGTAGGCAAGTGGATTACCTGTGCTGGGGTCTGCAGTCGCGGTCTCAACCGCCGGAGGATCACTGGTGTCGTCCCTTGCCGGAGAATTGGCCCTTGCCGGAGAGTTCTCCCTTGCCGGAGAGCGCTCCCTTGCCAGGGACTCCTCCCTTGGCGGTGTAGTCGAAGCAGATGGCGCTTCAGGGGCGGCTTCCGGGCCCTCCTGGTGAGGCTGCTCTGCTCCTACACAAATCCAACAGTCAAGATATCAGTAAGAGAAAAGAGCACCCATGCACATCTGACGGCAGGAAGTAAATTAGAAACTTACGCTGGAGGCTGTGCTGGGGGCTGCTTTGGGGAGTAGTTGCCAGGTCCGTCAAGGTGGGCTCAGACACGCCCCCTGCTGACACGGTGGGATCGTCTTCGATGACGATCACCGAGGCCTTGGCTCTCTTCGCCGCTCTCTGGGCCAGCGTCCTGAAAAGGAATGGATTCAGATCGAAGCAAGTCAGATACAGACGAAAGCAACAAGATTGAAGAACTACAAGGACAGCAAGAAAGCTTACTCTTCTTCTTCATCATCGGAGCTGAGCGCGGAGAGATCGAAGTCCGGCTCCCCTCCGGTGCGGCGAGGCGGAGGAGTGGGCTCCCTTGCCCGCTTGGCGGGGGCGGTGGCGGTGGACCGGGAAAGGTCCCGCTCCAGTTGCCGCAGCGGCGTGAGGCGCTCCCGCGGCAATGGAGCTTGCCGCGGTAGAGCGTGTCGCACGGCTCGGCGGCTGTTGACCCGTCTGCCGCCCCGCTATGTTCCCGGCCTTGCGGAGACGCCTTCTTGGTGCTGCCGGGGGCTCCACTTGCGGCAAGCTGTCTGAAGGTTTGGGCTCTTCCTCGCCGGGCTCGCTCGGCTCAGCTTCAGGGCCGGCAAGATCTTCTTCGCCGACAAACTCCTCGCGCTCGGCAAGGCTTGCCGCCTCTGCTGCCTCTGCCTCCTCCATGGTGAACCCGAACTCGCCCGCGGCAGCTGCTGCCGCAGCCTCATGATGTTCGCCGAGTTCTTGAACTCCCAGGCGGGTCTCCCTCTCTCCTGCAGGGGGGCGATGCGGCGGTGAAGGAAATCTGCGCCGACAGCGCCTACAGTGAGCCCGACAAGCCTAAGGCAAAGGATTCGGGTGACTGCGATCTTCAGCCTGTCGTCTTCCGGGGCCATGTTGCTCCAATCATTGCCGCGTACTATTGGGGCTTGGCGCACGGTAGTGAACGGCTGCGGGTTCTCCTCGACGATCCAGCACCACTCCGCTCTCCACTCCTCCCATTTGTTGCGAAGCTCTCCCTCCAGATAGGCTTCTTTCTTGCCAACTCTCGAGATCCAGGCGATTCCTCCGGCAAGGGGCTCTCCTCTCTCGACTCGGGGCATGAAGAAGTGGCGGAAGAGGGCTACGTTTGGGTGGACTCCGACAAAGTTTTCGCACAGATGTGCGAAAACTGCCATGGCCAGAACGACGTTGGGGGTGAAATCAAGGAGGCGGAGCCCGTATGTGTTCATGATATCGCAGAAGAACTCCGAGAAGGGCGGGTAGAGCCCGCAATAGAAGAACAGCGCGAAGAAAGGATACCCGTTTGGAGCCAGCTCCGAGGCGGTGGCCGGGAGTACCCTCGTGCGCGGGTGCGCCTGCGTCTCCGTCGACCAGAAGAGGTAGTAGTACTCCCTCAGCTCCTTGGCGCCGAGCTGAGGGGGGAAGATGTCCCGCTCCTTCCACAACGCCGCGAGCCGCTGCGCCTCGGCCGATTTCACGCCCTTTCCCTTGTCGGCTTTCAGAGCCATGGCGGAAGTGGCGAAGGAGATCGACGGCGTTGGTGGTGCTGGTGGCGACAGGGGGCGGAGCGCTGCTCTCTTTCTGCTTCGAGAAGAAGGGGGGAGCGGCGGAGATTTCTGGGAGTTGGATGTAACACCCCGGATGTAACTTTCCATATTTGTAACTCCAACTCTTGCCATTTTCGGCTAGGTGATATGATATTCCCTCCGTGGTTGGGTTTTGTCTTTTGTTTTTCATTTTATTCATGTCATGCATCTCGTATCATGTCATCATGTGCATCTCATTTGCATACGTGTTCGTCTCATGCATCCGAGCATTTTCCCCGTTGTCCGTTTCGCAATCCGACACTCCCACATGCACCGGTGCACCCCTCTTGTCTTCTTTTCGTGTGCGGGTGTTGAACATTCTCGGAATAGCACCGGTAGACCACCTGTCAAGTTTCGGGTCATTTGGAGCTCGTTTGGTACTCCAACGGTTAACCGCACTTCCGCAAAGGCCTCTTTTAAGTTGCAGCCCAACACCCCTCCAAAACAGCCCAATAACCCATCTAACTCCCCTCCATGCTCTCGGTCGTTCGATCACGATCGTGTGGGCGAAAACCGCACCTCATTTGGAGCCTCCTAGCTCCCTCTACCTCTATTTATAGACCCCTCCCCCGATTTCCGGACGAAACCCTAGCAGTTTTCCCCTCCGCCGCAGCCGGACACGTCCGGCTCGCCCCGCCGCCGCCACGTGTCGCGCCCCCATTCGCCTGCGCCGCCGCCCCGCGCCGCCGGCCCGGCGAGGCCTGGATCGGGCCCCTGAGCCCACCTCCATCGCGCCGCCGTCCGCGCCGGCGCCCGTCGCCGTCCCGCGCGCCCGGGCTCGCCCATCGCCCGCGCCTCCCGCCGCCGACCGCCACCGCCGTCGCGTCCTCCCCGCCGCCGGTGGCCGGAAACGCCTCGGCCGCCAGCTCCTCCCAGCCGTGTCGTCGTCCTCAACTCCGGCGAGGGTCGCCGCCGAGCGCCTCCTCCAGCCTCTCCTCGCCTCCGGCCACCTCCATCGCCCCGGCCGCCGTCGCCTCCTTCTCCCTCCGACTTCGGCGAGCAGCGCTGCCGCTTCGGGAATCGCGCCAGATCCGGATCGGATCGCCAGGGTTGACTTCTCCCCCCCCCCCTTTTTCACTAAGCCTAATATCTGCTGTTAAAATCATTGCATGTTCATTGCATCACATCTTCGCATCCGTACCTCCATTTCGTGCGTGTAATATGTAAAATTGTTCGTCTCGAAGAGTAAATCATTTCATTCCATTGCATCATTTGCATTTGAGGTCATCTTGATGCCCGAAATGCTGTTGGAAGAGGGCTTCATATCGTTAGTTTCAGAATCTTATCAGCACGAGCTCTTTTGTCATTTTTGCCATGATTGATGTGTGCGTCCTATGAGGTTGATCCCTAAATGTGTTTTGAACTAGGCTATGTCTTATTTACAGAGGTGCTTACCATGTAATTTTGTGATCAATGTGGTGACTAGCACAAGCATGCAAACTAGGCTTCGTGTTAATGCTGATTTTAGTTCCTGTTCTGCTGTAATTTTCATGCCATATAAACATGTTGCTACAGAGAGATCCATGCATTATTTGAGATACTTCAGTAAGGGTGTTTTGACAACATTGTTTTGCTCTATCCATCCATGGTCCTGGTTGCAATTATGGAGTAGCCTAGCATGTCATTTTCGTGCTCTACTTTTGCTTCAAAATGTTTCCTGGCAGATTGTTTACATGTTATTCAATTTGGCCGAGGTTGTTGTAGTTGGTCTGGATATGCTATGTTGTTGTTTCTTGCCATGTATAGCTTCTATGACATGCCTTCTTGATGGATGTATGCTTAGTTTATGTTGAGGTGCTCTGTAGTGAGTGCATCGAGCTCGCGAAGGTGCCTTCGTAATTATTTCAATGCCATGTTTTGTTTGCTGAAATCTGTTAACGAAACTTGCTATGTTTACGTGGGTGCCATCATATTTTCTGATCCTTTTTGGCTTATGGTCAGTAAGGGACTTTTGATCTATGCTTTGAGTAGATTCATGCCATGCCTTGCTTTGCTATTATAAGTTCCTGTAGCATGTTGATAACCTGCTCTGAACATTGCTTCGTGATGTTGTTTATGCCATGTCCAACCTGATATTTTTATGCACTTTCTCCATGCTTGTTTGAACCTGTTATGATGTGATTTAGTCGTAGCTCAGTGTTCCTATTTTGTAAAACATCTCCTGTAGATGATCTCCATATGTTTTGTTTTTATGTTGGGGTGATGTAGCATAGTTTATTGTTGCATGCTAAGTAGCATTGTGCTGTTAATCGCAGCGTTGTGTCATACTTGTCTTGCTTGCCATTTGCAAACCATGCATCCGAATCCGGTGATCTTTATATCGATTTCAACCGAAATCATTTCATTTTTCCAGCGGCATACTTGGCTTGCCAAGTTGATGCTTTGTTCATCATCATTCCTTCCGAAGCACGCATATGCATTGCATATCACATCTCGCATATCATGACATGTTTTGCATCATATTGCTTGCGCATTGCACCGTGATTTATTGTGGTTCCTTTGCTTGTGTTCTTGCTTTGGGTAGAGCCGGGAGACGAGTACGTGCACGAGGACCCTGTTGAGAACGCTTACGAGGATCCAACCTTCGACAACTCTGAGAACCTTGCAGGCAAGATGAGCATACCTTCGAAATCATTACTATCTTTGCTTGCTAGTACTCGCTCTATCGCTTTGTTAGCCCTGCCTGCCATTGTTTACCATGCCTACCTATTGCCATGACAAACCTCTAACCAACCTGTCCTAGCAACCATTGATTGGCTATGTCACCGCTTTTGCTCAGCCCCTCTTATAGCATTGTTAGTTGCAGGTGAAGATGAAGGTTGTTCCAGTTCGGAACGTGGTTATTTTGGGATATCACAATATCTCCTGTTTATATTAATGCACCTTATATACTTGGTAAAGGGTGGAAGGCCTGGCCTTATGCCTGGTGACTTGTTCCACTCTTGCCGCCTTAGTTCCGATTACCGGTGTTATGTTCCTGGATTTTGCGTTCCTTACACGGTTGGGTGATTTGTGGGACCCCCTTAACAGTTCGCTTTGAATAAAACTCCTCCAGCAAGGCCCAAACTTGGTTTTACCATTTGCCACCTAAGCCCTTTCCCTTGGGTTTTCGCGAGCCCAAGGGTCATCTTTATTTACCCCCCCCCCTCGGGCCAGTGCTCGTTGTGAGTGTTGGTCCAAACTGTCGGCCGCCGGTGGCCACCAGGGGCAACTCTGGGCTGGCCTACCGGAAGTCTGGACAATCCGGTGTGCCCTGAGAACGAGATATGTGCAGCTCCTATCGGGATTTGTCGGCATAGCGTGTGGCTTTGCTGGTCTTGTTTTACCATTGTCGAAATGTTTTGCGAACCGGGATTCCGAGACTGATCGGGTCTTCCCGGGAGAAGGTCTATTCCTTCGTTGACCATGAGAGCTTGTGATGGGCTGAGTTGGGACACCCCTGCAGGGTATATAATATTTCGAAAGCCATGCCCGCGGTTATGAGGCAGATGGGAATTTGTTAATGTCTGGTTGTAGATAACTTGACACTTGACCTCTTAAAAATGCATCAACCGCGTGTGTAGCCGTGATGGTCTCTTCTCGGCGGAGTCCGGGAAGTGAACACGGTCCGTGTTATGCTTGACGTAAGTAGTTTCAGGATCACTTCTTGATCGCTTCTAGCTTTCTTGACCGCCGCGTTGCTTCTCTTCTCGCTCTCATTTGCGTATGTTAGCCACCATATATGCTTAGTGCTTGCCGCAGCTCCACCATATTACACCTTTTCCTTCCTATGATCTTAAATAGTCTTGATCTCGCGGGTGTGAGACTGCTAAGTCCTCGTGACTCACAGATTCTACCAAAACAGATGCAGGTGCCGAGGTTACTGGCGCAGATGGCGCAACTGAGCTGAAGTGGGAATTTGATGAGGCCCTTGGTCGTTACTATGTATCGTTTCTAGATGATCAGTAGAGGTGCCCAGTCGGGACGATCGGGGATCTGTGTAGCATTTGGGGTAGTCTTCTTTTATTTTGGTTCCGTAGTCGGACCTTGAGTGTAATCTGGATGATGGATGTTTATTTATGTATTGTGTGAAGTGGCGACTGTAAGCCAACTATGTATCTTTTCCCTTATGTATTACATGGGTTGTGCGAAGATTACCTCACTTGCGACATTGCTTTCAATGCGGTTATGCCTCTAAGTCGTGCTTCGACACGTGGGAGATATAGCCGCATCGAGGGCGTTACAAGTTGGTAATCAGAGCCATCCCCGACTTAGGAGCCCCCTGCTTGATTGTTTGCTGGCGATGTTGAGTCTAGAACAAAAATGTTTTGAGTCTTAGGATTATATATATCGCAGAGTAGGATTCTTTTTACTCCTTAGTCCCTTTGTCGCTCTGGTGAGGTCTTCTGACGTAGATGTTTTGACTATCCTCTTCTCAAATTTTCACTAAAAAAATTTTTAGGATCACGCGGGTATCTTGGAATCGTTTCGATGGTTTTGTGACGAGAACATTGTTCTTGGTGCCTCCTGACATTTAGGGGTTGTGGCAGTGTCCCGGGAAGTTGAGCTCCGAGGTGTTGTCGTCACAATTTTATCGTTGCAGTTCTGGAATACCTGAGATTTGCCGACATCGAAAATCTCTTTTATGCAGTTGTTGGTGAGATAACCCCGATAACCCAGTACAGGGGCGAGCTCGGGAGTATTGCCATAACTCGTATAACGGATGCTTTTCGAAGGTTGAGGTACACGATTTCCGAAGGTTTCTTGGTTATGTGTTGACGGATGGATACAACTGGATGTAGGGATTGTTAGTTTGGGTGAGATATTATGCTTCCCCTGTATCCCCAACACCAGATTGCATAACCAGAAAGTTTCGGGAGTTTATAGGTGGGATTCAAGTAGCTCTAGCATTTCTTCCGCAGATATTTGGTTTGTGATTGGGTAATCCTTACCACTTATTTGTTCCAGTTGTACCTTGTTTATTTCATTCATCAATCTCTTATCAAGTGGCTTCTCACCTTTATGGACGTGTGATGTTTACTTTGGGAATTCATTCGTTCATTCTTGTTCGAATGTTTATTGTGAAGACTATATGTTGCAATTTCTATCCGTTGATTCAACTTGTCTGTCTGTCTATCAAGATGCTAACGGATGTCAACCTCTTCAGGATGGCTCCGCCAACGCGTCAGAATCCGGAACGCAATGATGGGAGTTAGGCGAACCCTCCACCTCCACCTCCGCCTCCGGAGGCATGGCAAGCTTTGATGGCAGCCTCTAACGCCCATGCTCAGATGATGATCCAGCTCATGCAAGAGCGCAACCAAGGCCAAGGTAACCAAGGGAATCAAGGTCAAGGGCAGTTCAATCATCAGCCTCAGTTTCCAACCCTCAACCAATTCCTTGCAAATCAGCAGAAGTCTTTCAGTTATTGTGTCGAGGCCACAGACGCCGATGATTGGCTCATGGATATCAACAAGCATTTTGAATGCAGCAATGTCAGGCCTGAGGACTATGTCAAGTTTGCTTCTTTTCAGCTCAAGGATCAGGCAGCTGATTGGTTCCAGCAATACAAGGATTCCAGAGGTGGTCGAGTGATTACTTGGACTGATTTCTGTCGGGACTTTAAAGCTCACCATATTCCTACCAGTGTTGTTGAGAGCAAGCGTGAGGAGTTCCGCAATCTCAAGCAAGGCAACATGTCAGTGTATGAATACAACAAGCAGTTTCAGAAACTTGCTCGCTTTGCTAAGCAAGATGTTCCAGATGAGAAGAGTATGATCTATGAGTTCAGAGGTGGCCTTAGAGAGGATCTGCAGTTAGCTCTCGTTCTTATTGAGCCTACTCAGTTTGATCAATTCTACAATATGGCACTCAAGCAAGAAGGTGCTCAGCTCAAGTGTGAGGCTTCTAAGAAGAGAATCAGAGATGCAGTGCAATCTTCTTCTTCCTCACAAGTGGCAGCTAAGCAGCAGAAGTTTTATCTTCCTCCTCCTCCGTTTCGTCAGCCTTACCAACAGAAGAACTCAGGTGGACGTGGATCTTCCCACCCACCCAACCCAAGCTATCAGAACAAGTCTCAGTCTCAAGCTCCAAGGTCAATTGCTCCTTATCATCGTCCGCTCTCAGAAGTGACTTGCAACAAGTGTCAGCAGAAAGGCCACTACGCAAACAAGTGCTTGAATCAAAGGCGACTTCCTCCTCCTCCTCCTGTGAGATCTTCAAGCAATGCAGTGGTCAAGCATAATTCCAAGTTTGCAAAGGTGAACATGATGAATGCTGCACAGTAGAGGATTCTTCAGATGTGATCATCGGTAATCTTCCAGTTAATAATATTCCTGCAAAAGTTCTTTTTGACACTGGTGCATCGCTTAGTTTCATCTCAAGACCATTTGCATCTAAGCATGATTTGTCTTTCCAAGAGTTGCCTAGACCATTAGCAGTTGTCTCTCCCGCTAAAAGCATGAACGCAAGCTACATGGTTCCGGATGTTTCTATCAAGATGGGCGACTATAAATTTCTGTCTTCTCCAGTTGTTCTTGGCGATTCTGATATTGATCTTATTCTTGGGATGTACTGGCTTTCTAAGCACAAGGCTCAGCTTGATTATGCTGCCAGGCAAATTCAATTGACACACCCTTCTGAGGATGTTATCATCTATGCTGCTCGTGATGAAACCATTCGGTTGTTTTCTCTCAATGAGAAGGGCGAATTGGATGCTATTTCTCAAATTCTAGTCGTTTGTGAGTACCAAGATGTCTTTCCAGAAGAGCTTCCGGGTATGCCTCCTCATCGGCCAGTTGAGTTCGTTATTGATCTTGAACCTGGAACTGAACCCGTTTGCAAGCGTCCATACAAGCTTGGACCCAAGGAGCTGAAGGAATTGAAGAAGCAGCTCGATGAACAAGAGCGTCTGGGTTTGATCAGACTGAGTTCTTCCCCATGGGGTTGTGGAGTTCTTTTTGTCCAGAAGAAGGATGGCACGGACCGACTTTGTGTCGATTACCGTCCATTGAACAAGAAGACAATCAAGAACAAGTACCCACTTCCCAACATCAATGAGCTTTTCGAGCTACTCAAAGGGGCTAAAGTCTTCTCCAAGCTTGACCTTCGTATGGGTTATCATCAGATTCGCATTCGTGAACAAGACATTCCCAAGACAGCATTCAGAACAAGCTATGGTTCTTATGAATATACTGTCATGTCTTTCGGCCTTGTCAATGCTCCTCCAACGTTCTCTCGCATGATGAACTTTATCTTCAACCCCTACACCAATGAATTTGTTCTGGTGTATCTCGATGATATTTTGGTCTTCTCCAAGAATAAGCAGGATCATGCCAAACATTTGCGATTGGTGCTCGACAAGCTTAGAGAGCATCAATTCTATGCGAAGTTTTCCAAATGTGAGTTCTGGCTTGATGAAGTTCTTTATCTTGGCCACATCATCTCCGCCAAGGGAATTGCTGTTAATCCCGCAAAGGTTTCTGCAGTTGTGAATTGGGAACCTCCTCAGAATGTCAAGCAGCTCCGCAGTTTTCTCGGTCTTGCAAGCTATTGCCGAAGATTCGTTGAGAACTTCTCTAAGATTGCAAAGCCTCTTTCCAACCTCCTCCAGAAGCATGTCAAGTATGTCTGGACGCCTGAGTGTGACGTCGCTTTCAACACCCTCAAAGAGAAGCTAGTCACAGCTCCTGTTTTGACTCCTCCTGATGAATCCAAGCCATTCGAAGTATTCTGTGATGCTTCCCTTCAAGGTCTCGGTGCTGTGTTGATGCAAGAGAAAAAAGTTGTGGCCTATACCTCTCGTCAGTTGAAGCCCAACGAAAAGAACTACCCCACTCACGATCTTGAGCTGGCGGCAGTTGTCCATGCATTGATAACATGGAGACATCTCTTATTGGGAAGGCAAGTGGACATTTTCACCGATCACAAGAGCCTCAAGTATATCTTCACTCAACCCAACCTTAACCTCAGGCAGAGTCGATGGGTCGAAATGATTCAGGAGTACAATCCGAGTATCGAATATACTCCTGGCAAGGCGAATGTGATTGCAGATGCTCTGAGCAGAAAGGCTTATTGCAACAGTCTAATTCTCAAGCCATTTCAACCGGATCTCTGTGAAGCCTTCCGCAAGCTGAATCTTCAAGTTGTTCCTCAAGGTTTTCTTGCCAACCTCATAGTCTCTCCTACTTTGGAAGATCAAATTCGTGAGGCACAACTCCTGGATACCATGGTGAAGAAGGTGAAACGTGGTATTAACAAGGGCATTCCTAAATACAAGTGCTATCGCTTGGATGACAAAGATACTCTTTTCTTCGAGGATCGAATTGTGGTTCCAAAAGGTGATCTGAGAAAAGTCATCATGAATGAGGCACACAATTCCCTCCTATCCATTCATCCTGGAAGTACAAAGATGTACCATGACCTTAAGCAGTCATATTGGTGGACTCGAATGAAGCGAGAAATTGCTCAATTCGTGAATGAATGTGATGTTTGCAGAAGAGTGAAAGCAGAACACCAAAGACCAGCTGCTCTCCTCCAACCTCTTGCTATTCCGGAACGGAAGTTTGACCATATCGAGATGGACTTCGTGACTGGTTTTCCTAAGTCCAAGCGTGGAAATGATGCTATCTTCGTTGTCATTGACAAGCTTACCAAAGTGGCTCATTTTCTTCCTATCAAAGAATCTATCACAGCAGCTCAGCTGGCAGAGCTATACACCTCCAGAATTGTCTCCTTGCACGGTATTCCACAATTGATATCTACAGATCGTGGAAGCATCTTCACTTCTATGTTCTGGGACTCCTTTCAGACGGCCATGGGCACCAACATTCGTTTCACCACAGCTTTCCATCCTCAAACAAGTGGCCAAGTCGAGCGAGTCAATCAAATTCTTGAAGATATGCTCAGGGCTTGTGTCATCTCTTTCGGTATGAAGTGGGAAGATTGTCTTCCATATGCCGAGTTCTCCTACAACAACAGCTTCCAAGCGAGTTCGGGCAAGGCCCCATTCGAAATTCTCTATGGCAGAAAGTGCCGTACTCCTCTCAACTGGTCTGAGACAGGTGAACGCCAACTTCTTGGCAACGACTTGATCACAGAAGCCGAAGAAATGTGCAAAGTCATTCGTGAGAATCTCAAAGCCGCGCAATCGCGACAAAAGAGTTACTATGATAGCAAGCACCACGATTTGGCTTTTGAAATCGGAGACCATGTCTACCTCCGCGTCTCTCCAATGAAAGGCACTCGTCGCTTCGGTATCAAAGGGAAGCTTGCCCCTAGATATGTGGGTCCTTTCAAGATCATTGGCAAAAGAGGCGACCTCGCCTATCAACTTGAGCTTCCATCCAATTTTGCAAATGTGCATGCTGTGTTTCACGTGTCATAGCTTCGCAAGTGCTTCAAGACTCCTGAGTGCACTATCAACTTCGAAGAGATCGACCTCCAAGAAGATCTCTCTTATCATGAGCATCCCGTTGCTATTCTTGAAGAAACCGAGTGCAAGACTCGCAACAAGTCAATCAAATTCCTGAAAGTGAAGTGGTCACACCATTCCGACCGAGAAGCCACCTGGGAGCACGAGGATCACCTCCGTTCCGAATATCCGGAGTTCTTTCAGTCCTAGATCTCGGGACGAGATCCTCTTGTAGTGGTGGAGTGTTGTAACACCCCGGATGTAACTTTCCATATTTGTAACTCCAACTCTTGCCATTTTCGGCTAGGTGATATGATATTCCCTCCGTGGTTGGGTTTTGTCTTTTGTTTTTCATTTTATTCATGTCATGCATCTCGTATCATGTCATCATGTGCATCTCATTTGCATACGTGTTCGTCTCATGCATCCGAGCATTTTCCCCGTTGTCCGTTTCGCAATCCGACACTCCCACATGCACCGGTGCACCCCTCTTGTCTTATTTTCGTGTGCGGGTGTTGAACATTCTCGGAATGGACCGAGCCTTGCCAAGTGGCCCTGGTATAGCACCGGTAGACCACCTGTCAAGTTTCGGGTCATTTGGAGCTCGTTTGGTACTCCAACGGTTAACCGCACTTCCGCAAAGGCCTCTTTTAAGTTGCAGCCCAACACCCCTCCAAAACGGCCCAATAACCCATCTAACTCACCTCCATTCTCTCTGTCGTTCGATCACGATCGTGTGGGCGAAAACCGCACCTCATTTGGAGCCTCCTAGCTCCCTCTACCTCTATTTATAGACCCCTCCCCCGATTTCCGGACGAAACCCTAGCAGTTTTCCCCTCCGCCGCCACCGGACACATCTGGCCGCAGCCGGACACGTCCGGCTCGCCCCGCCGCCGCCACGTGTCACGCCCCCATTCGCCTGTGCCGCCGCCCTGCGCCGCCGGCCCGGCGAGGCCCGGATCGGGCCCCCGAGCCCACC